>NW_020175017.1:885547-985276 GCF_003031525.2 Neophocaena asiaeorientalis asiaeorientalis
TGGAAGACAGTTTTTCCACGGATGGGGGTGGGGGGATGGAGGGGGATGGCTCAGGCGGTAATGCGAGCAATGGGGAGCAGCAGATGAAGCTCCCCTTGCTCTTCTCGCCGCTCACCTCCTGCTGTGCAGCCCAGTTCCTAATAGGCCTCAGACAGGTACCAGTCTGAGGCCTGGGGATTGGGGACCCCTGGTTTAAAGCATCAGGTTAGCATTTACCTAAGATCAACAAACCTTGACTTAGCCAAGATAGTCAAGATAGCATAAAGGAGTGGTTCAGGTGCTCTGGGAATATGCTGACCATATTAATATTGGATAATTGGTATCTCTGATTTTAACATTAGATAAGTTTTCTTAATAACTCCTTGCTTAATCTCTCACTGAATCTATACAAGGGAAACACATGTAATTGTCTAAATTCATTAGCCCTTAGAATAAATATTTTAATGAGGAAAAAAGTCATCAATTATCAGCAAGTATTTAGAATATTTAGTATACTTGACATAGAGGGTTGGCACTTCCTTATTTCCTTTTTGCATTCATTTGTCACTAATGTTTAAGACAAAGGTTTTTTCATTTGTTACCTATTGCTGCATAAGAAATTATGCCACAATTGAGCAGCTTAAACATTTATTATCTCACCATTTCTGAGGGTCAGGTATTTGGGAGTTGACTTAGCTGGGTGTTTCTATCTCATAGGTGATTGCAATCTAGATGTCAGCTGGGACTGCAGTCAACTCAGGGCTTGACAAAGCTAGAGAACCTTTGTTCAAGGGGGTTTTCACATATGGCTATTAAGAGGAAACCTCACTTCCTTAGTGACTCTTAGCACATAGTAGGAGTTCCATGTCACATGGGCCTCTGCATAAGGCTGTTGAGTGTCCTCATGATATCTCCACAGTGAGTGATTCCTTAGAACTCAAGGTAGCATAAGGGTTTTGATTATCTGGTCTCAGAATCGCACATCATTTTTGCAATACTCTATGGATTACACAGGTTGACCCTATTTGATTTGGGAGAAGATTATAGAGGAATATGAATACCAGGAGATGAGCTTCATTAAGATCCATATTGGAGACTATGTTTAATAATTAGCTTTATTAAAGTAATATAAATAAATGAATAAAAATTATTGCATTTTATGCACATGCACTTTTTCAGAAGCTCCACCACTAGAAGTTGCTGCGATAGGCTCTGAAAGAATTTCAAAATATCCTTTCAAAATTATTTCTCATATTTCCTAATTAAACGGGTTCATCAAGTCCAGAGAGTTATCTCACACGCTTTACCCATTTTCTTCTTTACAGTCAATGTTTCACCCACTGTTTCATATATGCACCACTTTTCTGGTATATGAGTAATTTCCATCTTTCCAGACCTCATTAATGTCTCACCTAATTGACTATGATACCACCAAAAACTCTAATGTACTTTAACAATTCTAACCATACTGTGGTATGGTTAGACACGTATTGTGTTTTTCCATTATTAGCAAATGGTTTATATTTGAAGGGGCTTTTTCTTAAGAAGAAAATAATTTTCTTGAATGGATAACATATTATACTCTTTCCTAAAATTCCTCATTACATCACTCAGGACAATCTGAGCACAAAATAATATTTATGAATTTGAATCAAAGGTAACTGTTGATAGCATCTCAGACAATTCTCTGTGCCAAAAGTATTCCAACTTATCTGCCCCTTGAGGGAAAGAGAGACACTCCAGATGAGTGATTACTGTGCTGCTACGGCTCTTCAGCCAACGTTATTCTATTTGCTGTCATTAATTCATTATGATTTTCCTGAAAAATAATAAGTTCCTGTTGATCACAATAAGTTAGAAAAATTAAGTTCTAGTATATATTTTATAAAGCTACTCTCCAGATAGTTTTATTTTCTTGTTAAAAGATTTCTTTTAAATTTGAACTGCTATTTTAAAAAAATCTTCATCCTGGGGATTTTGTCATAACTCAATTAGAACTGACAGCACATTTCAAATTCCACTTTTACTTGAACAAATTATTGTACCAAACTTCCTTCAGGCTGTACTTTGATTATTAATTAGCACACATATCATGTAGCTAAAGGAAGATAGGCATTTTATGGCAAGAGTTTTTGCCTAATTAAGCATAACAGCTTATTCATTTCCGGTGACTTTGAGGTTAATTTTTTTTTTTTTGCGTTACGTGGTCCTCTCACTGTTGTGACCTCTCCAGTTGCAGAGCACAGGCTCCGGATGCGCAGGCTCAGCGGCCATGGCTCACGGGCCCAGCCACTCCACGGCATGTGGGATCTTCCCGGACTGGGGCACGAACCCGTGTCCCTTGCATCGGCAGGCGGACTCTCAACCACTGCGCCACCAGGGAAGCCCTGAGGTTAACTTTTAAAAATCATTTTTAAGTCCTTCTTTATTATTCTTAGTTGTAGAGGACATAAAACATCTGTGGATTTCAGCTGTGCCTAGTGGTATTATTACCAGTCTATACTCCAGTAATGGTTTTGTTCTAGAAAGGCAGCTTCCCTTTATTTGGTTATTGTTGCCAAGTATATCAAACTTTACACTGCTCTATAATAAGTAGATTTTTTGAATTACAAAAAAAATTAATATGAGCCTTCTTAGCTATCTTTTGGAGAAGATAGGTTTCATGAATTAAATATACACTGTAGGAACTTAGGAAGATTCTACTAACTTTATCAGTAATGAATGTATTCTACTCTTCCAGTTTGAGCTCCGAAGTATTTTACAGATGGTTTTCAGTCTCACTTATCCTATAATGTTCTCCTCTCCTGCCTGACTTTCTGCTTCCTATGACAATTCAAGGAGATACCTGAATCCTGGCTCCTATTCAAAAAATCAGTCATGCTTGTTCCTGTTTTGAGCCTGGAGTATTTCACAACCACCAATTGTGCTGTGCCCCCTGACTTGGAAACAGCTAAGAAGAAGTCTCAAGAAATGCTTCACTGATGACCACTGCTACCTCTGTCACCTGTAGCACACATTTTTTCTCATCCAATGAGGCTGCAGCAGTCTCCTCTAGTCACAAACAATTACTGTAAATGATCACCACCTCTATAGTTTGTCAAAGTGTAAAAGAAAGAAAAAAATTCTCCTTACCAGTCATAGAGTGGTATGATTAGGTGAGAATGTTCATATAACGCTTGGCCTGACATTTCAACCTAGTTCTATTTAAGTTTAAACTCCCACAGGAAGGCTCGGACTATGCTAGATCCTAGTGTCGACCACGTCGTAGATGTAGATTCATACTCACAACTGTTAGTCTGTTTCTGCAGGATCAAGTCCATGGGTTTCATTTGTTTTTATATTGTGATTTTTCTATCAGGGGACTCATTACTGAGCAGTATGGTTCATACTCACATGCTTAAAGAAATAAACATTTCAGGAGAAAGGTAATGTCTTTGTTCTTGCCCTCTAGGAAGGCATCTTGGTTCTCTATAAGTAATTTTCTCCACTGCTCCTCAGTAATCATTAAGTGAATATATTTTTCATGCAGAGGAAAAATAAGTCCCTCCTCAGGAGACAAACTAATACATGTCTGAGAATATGTGTATGGATATGCACTTGCATTAGTTTGTTTGTATGTATGTATGTATGTATGTATATAAATATAGTTTGGGGTTTGGGTTTTTTTGTTTTGTTTTCTATTTGCTTCATCCTTCATCGAAAATTCTAGGTACATACTGGAAACATATATTAAAATATAACTGTAAATAGGGATAACTTGAGCAAGCAGATAAAAGCAAGAGTTTTATTTTTCCCTATTGTGTATTGATAGCACTCTTTTTGATACAAGCACTCTACTTATAGACAGAAATAAAAATAATAACAAAGAAAACTTACATAACTGTATGTTTTAAGAGATGAAAGTAATGTTTTATGGACTCTCCTGGAGCTTGAAATATGATCACTTTGAATCATGTTCTTTGTAAAATGGTAGGTCAAGCACCTATAAGAACAAATTTTCCTGTAGTTTACCTCCACTGCTATAACTTTACCTTCCCATGCCTTTATTATGCATTTATTAATGACAGAAACCTGTTACTTTTGCTATTATAGATTTCAGATCATTTTACTTCAGGGGGTTGCTCACTGATGCTATTTCAATTTGCAGTCTAGTGGTGGATTTAATGGACCACTTAAAATACAGCAGATTTTCATCTCATCTATAAGTTTATCTCCCATATAGCAAAGTCTGTTGTTGGCTCCCAGGTATCATAAGCAAAACACAACTAGCTTATCTCAGTATTTCAAACAATCTATGTAAAATACCCTAATCACATCTCTCAGTCATCAGACTGCCACATAGTTGTATGTTTATGAACCAACCAATTACATTTAAACTAATAAATTTAATAATTACTGCATATCTCACTATCTACAACAGTTGATCAGTACTGGTAGATATTTAGAAGTTTAACACTTAATGGGTTAATATAATTAAGATATAAAGTTGAAAACCAATGAAACAGTGATAAGATGAATTACAAGAAAGGTATTATAAATTATTTACCAATTACACCAAGTGAGTGACAGATTAAGTGAGAAAACTGATGAATCTTATAACAGACAGGCTTTAAACAGAAAGGTCACCTCATAGTTTGTCTAGATAATTCTGTCATTGTAATGGCTCAAATAAATCATCATTTATCAATCTTTTCAATATTTAATTGCCTGGACATTATGAGTATAGAAAAGCATAATGCTAATGAAACAGTATCTGAGTTGATTTATTTGTAAAAATAAAAATGGGCACAAGGAATATGTCTACTCTCTTATCCTGCTTTCTTGAGGACTTCCACCTAAGAATCATGTCACTTAACTGGAATAAGGAAGCAATGAATCACAATTCATGTTTACAATCATGCTGGTCACTTTGACAATGGCCAATGAAGTCTCCAAGGATTAATTTTACTTTAGAGCCAAAATCTAATCTAAAACTAGTACTATTTGTTTATTTTCATAGGTTTTTAATGATTTCTTGTTTTCTTTCCAATAATTTATTTTAATGAGATATAAATATGGTAAGATGCACAGATAAGTCTATAGATCAATGAGTTTTGAAAAATGCATACAGCCATGTAACACACACCCTTTCAAGATTGTTCTTTACGCCCCTTCCAGTCAATCCTCTACACCTTCTGCTTCCAGATATTATTTCTATCATCATAGATGTGTATTGCCTACTCTAGAGCTTCATAATAATGGAATCAGATGGTCTGTTCTTTCTTGTGTTCCATTTCTATTTCTCACCAAAATGGTTTTCAGTGATATCTCTGCATTTTTATTGTTGCATGTATCAACAGTTTGTCCTTTTTATTGCTGAGTAGTATTATATTTTATTAATATGCCACAGTTTATCCATTCTTCTGTTGATGGATACCTATTGTTGGTTATTTCCAGATTTTCCCTCTTACAAATAAAGCTACTAAGAAAATTCTTATTTAAGGTGTTTAGTGTTCTTGTTTTTATTTCTTTTGGATAAATAACTAGAAGTGAAATGCATGGGTCATAGTTTTAAGAAACTGTCAAGCTGTTTTGTAAAGTAGTTTATGGTTCCATTAGCAATTTATGAGTCTCAGTTGGTCTACAACTTTATCATCACCTAGCATTGTCAGTTTTTTTGAATTACTAGTCTTGTGTATGTGCATGTTATATTATTGTGCTTTTAATTTTTCCTTCCTGGTAAATAATGATGTTGATTATTTTTATGTGTTTTTTTGCCACTTGAGCATCTTCCTTTATGAACTGTTGAAGACTGTCTTGCATAGTTTTGCTCAATATGTTATAGCAGAAAGAGGGAGAAGGCTAAAAACAGGAAAATATTTCTGTGCCTATATAGTCATGTCCCAATCTTCTATACCTTTGAACTACAACTATGTTCCTGGCTTATCTAACCTTTGTAGTTACAAAAAAATAAAATGTTCTCTGTAAGTTCCTCCTCTTTTTTTATGTGTGTGTGTTTTCCCAATGTATCATTCGATGGGAACTATTCCTTAGATTTCAATAATTTAACTATATTTTTCTATTAAATTAATATTCCAAATAGACATAATTATTTATCATTTTCTTTCTATAATACTTGTACAGTGATAGTTTATGTCATCATGATTTAAATTATAAATTATCTGATTCCAATACTATTAATTTCATGATTATACATTTGAATTACACTATCTTTGATTAATAAAAAACTTAAGTAATATTGATATCACTGTATTAATTACATAATATTTAATGTTGCATTCAAAGCAGCAAGATTAATGCATTACACATATACTGTTAGTCATTCTTGAAAGCTGACATTTGATGTTTTAATCATTCATCACTTCTAAAATGCTTTCTTGTAGTACCTCAAAATGTCAGGTGAAGAGAATACTCAAGAAGCACTTTCTTTATACAGCTGAGATTTCTGTTCGTGCAAATAATGCTGGCAACCATATCTGTAGCTATGTGGAAACAACTGTTGGGAGAATATGATGCCAAGAAACAGCGATGGGAAATTGAGCTATGGAGGTTTTTAATGTTCTGTGTTGTTATCTCTTGGTCCAGATGCATTCAGTCCTTGATGTGAGACAATGGCTTTCTGTTCTGCCTACATTTTCCCATACGTTTTCTGCTAAATTTATGTATCTGACAATCACATATAGAATATTTGCTATGGACTGGGCATGATAAAAGCATTTTTCAAGCATTGACCCAAGACCAACTTATGAGGTAGATACTATTATTTCTCCGGTATTACAGATAAGAAAACTAAACCTCAGAGAATTTAAGAAATCTGCCTTTTTCAGTTATCTATTGCTGTATAACAGACCACCCAAAACTTAAAAAGAAAACTGTTTATTGGCGTATGATTCTGTGGGTCCGCACTTTAGTCTGGGCTCAACTGGGTGGTTCTTTTATCAGTTTCACCTGGGGTCACTCATGCAACTTCAAATACCTGGCATCTCTACTGGGACCACACGGTCTCAGATGGTTATATATATATAACTGTCAGTTGATTCTGGCTGTGAACTGCAGCTCCTTTGTTCTCCTCTGCAGGACACTCATCCCTAGGGAGCTAGATCTAGTTTTTTTTTTTTTTTTTAAAGATACATTGTCTCATGGAAGTGTTCCAACATGATGAGAATATGAACCACAGGTCTTCTTAAGACTTAGGCTCTGCAACTTGAGCAATACCACACACTCTATATTCTGTTGTTCAAAGCAAATCAAAATGCAAATAGAGATATAAGGGATGGGAAAATAGATTACACCTCATTACAGAAGGTGTGGTAAACCTACATTGTAAGGAAGTGTGCATTTAAGGAGAGGGGCATTATTGTGGCCATTTTTGCAAACAACAAAGTCACATAGATGATGAGTTGTTGCAGCCATGTAGTCCCTGGTTGTACTACACTATGCTGCTTTTCATATAAAACAAAATCCTAACTTAATAGGCCACATATCCACCTTCATAAAAAGAATGTAAAAATTTTTCAACTTTCTTTATATCTCAGGGCATAATATAAAGATTAAGTTATAGTGTATAATTACTAAATTATAAAATAAAAATTATACACACTCATACATATATACACACAGAGTGATTTACTATTTTATTCATTCCCTATATTGAGCTTTTAAGGCTAATGTGCATTTACATTAAATTATTGTATTATAAGAATTTTTTGTTGCATTCTTTCAAGTACTATGACGAAGAGCATTTCTTTACAGAAATCACTGAAAAAACTAAAGGTATGACATAGATGAAAGGAAAAGCTATCTTATGGCTAGATCTTCAGGGATTCAGAGATCACACTGCATTACAGTCTAAAGTTTTATTTGTTTAACAGAAGTAAGTATAAAGTCAACTTCTGGAAATGTTTTTTTATAATATATCAAGGCAGCAAATGCAGTAAGTAGTCTTTACAATGACTTTCTTAAACATTTTATTGCTTCAATTTCTTGAGCCAGACTTCATGTTTTTGAATCCCAGTTCCACTGTTTACTAAATGGGTGAATTTGAGCCGTTACTTAGCTTCATGAATCCAAATAGTCCTCATCTATAATTGACACAGAACTTTTGCAACTTTTAAATAGACATTTTCCTTAAAGTTTCTTTTTAAGATAATCTAAGAAGAACACTTAGAAGACAGGTTAGCATAAATGCTCATCATTGTTGGCCATTTGTTTAGCTATTTTTGAAGATGCCAAGCAATTTCTAGGCTAGCGATAATACTCCTTAGTGAAACTTCTTATGACTAATAAAAACCTCTATATTTAATGTTAAGATTAAAATGTTTATAGAGATGCTGGACTTAGGTTTAAAAAACCTTTCAGGCACACTGTAGTGGTCAAATTATGTTTCTAGTACATTCACATTTTTCAAGTTGTCAACATTATAAGTTGGTTGTGATCAATAAAATAAATAACAGAAATACAATAGAAAAATCAATGAAAGCAAAAGTTGTTTCTTTGAAAATATCAACAAAGTTGACAAATTATCTAGAATGATCAATAAAATGAAAGAGAAAATACAGTTTTACAAAATTGAGAATAAAATGGGGAGGAGAATCACTAAAAATTATAAAAATATAAAAAAGCGTAAGGAAATATATAAAAACTTTATGCCAATAAAATAGTCAACTCAGAGAACAGGCAAAAATTTCCAGAAAGAAGTAAAATACCAAACTGAATTAAAGAGAAATAGAAAGGCACCTATCTTTCATAAACTCTTCCAGAAAATAAAAGAGGAACACTTTGTAACTGATTTTATGAGGCCAATATTACCCTGATACCAATACCAGGTAAAGTCATGTTAAGATAACTAAGGACTAATACCCATCATGACAGAAGATGCAAAATCCTTAACAAGCCAAATTTAGCAACATATAAAAATGATTATATACCACAACCAATTGGGATTCATCCCAGGAAATCGAGGCTGGTTTAATATCCCAGTACATATGCATACTATTACCAGGTATATCTAGTATGAACTATCATATTATGTTTTGTTACGTTATGTTCTAATATAATAATAAAAAAAACTAGACCTGGACTTTAATCTCTGGGAATTTATATTTTATTAGAAAGAGAAAGACAAATGAGGAAAAGATCTTTTCAGATAGTGATAAGAACTTAGAAGTTAATATAACTGTTCTAGGGTTTGAAGGGAGAGAAGGTCTACCTTAGATATTATGATCAGAGAAATCCTCTCTGATAATAGTTTTTCATTATCTCACACAATTCCTAGTATACATTATGTAGGCCATACGTCTTTGCTAAATATTAGAATTCACAAATAACTTAAAATATTTTATACTCAAGTAATTTATAAGGAGATAAGTAGATACCCAATTAATGTAAATGAGACTATGAAATTTGAAAAGCAGTATTTCAATTAACAATAACTAATATAAACAACTTAATAGATTAAGAGTTCATCTCAAGACAGACAATGTTCTGAGTAAATTATAGGCATTATCCCTCTCATTCATTTCTCACAAACCTCTATTATCCTTTCCAGCAGATGCAGAAGCAGGACTTAGAGAAAGCACTTGACTAAGGTCCTACTGTCCAGAAGGGGTGTATGTGGGTGTGTAACCCAATTCCATCTCACTTTAACATCTGTACACTTTTCAATAAGTATTCTGTATTCTGATTAAAAACATGAATAAGGGGCTTCCCTGGTGGCACAGTGGTTGAGAGTCCGCCTGCCAATGCAGGGGACACGGGTTCGTGCCCCGGTCTGGGAAGATCCCACACGCCGTGGAGCAGCTAGGCCCGTGAGCCATGGCCACTGAGCCTGCGTGTCCAGAGCCTGTGCTCCGCAACGGGAGAGGCCACAGCAGTGAGAGCCCCGCGTACCAAAAAAAAAAAAAAAACAAAAACACATGAATAATAGAGCAAAAGAGAATAACATTTCTAAGGTGAAGGACAATACATACTGGATGATGCAACAAAAGCATGCCAAAATAACACAGTAAATTTAAAAATTTAAAGCTGTAATTTAGTAACTGTTTCTGGTATAGTTTAGTAAACAAACAAAAAAACAATTAATTTCAAAATATCAGAGTAGGATTTGATTTCCAACACTGTTTATAAACTGTATAGTCTTCTTATCTTTTTGTCTCTGTAAATACAGCATGTTAACTAATATTATAGAAAAAGCTTTAAGGCCCAAGTGTGAAATATATAATTTTTTATACTTTTTAAATGAATTGACAGGTGAACTTGATGGCCCAAATGTCACTTGTGCTTAAGAATCTGAACCTATTACCATTCTCAAAGTGGATTTTACTGTATGCTGGACTTAATATTTTTTCACTTTGTGATTTCACAGAAAATAGCCTTGTGTCTTAAATATATATCTATATCTCTATATTTCTCTATATAGCCAAATCCCTATCTATCTATCTGTCTATCTATCTATCTACCTACCTACCTACCTATATATCTATATATAATTCTCAGAGTTGAAGAACAGTCATGAAGTATAAAATGTAAACAGATGATGCAGAGGAAAAGACAGAATTGTATGACAGAAGCCTAATCGTGAAATCTAATTCTAAATTCAAAGTCTGATGACTTTATTAATTGGACTACAGTTTCCTCCAGTGCAAAATAAATACATACAAAACTAAATCTCTAAGTCATTACTGTAGAAAGTTTATTCAGTTATTTTTGAAAACTCCAATTATTTAAATAGTTTAATTTTAAAGATTCTACTGAAAATGTGGCTCTCTGCATTTTTGTGTGCTTACATGTCTGCATTTAATATGAAGTTTTTATTCTTGATATTCTAGATATTGTGGATTGTCTTTCTCAATTTCCATTTGTCCTTTCCTTCTTAGAGAAGTTGGAAAGCTACAACTTTATTTCTCATATTCTCTTGCAGCTTTGGGTCTGGATATAAGAGAAATCCACAAATTAGTAACATGTGCATAAGGTTTGGGAGATAAAAATGAAGGAGAGGCCAATATCCTGAATATGTTTGTCTTTTCTGGTGGCAAACAGGGTTGTATACATTTGAAGATTTCCGTAGCCACCATTCAGGTCTCTTCATCCAGCTTCCAGTGTGTTAAGAGACAACTGTGGTATCACTAAGTGGCAGCTTCTTGATACTGGGTTTTTCATTCCTTGAACTTCAATTTCAGGGGTGTATGCTTGATGTCATGGCTCGAGTTCTCAGTGGTAGAAAGAGAATTCTGTGGTAACTAGAAGTTATTCCTTATTGGTATCCAAGAACCTGTTCCTTCAGTGCTTATGATTTGTGACAGAACCTGTTTAAAACCACCTGTGTAGAATGGTTTCTGTTTCCTGTACTTGACTCGGCTGATACCATAAGTGGATGCAAAAACAGATGCTCAAGGATGAGCATCTGGTTTCTGTTTTGTTCTGTTTTGTTTTACCTGGCCTGCTTGTATATGAGTTGACCTGGCAGTTACAATTGGAGAATGACAGTTGTACAGTCCATGAAAAGCAGTGGCAGAAAAAGTGCTAAGGAAGACATGGCTTCAATAGAGTCACTTGAATAGAGTTACTGCTACAATAGAGTATTACGGTGAAGATGAGGAATGCAAGCACTGGGAGGTGGGCGAGCTGCCTCTGACACTAGAAAGCTTTAAGAAAGACAATCGCACGCTCTGGGGTTTCAATTCACAATTTAAGGTAGATTTTTTTCTGTATTTAGCAGTGTCAGGGTAATAAAAACACAAATCAGATGCACGATTTTATCCAGTTATGGAATTTATAAATTTGTTGGTCTCTTATGTGAAGGCTGGAACATTGATTGGGAAAGAACGGAGTTGGAGAATTGTAATGGGGTCATTTATGTGAATTTATCTGGCTATGAATTGTGTCTATCCCTAACCCGTGAGCCTCTCCTGGCTCATGGCTGTGCATGTTTTGGTAGAGATCTTTTAGTCATTCATCTGAGCTCATTGCTTTGGAATGGAATACCAATTATTCTCACTGCACCACTCCTACTAACTCATAGCCTCTAGCCAAATAAGGTGGTTCTGAAAGTATTTTGTCCCAGGGGATAAATAAAAGTAGGATCAAGATAAATATACTAGATGCCAAATATTACACTATTTCACCATTTATACTGGCAAAAACCTGATAAATTTAGGTGGAGCTGCATTCTAAGTGTGCCAGAAAGGAAAGGAAATAATACATTAGATTAGGGTAACTTAATCAATATTGCTATACTTACATAAGATTCTAACTGTAATGTGCCATTGTGAGCAGCCAGGAGTAGTAGTTCAAGCAGTTTGTTTAGTTGTTTGACTAAATCCAGTCTTACAGGTAGCTCACACTAAATGAATATGAGACACCAGACATTTATTGGCATAATTTACAGGTGTAACTGGTCACTGGCTCCAAAACAATGTTAACTTCTGTAGATCTGTAATACCACTGGGTTCTACCAGAGGTAAGGCCTATAGTAAGGTGATAGAGCTTTGGACTGAGTCATTTTCAGAGTGGATTCTGTTGTTAGCAGAAGTTAAGGATTTGCCCTGAAACCTGCCCCTCCATATCAAAAGAGAATAACAGAGGCAGCACTGGGTTCCTGGGGGAACTGCAGAGATTCAGGGTGATTATTCTTAGCACAATTCCACTTAACATGTCTGTTTGGCCTTTGTAGATGAAACATGGCAGGAATGGGAGATAACCACATAAAATCTGATGATGACTCCAATTGTTCCAGGTGTAGTCTCTTTATAGGAGCAATTAACTTTGCCCCAGCACCTATCAAACTACCAAAAGATTTTGCTTTCCGCCAATAAGTAGAAAACAGCAGCAATTTGCTGTCAACTTGCAATGATAGCACTAAAACTCTATTATCTCTTTTCTCTTTATAATTCTCTCTCATAATTTAGTTTGAGGAATCTAGGTTAACCCAACGTATCAAAAGACATTATGTTGGTCCACCACATTAATGTCTACATATTGACAGGATAGACATAGTTGATATTCTCTAACATTTGGCAAGAAAACTGCTTGTTAAAGGGAGATAAAACCTATCAAATTTCAGTTTTCCAGCAGTTATGATTGTTGGTGTTTCCTGGCCTGAATCAAATCAGAATTCTCCTTTAAAGTAAAAGGCAAGGATGATGTCCATTGTACTCCCTAGGACTAAGAAAGTGGTACATGGCTCATTTGTCCTCTTTTGACTTGAGAGGTATATGACAAATTGAATGTGCTGTATTTTGCAAATTAAATTTAAAGGGTACAAGGTTTTGAATTTGGGATCCAGCCCTTATGAAGGCTCTAAGAGCTGGCCTAAGTTATAGTGAATGCATCTTTGCCCCATATGTCCTGGCAGAACTAAGAACACTCAGAATTTCTATAGCATATGAGGAGGTGCATTCAGTCTACTGCAAGTTCTCAGAGAGAATTAGAGAGTGGACTCTTAGGGTTTGAATTAGACAGTGGACTCTTAGGATTTGGAGAAAATCCCCTTTGGGCTCTAGGGAAAATTAAACACCACTGGCCTACAAGTGAGCATGCACAAATGAATGGGCTTTATCTAATCCACCAAGTCATAAATGTGTGAGCAGTATTCCTGTACCATCAGGTGAAAATGTCATATAGGAGAATTGCCTCAAGTCTGTCTCAAAAGTACAAGTAAGTTGCCCAAGCTAGTGGATCATGCTCCTAGAGCACCTACTCCTGGTACACTGCCACTCACCCTCAACTCACCACCATGGTCTCATAGGGAGTTTGCTATGATATGTTAACTGTGGAAGGCGACATTTTAGTCTGCTTTACAGTTGGTTCTGCATGATAAGTTGTCACCAGCTGGAGGTGGAGCACTACAGAATTAAAATCTTGTTTATGAAAATAACTGAACTTAGAATAAGAGGAGAAACACTGGGCTGATTAGCACAGGTTTTACTGCTTTTCCTCTCTATCCCAGCCACCATTAGCATCTGGCCTTTTAGAATGTTAGAGTGACCTTCTGAAGAATGCAGAGTCCAAGTACCAACTGGAGACAGGTATGGCATTTTTATACATCTTGTAATCCACTCATAAACCATTATTATTCCTGTCCATAAGACATTGGACATCAAAAGTTTAAGAGTTTTCTTGGATGTTTGTTTTTTATAGCTTTATTGTGGTATAATTTTTTTTAATTGGGGTATAGTTGTTTTACAAATGTTGTGTTAGTTTCTACTGTACAGCGAAGTGGAATTCCCTGTGCTATACAGCAGGTTTTCATTAGTTATCTATTTTATACATATCAGTGTATATATGTCAATTCCAATCTCCCAATTCATCTCACACCCCCTTTTCACCCCTTGGTGGCCATACATTTGTTCTCTACATCTATGTCTCTATTTCTGCCTTGCAAACGACAAATTCTTAGAAAGGTATAACCTTCCAAGACTGAACCAGGAAGAAATAGAAAATATGAACAGACCAATCACAAGTAATGAAATTGAAACTGTGATTAAAAATCTTCCAATAAACAAAAGTCCAGGACCAGATGGCTTCATAAGTGAATTCTATCAAACATTTAGAGAAGAGCTAACACCCATCCTTCTCAAACTCTTCCAAAACATTGCAGAGGGAGGAACACTCCCAAACTCATTCTATGAGGCCACCATCACCCTGATACCCAAATGAGACAAACATACTACAAAAAAAGAATATTATAGACCAATATCACTGATGAATATAGATGCAAAAATCCTCAACAAAATACTAGCAAACAGAATCCAACAACACATTACAAGGATCATATACCATGATCAAGAGGGATTTATCCCAGGGATGCAAGGATTCTTCAATATATGCAAAATCAATCAATGTGATACACCATATTAAGAAATTGAAGTAGAAAAACCATATAATCATCTCAATAGATGCAGAAAAAGCTTTTGACAAAATTCAACACCCATTTATGATAAAAACTCTCCAGAAAGTGAGCATAGAGGGAACCTACCTCAACATAATAAAGGCCATATACGACAAACCCACAGCCAACATCATTCTCAATGGTTAAAAACTGAAAGCATTTCCTCTAAGATCAGGAACAAGACAAGGATGTCCACTCTTGCCACTACTACTGTGGTATAACTGATATACAAAGAATCGCGCACATTTAATGTGTACAATTTGATGAATCTGGACATATGCAAATACCCATGATACCATCACCATAATCAAAGTAATGGTCATATCCAGCACTGTCCAAAGTTTCCTTATGTCTCTTTTGTGGGTGTGTGGTAAGGACTCTTAACACGAGATCTACCTTCTTAACAAATTTTGAAATGCTTAATAGCATATTGTTAACTAAAGTCACAGCCAATCTCTAGAATTTATTCATTTAGCATAACTGAAACTTTATACCTGTTTAACAACTACACCTCATTTCTCCCACCACTCAGCCCATGGCGACCACTACTGTATTCTCGTCTTCTATAAGTTTGACTATTTTAGATATCTCATGTAAATAGAATCATGCTGTATTTATCCTTCTGTGTCAGCTTATTTTATTTAGCATGGTGTCCTCCAAGTTAATCCACGTTGTGTCAAATGGCAGTATTTCCTTTTTTTAAAGGAAAACAATATTCTATTGTATGTATTTAACACATTTTCTTTGTTCATCTCTCGATAAACACGAGTTGTTTTCATATCTTGGCTACTGTGGATAATACTGCAATGAATGCAGGAGTGCAGTTATCGCTTCAAAATCCTGATTTCAATTATTTTGGATATACACCCAGAAGTGGAATTGCTGTATCAGAGCATGTATATGGAAAGATACTTAACATAATTAATCATCAGGGAAATGCAAATAACACTACAATGAGATATCTCCTCATACCTGTTACTATGGTTATCGAAAAACAAAAGATCACAAGTGTTGAGGATGTAGAGAAACTGGAACCCTTGAACACTGTTGGTGGTAATGTAAAATGGAATTGTGTCTCCCCAAAATTCATTATGTTGAAGCCCCAATCCCCAAGTGATGGTATTTGGAAAGGGAGCTTTGGGAGATAATTAGACTTAGAAGAGGTCAAGAAGCTGGGGCCCTCACGATGGAGTTCATGCACTTACAGTAAGACACCAGAGCCTACTTGCTCTCTTACTCTTTAATCTGAGTACACAGCAAGATGACAACCATCTCTAAGCCAGGAAGGAAGCTCTCATCCGACCATGTTGGAACCCCTGATCTCAAATTTCCAGCCTCTGGAAACGTGAGAAAATACATTTCTCTTTTTTAAGCTAAATATCGATGATATTTTGTTATGGCAGCCCAAGACAACACTACCCATTCTTTCTCTCTCTCTCTTTCTATATGTGTGTATATATATATAGACACACACACATATATGGTCTTCATATATATATATGTATATATATATATGTATATGGTCTTTTCATCTCTTATTTTTATATGTGTTGGTGTGCTGGTGGTAGTGAATATGAACATTTATTTCCTGGATTAAAGGATATCAAGGTTGTACTAGATTTTGACAGTTACAGAAAACAAATGAGCACCACCAACATTCTGCTGAAATTCACTGGCCTCCTTCAGTGAGAGTCTGTTTTTGCAGCAGCAAAGCTTTCTTCATTCTGATTTTCTGATCCTTTTCCCATAGCTATGTGGTTGGAACACACAATTATATCAATTACCTCAGAAATAGTACATGTCTTAACGGGTCCATTTTCTGTTGCTTAGAGGGACATTCCTGAATTCCAACCTAAAACTTGCTTCTTCTGCCCTTCAAAATATTTCATTTGCTCAGGGAATTAAAAAAAAAAAGTTTCCTGCTTAAAAATTTTGATTTTATGCTTTGAACCATGACTGAAAAACTAAATGTGCTAATTTTGAAGAATCTGACAGAAAAAAAAATATATAAAAGCAAAGAAATTGAAATCACTCAACATTCTACTATCAAGGGATAGCAAGAGATAAGCAATCACTATTAATAATATTTTGTTTAAGTGTCCTGATGATGTGTACTTATGATATTTTCAACAAATATTAGACTCTACTTTAAATGCTGATAAGTACCACAGTGCTTAAAAAAGACATTTTCTAAGTAATCTCTCTTTGCTTTTAGGCAAGGAAGCCTATGGAAAATATGTCAGTTAAAATTTTTTTTAACATCTTTATTGGAGTATAATTGCTTTACAATGTTGTGTTAGGTTCTACTGTATAATAAAGTGAATCAGCTATATATATGCCTGTATCCCCATATCCCCTCCCTCTTGCATCTCCCTTCCACCCTCCCTATCCCACCCCTCTAGGTGGTCACAAAGCACCTAGCGGATCTCCCCATGGGATGCAGCTGCTTCCCACTAGCTATCTATTTTACATTTTGTAGTGTATATATGTCAATGCAACTCTCTCACTTCGTCCCAGCTTACCCTTCCCACTCTCTGTGTCCTCAAGTCCATTTTCTACATCTGTGTCTTTATCCCTGTCCTGCCCCTAGGTTCTTCAGAACCATTTTTTTCTTTTAGATTCCATATATATGTGTTGGCATACAGTATTTTTCTCTTTCTGACTTACTTCACTCTGTATGACAGACCCTAGGTCCATCTACTGCACTACAAATAACTCAGTTTCGTTTCTTTTTATGGCTGAGTAATATTCCATTGTATATATGTGCCACATCTTTTATTTTTTACATCTTTATTGGATTAAATTTGCTTTACAATGGTGTGTTAGTTTCTGCTTTATAACAAAGTGAATCAGCGATACATATACATATATCCCCATATCTCCTCCCTCATGCATCTCCCTCCCACCCTCCTTATCCTATCTCTCTAGGTGGTCACAAAGCACCAAGCTGATCTCCCTGTGCTATGCAGCTGCTTCCCACTAGCTATCTATTTTACATTTGGTAGTGTATATATGTCAATGCTACTCTCTCACTTCGTTCCAGCTTACCCTTCCCCATCCCCATGTCCTCAAGTCCATTCTGTACTTCTGTGTCTTTATTCCTGTCCTGCCCCTAGGTTCTTCAGAACCATTTTTATCCTTTTGATTCCATATATGTGTTAGCATATGGTATTTGTGTTTTTCTCTTTCTGACTTACTTCACTCTGTATGACAGACTCTAGGTCCATCTACCTCACTACAAATAACTCAATTTCGTTTCTTTTTATGGTTGAGTAATATTCCATTGTATATATGTGCCACATCTTCTTTATATAAAATTTTTTTTAACATCTTTATTGGAGTATAATTGCTTTACAATGTTGTGTTAGGTTCTACTGTATAATAAAGTGAATCAGCTATATATATGCCTGTATCCCCATATCCCCTCCCTCTTGCATCTCCCTTCCACCCTCCCTATCCCACCCCTCTAGGTGGTCACAAAGCACCTAGCGGATCTCCCCATGGGATGCAGCTGCTTCCCACTAGCTATCTATTTTACATTTTGTAGTGTATATATGTCAATGCAACTCTCTCACTTCGTCCCAGCTTACCCTTCCCACTCTCTGTGTCCTCAAGTCCATTTTCTACATCTGTGTCTTTATCCCTGTCCTGCCCCTAGGTTCTTCAGAACCATTTTTTTCTTTTAGATTCCATATATATGTGTTGGCATACAGTATTTTTCTCTTTCTGACTTACTTCACTCTGTATGACAGACCCTAGGTCCATCTACTGCACTACAAATAACTCAGTTTCGTTTCTTTTTATGGCTGAGTAATATTCCATTGTATATATGTGCCACATCTTTTATTTTTTACATCTTTATTGGATTAAATTTGCTTTACAATGGTGTGTTAGTTTCTGCTTTATAACAAAGTGAATCAGCGATACATATACATATATCCCCATATCTCCTCCCTCATGCATCTCCCTCCCACCCTCCTTATCCTATCTCTCTAGGTGGTCACAAAGCACCAAGCTGATCTCCCTGTGCTATGCAGCTGCTTCCCACTAGCTATCTATTTTACATTTGGTAGTGTATATATGTCAATGCTACTCTCTCACTTCGTTCCAGCTTACCCTTCCCCATCCCCATGTCCTCAAGTCCATTCTGTACTTCTGTGTCTTTATTCCTGTCCTGCCCCTAGGTTCTTCAGAACCATTTTTATCCTTTTGATTCCATATATGTGTTAGCATATGGTATTTGTGTTTTTCTCTTTCTGACTTACTTCACTCTGTATGACAGACTCTAGGTCCATCTACCTCACTACAAATAACTCAATTTCGTTTCTTTTTATGGTTGAGTAATATTCCATTGTATATATGTGCCACATCTTCTTTATTTATTCATCTGTCGATGGACACTAACAGGCGGACTCTAAACCACTGCGTCACCAGGGAAGCCCTGTTTGTAGGTTTTTTGATGATGGCCATTCTGACTGGTGTGAGGTAATACCTCATTGTAGTTTTGATTTGCATATCTCTAATGATTAGTGATGTTGAGCATCCTTTCATGTGTTTGTTGGCAATCTGTTTATGTTCTTTGGAGAAATGTGTATTTAGATCTTCTGTCCATTTTTTAATTGGGTTGTTTGTTTATCTGATATTGAGCTGCATGAGCTGCTTGTATATTTTGGAGATTAATCCTTTGTCAGTTGCTTTGTTTGCACATATTTTCTCCCATTCTGAGGGTTGTCTTTTTGTCTTGTTTATGGTTTCCTTTGCTGGACAAAAGCTTTTAACTTTCATTAGGTCCCATTTGTTTATTTTTGTTTTTATTTCCATTTCTCTTGGAGGTGGGTCCAAAAGGATTTTGCTGTGATTTATGTCATAGTGTGTTCTTCTTACATTTTCCTCTAAGCGTTTAATAGTGTCTGACTTTACATTTAGGTCTTTAATCCATTTTGAGTTTATTTTTGTGTATGGTGTTAGGGAGTGTTCTAATTTCATTCTTTTACATGTAGCTGTCCAGTTTTCCCAGCACCACTTATTGAAGAGGCTCTCTTTTCTCCATTGTATATTCTTGCCTCCTTTATCAAAGATAAGGTGACCATATGTGGATGGGGTTATCTCTGGGCTTTCTATCCTGTTCCATTGATCTATATTTCTGTTTTTGTGCCAGCACCATACTAACATGTGATTATAAAAGTTTAAAACATGAAGAATTACCTTGACTTTTTTTCTATTTTTCCTATTATTCTGTTCTTATTGATCAACACATTTACCATTTTCCCCTAGATTCCCTTTTGCTTCATTCATAAATACAGCTATCTTCCTGTTCTCTCCTGTCATTAAAAAACACTTTATGTCTTTATTTCCATATTTTTTCCTTTTTCCTGAGCTGATGTAGATTATTTCTTTTATCACATGTTTCATTCTCTATGGAGCCATAAGAAACTGAGCCAGCTAAAAATCTTCAATATGCAATATTCTTAAAATGATACATTTTGTCTCCTAAATAATTCAGTGTCAGTATTAGAATTTCTTCAGAGCATTTATAAAATAATGATAGCAAAGCTCCTGACATTTCAATATTATCATGTGTCAAAACTAAAGAAACTCTAGATAGTGAGTAACAAAAGCAAGGGATTCTGACCTTCCCCTTTATCCACAGACCTTTTACTCAGCATAAGTGCTGAAAATATGCAGCAACATTGCTAAATTTATTAGATAACCAAGTGACCTTAAATTAATTTATTTTCAAAAATTTAAAACTGTAAAATATCTACCACCTTACCCAGGCCTCAAATATTGGTAAATATTGATTTAGAGTATGACAGTGATGAGATAACCAGGCATTAAACATATTTTATTTAAAAAAACAAAAACTGAATTTCTACTTAAAAAGATTCATTTGGACTTTACCAAAGAAATAATTATAATCAAAATGTATTAAACATTTCTATTATAAATATATTTTAGTACTTAAGAAATTCCTGTATGTCCTAATATTAAGCATCAACATTTTCAGATTAATTTAGTTATCTGCTTAGTTAATACCTTTTGTAACTCTGTAACAATTTATCATCAAAATCTTAGTTCCTCTTAAAATTTATTTTATTAGATATATAAAATTTGATCACTTTGTCAAAAAGTTTAGGAAACAGACTTATTTAGATGTTAAATATATCAATGGTATAATGTAAAAACTCAAGCAAGATTCATCAAATGATTTTATGAGATTATGCCCTTAGCATGATATATTTCTAAATAGCAATTATAACTGTATAATAAAATGAGAATGATCATGATACAATGCATAACTATATTCTTTAATAAATCTATTTCTCATCAGGAGATTAACAATTTATGGAAAGTGTCCCCAAAATGAATTAACTAATGTGCGACATCATAACACTTCCAGGATTAAATATTTTTTGTGCTGTTTAATACTTTTTGTGTTTTGAAACTGAAAGATAGTTCAACAAATGGCTAGAACAATAGTATTACAGATTCCTGATGACTTATAGATCCTTTTGCAGTATTGTTCTGAAAATGGCAACTGTCTCCTTGGATTTGGGCTCAATGTCGTCCTGTGCCTAGTTTGGCTTTACACTAGGATCTCTCCCAGTGTCTGCTTATTTATATTGACAGATTAATCTCCCTGGGATAATAAGAGTCTCGTTATCTGTAAATACATATGATTTTCCCATCTTGTGCTCATTCACATCAATACAGAATAATTCCAAAAGCTGTTTTATTCCCAAGGGTAGAGAAAACAACAAAAGGGCTACTTGCTTATATAAAAAGAGAGTCAGTTTCACCTTAATATATATATTAACAATGTAATTCCAGTAAGGGAGACTTTTTCAGACTGAAATATATTCCTTACTAATGCAATTTTATTTTAATAACTAGTATAAATATTACCAGTTTTGAGCCCCTTAGATATTAGGGCTATTTGATGTGGTAAATATTTAAAATATTCTTCTTGTGCAGCTATACGCTTTTTATGTCCTAGAACTAAGTTATATAAAATATGTGGGGAAATTCTGAAGACAAGCCAGAGGCAGAGCTGATTATGAAGGAAGATGAAAAATAAATAAAATAAAAATTGGTCTCTCACTAAAACTTATACAAAGATAAAAAAAGGGGGAGGAGTGGAAGAGAAATGAAAAGAAAAGGGAAAAAAACAAAAACAAACAAAAATGAAACCTGACTGTTTCAGATCGAGGGAAGAAAAATCTCATTTTTTTTCTGACAATATTTAAATCTGATTACATGCAAATAAAGCTATGCAAAATTAAAAAGCAACCAGAATGTTTATATTAAGCCAGTAACTAAAATATAAAATGTTGTTGATCCTGAAATTTAAAGAAAATTGAAATAAGAACTGAGGATAAAATATTAGCAATTTTCTAAATCTAGAACTGAGGTTTGAGTCTTGTAATTCTTTTTTCATCTCTTTATTTCTGATGTTCATCACTTTTTTTGGTTCCCATTTACAGTTATTTTCTACCTCATTTCAAACAAACATTTTGTTCCTGCTTTATCCTTTAAAATTATAGCCTGTGATCATCCCTCATCTCCCACCACTACTGAATGTACTGACTTCCTTATGAGTTTCAAATGCATCTGATACACTTTACACATAAAGAAGGTAAACATTAAGTTTTATGGGTCATGATTCATTTAGATGTAAAAGTTTGAGCCATATTTTCAACTAAGATGTAAAGCTAACTCTGCAAAACTACTTTTGACTTGAGCAAGTGGCTTAAGTAGACTATAATCGTGTCATTGAAATTTGATTGATCCATTATAAAACACTTAATAACATTAACCACATCTTTAATATATGCCTTTCTCTATTTGTGTTAAAAAAATAAAGTGCCCTTTACAAACAAATCTCAATGTTTTTGAAGAGGATGGGTTAAAGTGTTTGGTCCTAATGTAAGAGAATTAAAACAGAAATGTGTAAATCTGTGCAGGGACACAAAATTCACCTTAATTACCTTGTCATGACTGAAAGTAAAAATTAAATTATTTAAAGAGTTTGAGGCGCTATTGGAGCCCAAGTGACAGAGTTGATTATGATTTTGTTTGTACCAGGGCTGACAAACATTTTAGCCTGTGAAAAATTGCTATTATACACATAAGAAATTTATGTTCTTCCCTTTAATATTTCCCAACTTAAATATATATACATGCATACTGTATATTTTGTATATAATATATATCTAACTATATTTTTCTTTGCATTAGAAAAATAGCATGAAAATCATCTTACTGCTGTGTTAAATGATCTTTGCTATTTTTAAAAATTTGCTTAAAATTATTTGTTTAAGTTGCTTTGACATTTAATTGAATTTTCAAAATTGAAAACTTTAGTTGTGAAAGTATTACTGTTTAATATTTGTTTGTTTAAGAGCTATTAACTTTGTTCAACTTTTAGGACATACTAAAATTACTTAACATATTTGAGGTTTAGTTTCCTTTGGTGTGTAAAAAAACAAACAAACAAACAAGAAAACCTTACATCCATGGGCTATTGTTGGAATTATGTTTAAGAAAGGTAGGATTATTTTTACAATGGCTGGCACAAGGTCATTTGCCTATATCTATGAAACAAAAGCTGTGTCCTTATAACCTAAGAAATTAGCCTATAGATACACTTTTAAAAGTAAGCCAATATATGGTATAAAAGGAGAATAATTGCATTATTTGCAATAACTAATACTGGAAACAACTTAATTATACTTTAATACGTGTTAAATTATATAGTTCTATTCGTTATACATATAAATGATAGAATAACTTTCTAATTCCATGCCTTTAATTTATGGGTAAAGTACGGTTAATTTATGGTATAGTTGTAAAACAGAATACCATGCATCATTAGTGAAGAAAAAAGCTCTATATATACTGATATAGGAATATCTCTATCACATAAGCAACAATAGTGAAGAGTAGAACCATGGCCACCATCATACGTAGTTTCCCAACTTGTAAACTACACAAATTCAGGGAACTCCAGGTAAGGTGAATTGCTCCCCATGGAGTTCTGATCTGTGTAAATAAAATGTTCTTTTTATTAACATACTGGATTACTTTTCTATTGCTGCTGTCAGAAATTGGAAAAAATTACCAAAAAAAAATGTGGCTTAAAACAACAAATTTATTTCCTTATATTTCTGGAGGTTAGAATTTCAAATGGTTTCACTGGGCTACAATAAAGGTGTCAGCAGTGCTATATTATTCTTCCTAGACATTCTAAGAGATAATCTTGTCTTTTCCAGCTTTTAAAAGCCACTTGTATTTTTTGGTTTGTGGCCTTACTTCTCAATATCCAAAGCCAGCAACAGTAGATCAAATCTTTATTATGCTGTCACTCTGGTTCTCCCTCTTCTGCCTTGCTCTTCCACTTGTAAGGACTCTGTGATTATACTGAGACCACCCAAATAATCAAGAAAATTTCACCATCTTAGAATTCATCCATTTCTATAGGTTGCCCATTTTATTGGCATATAATTGTTCGTAGTGATCTCCTATGATTCTTTATATTTCTGTGGTGTCAGTTGTGACATCTGTTATTTCTGCTTTTATCTATTTGGATCCTCTCTTCTTCTTGATAAGTATGGATAAAGATTTACCAATATTGCTTATATTTTCAAAGAGCCACCTCTTTGTATTGATCATTTTTAAATTGATTTTCTTATCAAGATTAAATCAGGAAGAAATACAAAATATAAACAAACCAATTACCAGTAATGAAATTAAATCAGTAATAAAAAAAACTCGCTACATAAAAAAGTCCAAGACCAGATGATTTCACAAATGAATTCTACCAAACATTTAAAGAAGGATTAGTGTCAACCCTTCTCAAAATAGTCCAAAAAATTAAAGAGAAGGAAATGCTTCTGAACTCATTCTACAAGGCCAGCATCACCCTGATACCATACCAGACAAAGATACCAAAAAATAAATAAATAAAGTAAAATTAAATTAAATTAAAAGAGAGAAAATTACAGGCTAATATCACTGATGAAAATAGATGCAAAAATCCTCAACAAAATATTAGCAAACTTAATTCAACAATACATTAAAAGGATCATACAACATGATCATATGGGATTTATCCCAGGGATGCAAGGATGGTTCAGCCCCACAAATTAGTCAATACGATACAGCACATTAAAAATTTGAAGAATAAAATTATGACTATTCCAATAGATGCAGAAAGAGCTTTTGACAAAATTCAACATCCATTTATGATTAAAACTCTCCACAAAGTGGATATAGAGGGGAATATACTGCAACATAATAAAGGTCATATATGACAAACCTACAGCAAACATCACAATCAATGGTGAAATGCTAAAAGTATTTCCTCTAAGATCAGGAATGGGACAAGAATGCCCACTCTCAACAATTTTATTCATCATAGTATTGGGAGTTCTATCCACAGCAATGAGACCAAAAAAAAGAGAAAAAGTATCCAAGTTACTTTTTCCAAGGAAAAAGTAAAATTGCCACTGTTTGCAGAAGACATGAATATATATATATATATACTGTTACAGTTCTATACACTAATAATGAATTATCAGAAAGAGAAATTAAGAAAACCCCATTTACAATTGCATCAAAATAAAAAAACCAAAATACCTAGGAATAGGTCTAACTAAGGAGGTGAAAGACCTGTACTAAGAATGCTATAAGACACTGATGAAAGAAATTGAAGATCACATAAACATATGGAAAGATATACCATACTAATGGATTGGAAGAATTAATATTGTTAAAATGACCATACTCCCCAGGCAATCTACAGATTCAGTGCAATTCCTATCAAAATACCAATCTCATTTTTCACAGAAATTGAACAAATAATTCTAAAATTTGTATGAAAACACAAAAGACCCCATATAAACAAACTGTAGAGAAAACAAACCTGGAGATATCACATGCCCCAATCTCAAACTATACTACGAAGTCACAGTAGTCAAAATAGTATGGTACTGGCATAAAAAACAAACACGTAGACCAATGGAACAGAATAGAAAGCCCAGAAATAAATTGACACTTATATGGTCAATAAATCTACAACAAAGGAGGCCAGAATATATAATAGGGAAAAGGTAGTTTCTTTAATAACTGGTGTTGGAAAAACTGGACAGCTGCAAGCAAAAGAATCAAACTGAACTGCTTTCTCATACCATATGCAAAAATAAACCCAAAATGGATTAAATACTTAAATGTAAGTCATAAAACTGTAAACTTCCTAGAAGAAAACATAAGCAGTATGCTCTTTGACCAATATATTTTTGGATATGTCTCCTCAGGAAAGGGAAACAAAAGAAAAAATAAACAAATGGAAACTACATCAAACTAAAAACCTTTTGTACAAGGAAGGAAACTATTAACAAAATGAAAACCCCACCTACTAATGGGAGAAGATATTTGCAAACTATATATCTGATGAGGGTTAATATTTAAAATATACAAAGAACACATATAATGCAATGTCAAAATAAAAACTGATTAAAAATGTGTAGAGACAGTAACTGAATAGATATTTTTTTTCCAAAGAAGACATACAGATGGCCAACAGGCACATGAAAATACATTAAACATTACTAGTCATCAGGGAAATGCAAATTAAAACCGTAAAGAAATGTCACATCACATTTGTCAGAATGGTTATTATCAAAAAGAAAAAAAATAACAACTGTTGATGAGTATGTGGAGAAAAGGGAACCCTTGTACACTGTTGGTAAAATGTAAATTGGTGCAGCCACTATGGAAAACAGTATGAAGTTTTATCCAAAAATTTAAAATAAGATTGCCATAAGATCCAGCAATTTCACTTCTGGTATTTTTCCAAGGAAAACAATAACACTAATTCAAAAAGATACACATACTCCTGTTCACTGCAGCATTATTTACAACAGGCAAGATATGGAAGCAACCTAAGTGCCCATGGACAGAGGAATGGATAAAGAAAGTGTTACACACACACACACACACACACAGACACAGTAGAATATTACTCAGCCATAAAAAAGAATGAAATCTTGCCTTTTGCTACAACACTGATGGATCTCGTGGGTATTATTCTAAGTGAAATAAGTCAAACAGAGAAAGACAAATATCTTATGATTTCACTTATAGGTGGCACATCTGAAAAACAAAACAAAGGAACAAACAAAACAAAAAAGCAAGGAGTAATAGATACAAAGAAAAAACAGGTGATTGACAGAGGGGAGCTAGGATTAATGAAATAGGTAAAGGAAATTAAGAGGTACAAACTACAAAGTAAATAAGTGAGGGGGATAAAATGAACAGTGTGGTGTATATAGTCAATAGTAATGTAATATTTTTGTTTGGTGACAGACGGTAACTAATTTCATTGTGATAATCATTTTGTAATGTACAGAAATATTGAATCACAATGTTGTGCACCAAAAACCTACTAACCGACTTAGTGTTATAAGTCAATTATACTTCACAAAACAAACATATTTATAGAAAAAGAGATTACATTTGTGGTTATCAGAGGTGGCGGTGAGGGGATGGGGAATTTGATGAAGGTGGTCAAAACGAACACATTTCCAGTTATAAATAACTACTAGAGATGTAAGGTACAACATGATGAATATAATTAACACTGCTGTATGTTATATACGAAAATTACTGAGACAAATCCTGAGTTCTCATTACAAGGAAAAAATATTCTTTCATTTTCTTTTATTTTGTATTTATATGAGATGATGAATGTTCACTAAACATATTGTGGTAATCATTTCATGATGTATGTAAGTCAAATCATTATGCTGTACACCTTAAACTTATACAGAATGGTATGTCAATTATATCTCAATAAAACTGGAAAAACATAATTTCATCATCTCAAGGTCAGCTGATTAGCATTCTTAATTGGATCTGCAACCTAATTGCTCTTTTTTCATGTTAATGTAACATATTCACAGGTTCTGGAAATTAGGGCACGGTGTTTTTGGGGTCCATTATTTTGTCTACTACAGGTCTTGTTAGCACTGAATTATTAATAAATAAGATAGTATTATTGGTGGATGCTTTAGTGGAAAGGAGAATTCTTTTTTATAACTTTATCTTTCCATGGTGTTTGAACACTTTTATCACTTTACATGCATTTTTTATTAAAGCAGATTTAAAATGTAATATTTTTTTGCTTTGACTGATTTCAAATGTTCAACTAGGTATAAGAAAATCTTTTTATTTATGTATATTAGCTCCCCACCTCCAACTAGAAAATGAGTGATGAGACATAGTTGCTGATTGAGGTTTTCTTTTGGGCTTTCCCTGATTGAGTGAGCAATATATTTAGAAATCCAGCTAACATTGGCAAACCTAATGAGGTACTGGCATAGAAAATGGGACAACAATATCAACTATACGTTAGTATACGCCCATTCTAAGTGTCCATGGAAAAATATGAAATGACGTTATAAAAACACATTAAAGTAGATGCTAAGTTCAGGATAGGAATATTTTTTTAACAATATAGACTTGATGAGAAATGAATTGCAGGCAAACATGAATATTTTTATGAGAAAGCAAAGTTTGAATGAATTGTGTCGAATTTTTATCAGGAAATGATATATAAAAAGTTATTTGAAGCTCAATCAATTTACTTTGATAATAATTAATACTCCCTTTAACTTAAGGGACATACATTACACTACATAAACCAATTTAAAACTCTGGTTGATTTTTTTGTAATTTTGTGTGAATTCTTGTTACCTGAGTAATAAGCTATGTGCATGCTTGTTTTATAGTAATGTTGGCGGGAAATACAAATATCTATTAGGCTAAGTGAATTGGTATGAAGATTAAGTTAGCTATGAGTATGCCACAGTGCTGGATAAGAACTAGTCTGATACTTGTTTACATATTGATAGTCCACTTGTACTAAGATGCACCCTCTTCTTTTCTTGCCAGTTCTTTGAAATAGCACAGATGCTATATATTTAATGTTGTGTTCTAAACTTTCATGTAATATTATAACCCATTCAACTTTTCATACTTATATATTATCTGTTATATATATATAATGATTATATGTAATCTTTTCCCTGTATAAAAATATTTTATGAACTTTTAAATTGAAAAATAACATATATATGCAAAAGTGCACATAACATACTACAAATTATGAAGATATTCTCCTGACATTGTTTTCTTCTCACATTTAAATGTACATCTGGAATTGTCTTTGTATAAGATGTGAATTATGGGTCAAGATTCTTTTGTTTTTATAAACCTATAGATATTTAATTGGCCCAGGTCATTTTGTCTAAATCATTTTGTCATATATGTGTGCGTGTATATATATCTATATGTAAGTCAGTTTCTTGACTCTGTATTTTGTACCATTAGTCTTATTTGTTTATCCAAGTAATATCAGACTGTCTTACCATGGATGTACAATTAGTACTAATAGTACATAGTAAAAATCCACCGCCTTCTTCAGTAACATCTCAGATGTCCTTGGACCTTTGTATTTCCATATAAAGTTTAGACTCAGTTTAAATGCACATACACACACAAAATATACTGGGATTTTGGGTGAAACTGAATCTATGCATTTACTTGGAGAAGTTTCATAATAGTGTACCTTTCAATCCATTAGTATGGCATAACTCTCCTATTATTTAGGAGAGTATTATGACTCTCAAAATACTCTCAAAATGTATTATGACTTTCTAAAATGTAGCTTTCTTTGTGTATCTGGAATCACTTTTCTATTGCCTGAAATAACCCCTTTATAATTTTCTTTAGTAATGATCTGCTAGAGCTAAGTTCTTTTAGCTTTTTTTTCCTAATTTTAAAAATTTCAACTTCATTTGTAAAATGTATGTTTTGCTACATAAAGAAATATATGTTAGTTATTTTCTTTCTTTAGAAAAGTCATTCCAAATTTTCTGTCAACACTTGCTGCTTTTGAGAAGTCAATTTCAAACTCATTGCTGCTCCTTCAAAGGTAAACTTGTCTTTTCTTTTGGCTATTTTAAAGATTCTACCTTGTCTTTAGTTTGCAGCCATTTTCATATTTTGTATTTATATGTGGTTTCATTTGTTTCTGTCCTATTTCTGGAACTTCATTTAAACAGATATTGCTTTTTTTTTTTTTACTGTATTTCTTGAATTATTCTTGAATTCCTTTCAGTACTTGTCACCATATTCTTTCTCCATGTTTCACTTTGAACATTTTTTGAGCTGTATTCTAGTAACTGATTATCTCTTCAGCAATTTCTAACAAGCCATTAATGAGATTAAGTATAAGCACAGATACAATACTAATATGTATTCTACAAGTTCCACTTCTCTGTTATTTTTCCATTGTCATTTAATTTCTTGAACATATTTAAAATTATTTTAAGTTTTCTATCTAGCAATATCTGCATCTGCATTTTTGTGGGTCCACATATATTCTGTCTTTTATTGTTTTGGGACAATTATTTTCTTTTTAATAACTAGTTATTTTTATACTTGCTTTATTTTTATAAAGTGACAGAATATCAAATTTTATTGAAAATAATGAAGGCTCTGGGTGATATTATGTTCCTCCAGAAACAATTCTGCTAGAGGCAAAACTGAGTGAAAGGAAGGCTTCTTTCCTTGTGAGGTCTGGTTCTTTCCTGTCCTCCCTTACTTCTAGGGTATAGCAGAAGAGTCCTGGCTATTTATCAGGTCCTTCCTTTTTGGAGTCCAGCATTGTTCACTTGTGTTCTGACCTAATAATCTTAAATTAGGCAAACCTAATCTAAATTTATCAGTCCTGCTTCTAAAATCAATCAAAGAAAAACTAAAAGGGTTTCAATACTTTACATGTAAAAAAACTATGTCTATATTGCTATTGATTCAATAGTGGAATTCATATTAATCTCTCATCTTCTACCCACATTACTCATTCAACTCATTGACATGGGTCTTGGTTTTCCGCCTTCCTTCGATCAAATCTAAAATGAGCCCCATTGCATTTTGGACATTTCATGATGATAAAATAAATAAATGAATAATACATTAGCTGGTCATTTTACTCCCCTAAACAGTCTTAGACCATTTACTAATAAGTGTAGTCTCATAAAATATTAAAAACTCTAAGTTATTTAGAATCCCTCTCCTCCAGTTTGAACTTGGTCCAGGCTACACACCTTTTTGTTGTTTTATTTTTCTGTTTTCTTGGACTAGCACTTTCACTGTTCAATAGCCTGCTCCTAGTTCCTTTAATGCTGAAGTGAGAAAAGAGAAACATATAAAATAGGAAGTGTCTTTCTCAACTAGCACAGGTATAAAGTGTATTTGGTTCTTTCATTCTTTGAAAATATCTAACAATGACTCTCTCTCTTTTGGTATGCTCAGTGAGTCTTTCATAATTTCCTCCTAATGCTGAGATTCTCTAAACTGTCTGACTCTTGCTGACCACTTATAAATCTTACATTTCCCATGGTTTCCCAAAGCTTATTGCCATAGTCTTTGTGAACTTCTAGTAACTTTCCAGTAGACTCCTGGTTAACTCTGTCTCTTGAATCAACTTTTGGCCCATTATCTACTCTTTAGTACATATTTCTGACCAACCGTCTATTTGTATGCAGTCTCCTAACATTCCAGGCTGTTCTGTTATTATAGGTTAATTTAGCTAGATGTTCTCTCCCTTTAAAAATTTTTTTTCCTCAGGTGTAAGCCAGATTCCCATTCATCGTGTTCCTCAAATTTTAGGAGGAAATTATTATACACCCCAGTGATCTCCTTCTAAGCTAGAAGTCATGGGACATCAACTCTGCTCCTCTTCTATGTGGATTGGGTTTTTCAGGAAAATACCTTCAAAAAAAGCATGCATCCTCACATAATATTGGTTAAGTGATGGACCACAGGCCAAAACAAATTCTTGGACTTCTTCTTAGCATAGATAATGTAGACTCTCAGTTTGGAATGTGGTAACACTTAGAATTTATGTAAAAAAGGGGCAAAGTTCTCCATTTAAAAAAAGAGTTACGTGGGGCTTCCCTGGTGGCACAGTGGTTAAGAGTCCACCTGCTGATGCAGGGGACACGGGTTCATGCCCCGGTCCGGGAAGATCCCACATGCTGCGGGGCAGCTAGGCCCGTGAGCCATAGCTGCTGAGCCTGCGCGTCCGGAGCCTGTGCTCCACAACGGGAGAGGCCACAGCAGTGAGAGGCCTGTGTACCTCAAAAAAAAAAAAAAAAAAGAGTTATGTTTATGTTGGACATATCTTCCACCCACATGCCTTTTGTAATTTATTTATTTATACTGAAGTATAATTGATTACAATAGTATATTAGTTTCAGGCATATAGAATAGTGATTCAGCATTTTTACCTTTTATACTCCATTAAAAGTTATTACAAGATAATGGCTATAATTACCTGTGCTATACAGTATATCATTGTTGTTTACCTATTCTATACATAGCAGTGTTATCCCTTAATCCCATATGCCTAATTTGACCCTCTCTCCTTCCCTCTCCCCACTGGTAAACACCATTTTGCTCTTTTATATCTGTGAGTCTGTTTCTGTTTTGCTATACACATTCATTTGTTATTAATTTTTAGATTCCATATATAAGTGATGTCACACAATATTGTCTTTCTTGTCTGACTTATTTCACTATGTATTATATTCTCTAGTTCCATCCATGTTGCTGCAAATGGCAGAATTTCATTCTTTTTTATGGCTGAGAAATATTATTTTATATATTTTATAATGTATATATATACATATATATACACATACATACATACACCCACACAACGCATCTCTTTATCCATTCATCTATCGATGGACACTTGAGTTGCTTCTATACATTGGCTATTGTAAATAGTGCTGCTATAAACATTGGGGTGGGTGTATCTTTTCTAAATAGTGTTTTCATTTTTTCCAGATATATACCTGGAAGTGAAAATTCTGGGTCATATGATAGTTCTATTTCTAGTTTTTTGAGGACCCTCCATACTGTTTTCCACAATGGCTGGACCAATTTACATTCCTACCAACAGTGTACGAGGGTTCTCTTTTATTCACATCCTCACCAACATTTGTTATTTTTGTTGTTTTTGATGACAGATAGCCATTCTGACAGATGTGAGGTGAAATCTCATTGTGGTTTTGATTTGTATTTCCCTGATGATGAGTGATTTTTGAGCATCTTTTCCTGTGTCTGTTGGCCGTCTGTTTGTCCACTTTGGAAAAATGTCTACTCAGATCTTCTGGCCATTTCTAAATCAGGTTTTTTTGTTTTGGATGTTGAGTTGTCGAGTTTTATGAATTGTTTATATAATTTAGATATTATCTCCTTGTTGGTCATATCATTTGTAAATATTTTCTCCCATTCTATAGATTGCCTTTTCATTTTGTTGATGATTTCCTACATTGTGCAAAAACTTCTAACTTCAATTAGGTCCCATTTTCTTTTTTTCTATTTTGCCTTGGAGGACAGATCCAAAAATATATTGCTAGGATTTATGTCAAAGGCTGTTTTGTCTATATTCTCTTCTAGGTGTTCTATATTTCAGGGCTTAAATTTAGTTCTCTAACCAATTTTGAGTTTATTTTTGTATATGGTGTGAGGAAGTGTTCTAATCTCATTGTTTTACATATGGTTGTCCAGTTTTCCCAGCACCACTTATGGAAGACTGCCTTTTCTCCATTGTAAATATATATTTTTAAAATTCTTCCATAGTTACATGTTTTATTAATCACATCTGAGAAAAGTCATTGATTTTCATTTTGTACAGCATTATCCTGTAAGGACAAGATACAGTGACAACATCCAAGCTTTTTGCATATCAGAGCTGAAACTGAAAGTATCTCCACAATTGAATTTTCACTTCTTTTTTTTTCTTTTACATCTATATTGGAGTATAATTGCTTTACAGTGGTGTACTAGTTTATGTTTATAACAAAGTGAATCAGTTATACATATACATATGTTCCCATATCTCTTCCCTCTTGCGTCTCCCTCCCTCCCACCCTCCCTATCCCACCCCTCCATGTGGTCACAAAGCACCGAGCTGATCTCCCTGTGCTATGCGGCTGCTTCCCATTAGCTATCTATTTTACGTTTGGTAGTGTATATATGTCCATGCCACTCTCTCACTTTGTCACAGCTTACCCTTCCCCCTCTCCATATCCTCAAGTCCATTCTCTAGTAGGTCTGTGTCTTTATTCCTGTTTTACCCCTAAGTTCTTCATGACATTTTATTTTTTCTTAAATTCCATATATATGTGTTAGCACATGGTATTTGTCTTTCTCTTTCTGACTTACTTCACTCTGTATGACAGACTCTAGGTCCATCCACCTACGTTTCTAGCTTTTTTTTTTTTTTTTTGCGGTACGCGGGCCTCTCACTGTTGTGGCCTCTCCCGTTGTGGAGCACAGGCTCCGGACGCACAGACTCAGCGGCCATGGCTCACAGACCCAGCCTATCCGTGGCATGTGGGATCTTCCTGGACCAGGGCACGAACCCGTGTCCCCTGCATCGGCAGGAGCTGCTTGCAAATTTTGGAAATTAATCCTTTGTCAGTTGCTTCATTTGCAAATATTTTCTCCCATTCTCAGGGTTGTCTTCTGGTCTTGTTTATGGTTTCCTTTGATGTGCAAAAGCTTTGAAGTTTCATTAGGTAACATTTGTTTATTTTTGTTTTTATTTCCATTTCTCTGGGAGGTGGGTCAAAAAGGATCTTGCTGTGATTTATGTCATAGGGTGTTCTGCCTATGTTTTCCTCTAAGAGTTTGACAGTTTCTGGCCTTACATTTAGGTCTTTAATCCATTTTGAGTTTATTTTTGTGTATGGTGTTAGGGAGTGATCTAATCTCATACGTTTACATGTACCTGTCCAGTTTTCCCAGCACCACTTATTGAAGAGGCTGTCCTTTCTGCACTGTACATTCCTGCCTCCTTTATCAAAGATAAGGTGACCATATGTGCGTGGGTTTATCTCTGGGCTTTCTATCCTGTTCCATTGATCTATATTTCTGTTTTTGTGCCAGTACCATACTGTCTTGACTACTGTAGCTTTGTAGTATAGTCTGAAGTCAGGGAGCCTGATTCCTTCAGCTCCATTTTTCGTTCTCAAGTTTGCTTTGGCTATTCGGGGTCTTTTGTGTTTCCATACAAATTGTGAAATTTTTTGTTCTAGTTCTTTGAAAAATGCCATTGGTGGCATTTTTTTCATATTTTAGTTTTTAATTCAGGTGGGATTTTATTTTGTGTATTATGTGAGGTGAGTACCTAATTCTTTTATTTTCAATATGTAAGTCTAGTGATTCTTACTTTTTTAAGCTTTTGCTTTTTGTATTGCTTTGGATAGCCGAGCTTTACATTCTGATTTACAATGTCATTTTAGAATAGAATACAATAAATATCCTTTTTTTTTTTTTTTATCTTGTTGTTTGCTTTATTGATGTTGAGTTGTAGGAGTTCTTTGTATATTTTAGATATTAAATCCTTATCAGACATATAATTTGTAAATATCTTCTACCTTCCAGTAGGCTGCATTTTTGTTTTGTTGATAGTTCCTTTGCTGTGTAAACCCTTTTTAGTTTGGTGTTGTCCCATTTGTTTATTTTTGCATTTCTCTTGCCTGAGGAGACATATCCAAAAAAGCATTGTTAAGATCAATGTTGAAGAGCATACTGTCTATGTTTTCTTCTAGGAGGTATGGTTTCAGATCTGAAATTTAAGTGTTTAATCTATTTTAATTTATTTTTGTAGATGGCATAGAAATTAGTCCATTTTGCTTCTCTTGCATGTAGCTGTCCAATTTTCACAACACCATTTATTGAAGAGGCTGTCTTTTCCCCATTGTATACTCTTGCCTCCCATGTTGTAGAAAAGTTGACCATAAAAGTGTGGGTTCATTTCTAGGCTTTCTGTTCTGTTTCATTGATCTATGTGCCTTATTTTGTGATAGCACCATGCTGTTTTGATTATTGTAGCATTGTAGCTTTGTAGTATAGTTTGAAATCATGGAGTGTGATACCTCCAGGTTTTTTCTTCTCTTTATTCTTCTTTGTAAAATACTGCCTTAGCTGATCTTGGATTTTTACTTTTTTTTTTTTTTTGTGGTACGCGGGCCTCTCACTGTTGTGGCCTCTCCCATTGTGGAGCACAGGCTCTGGATGCACAGGCTCAGTGGCCATGGCTCATGGGCCCAGCTGCTTTTTGGCATGTGGGACCTTCCCAGACCGGGGCACAAACCCGTGTCCCCTGCATCGGCAGGCAGACTCTCAACCACTGCGCCACCAGGGAAGCCCGAATTTTTACATTTTTATATAACCCTTGAAATTTTCCAAATTACATTAAAAACTGTATGTTCTGATTATTTAAAAGTGCATATATGGAAAATTCACTTCTTTATGATATTAAGTTTTAATGTCAACTAACATGGTATGTTAGTTCCAATTATATAAATCTTCTTTTATGTAATGTATTTTTCCAAAATGATATTATGAAAGGTTTCTAAAATTTATCCCTAAGTGCTTTAGAATGTTTATCATTGAGTATTTTATTTTCTAATGGTGGGAAGTAACAGTAAGCAGTGTCCACCATATATTTTCTCCTTTTACCAGTGGGAAAAATATAAGTTACACAAAGTAAATGTAGTAATATATGGCTTAGAAGGGAGAAATGAGGTCAAGGCTAATGTCCTACCTTTTAGTTGTCATTATGATGGCTAGAAAAGATGGAGATATGAGCCTTTTCTGCAGCAACTTTTAATTGCATATTCTCCATATTTATTGGTATCAAGAGGCAATTGGGGTCAGATGGGTCATATTCCATGTTCCATTCTCCACTTTTGTGAGTGTTTCTAGACCTCTTATGAAAATGTCAGGAAGACTCAATCAATCTGTTCATGGGTATCAAAAAGCAGTCACAGTAGCAGCAATAGCTGTAGCAGGAGTATGCTTTTTTCTCCAGTTTTTAGTTCCAGTACAGACTTCAGATGTGAGAGTATCAGTGATAATTTAGAGGGAAATTCTTAGAGACCTGGCCTAGAAACCACTCCTCCAACCCATTAAACATTTCTGTAAGCACTGATTTTCCAAGTTGAATAAACTTAATTTTGTTAAAACACCCAGAGTATTTTCTGTCTTTTACACTAAATAATAATGAATTCAGCATTTGGTATTAGAAGTATTTTCATGATATTCCACTGTTGGGAATGAGTTAAACTGCCTAAATTGTTGAATTGGAAGGCAATGATTATCAGGTGGCCTAAGGAAAATGCGACCCTAGTAATTTCTGTCACACTATGATAATATAGTCACTTAATGAGTACCTAAATTTACCTGGAATGCAGTACCCATTCAAGGGAAGACTCCAGTAATGTTGATGGTTGCTCTGATTGACTATTATGAAGGGAAGGAGGAAATCAAGGTATGTTAGGGTAGACTAGTTAGTTCTATCTATTTATTATTATATAAAGGCATTAAAGAAATCTACCAATTGTTGAAAAGGACAAAATAGGTTTCAAAAGGCAGAGTAAAATGTTATTTTGTTTAGGTTGTGAACTCAATCAAGATGACTTTTTTCATATATTTTTCACTTGAGTTGAGACAGGAAAGGTGAAAAGAAATTAACTGAGTTTTTTTGAAATGAAGAGTACTTTAGACATCAGGATTAAATTAAATATAATTAAATTACATTATATAAAATCCTGGTAGGTGTTCAATAAATACTCATTAAATTTCCCCCTTCCTTTTTCTACACTAACTTACTTTATACACATTTATCCAGCATGAATTTACTTCTGAGATCTGAAAAAGAGTAGATATATGTATATGTATAAGTAAATCACTTAGCTGTACACCTGCAACTAATACAACATTGTAAATCAACTATATTCCAATATGAAATAAAAATGAGAAAACATTAAAAGTACTTTTGAGAAATACAGGAAATATTCCCTACATTTTTTTCTATTTTTCTGAAAATTTGTGGTATTTTGGATATATTTAAAGATAAAGGGAGGAACAAAATTATTCCATGGTTTACAAAAATGAGGAAGGAGGATGATATGGTAACTTTGTCTTCAACTGTATAGATATAATCTATAAGATTCTGTTCAATGAAATTTGTCTGGAATATATGATGGTCTTATTGTCATAATTTTCTCAGAGGTTGGAGAAGCAAAATATAATTGAGTAATTGCCTAGATGCACTTTTTATCAAGAAGAATTTGCCTACTGAAATGATGATGAAAGCAAAAGCCTTATGAAAAGTTACATTATGTCAGAGTTTGCAATAACTACAGAAAAATTTTATATAAAAAGAAAATCAGTTTTTCTATATTTCGGAAGAAATACAGGCATTATCTCATGGCTCTAAAGTTGATGACTTCAGAGAGATTCAGTGTCTTCAAATCAAAACTCAGCCTGTCAGTTTTTGTAAGGCAATGAGTATGTTTCCCTTGTGTCAATCCCAGTTCTCAGTATTTGTTTGAAATGAAAAAAATAATTTCATTAATTAGTATCCTAATTAGAGTGTGAAAAAACATATAAGGAGGTCAATGTAACTTTTGAAGTCTTTAAAAAATATTCACAGAATATAAAAGTAAAGACATGTCACTGATCATTGTTTCAAACATAACAAGCTATATGAATGCATTTAAAAAGTTTATAACCATGAACATGATACCCATTAAGACTTAAAACAATGAGATTAATCTTACAATGATAGCAAAAAGGGATTATGAGAGTAAAGAACAAAGTTAGACAAACCTCAGTGCCAGTGATAATGTTCTTAACATTATAAATTACATGGAAAAATTATTGAATAAATCAAGGCAATAATAAAACATCACCAATTGAATTAACACAACATTTTCAAATAAAATTCACATTTTACTGAGATCAATATGGATTAGATTCCAAAACAGCCAAGGTAAACTGCTCATATTGCAGCTAAGATGTAATGAGAGTGAAAGGATGAGTTTTCATGGGCTTTTTTGAGATATCCAAGAACAAAAGAAAACACAACATGTTTTTACAAAATGAAAAATAGGACAATTTTGAATTTTTCTATGGAAATTTTAAGTCAGTTATAGCCACAGAAAAACTAACCATGCAGACGCTGGTGGAAGGCAACAGAAAAACAGAAAATTTCCAATATATTAGTTATATAATTTCAACTCCACCTGAGGTGTCAAATAATGAATTATGTCTCAGAATACAGAGAATATTTTCAGAAAAGCAAACCTTCAAAAAAGAGGAACTTGAAAGATGTGACCAACTCTGAAAAGGTCACCAAGAGAGAAACAACATGAATCTTACCAACAAAGAATATTCTAAGAAAAGAAGATTTTGTTTCCTTTTAAAGCAAATATTCTAAGAAGAATTTATACTTGGGCTATCAGAACTCAGATAGTGAAGTCAGCAATTATTTATCTACCTATGAGCAGAGGTCATTGCAAAAAAATAGAAGCAAAAATATCTTCAGACTTCTGAGGGATATATTTAACATATTTGGTTTATATCTATAAGGAACGAGGTTGGAAATCTAACTGTGCAGGTAAAGAAGAAGTACCGTATAGCATTAAAAAAAAAAAGCCAATGGAGAATAAAGAAACTACTTAAATAATCTCAAGGCAAGTGCAAGGAATATTTGATTTCATATCAAGGATACATGTTGTGCTAAAAAAATAAGAATAATAATTCCTAAGCTATTTCAACATAAGTGCATGTGAACCCAGCAGATTCTGTTTTCTTCCTTTTTATCATAAGCATTTAATTCCATAAAAATATACTGTAGATGGCTAGAATGTCAAGGTCATATGAAAGTGTCAGGAAATGCAGAGGGCACAATTCTGTATTTCAAAGCTCATTCTTCAAGTTTAACATTTTCTTTTAAGTTATATAAACTGCACCTAGTTTATAGTCTCAAATCAAAGTTGGAAATAACATTATTATTGAAATTAACTGAATTTAAAAAATTTATTCTATTGACATTAACTTAATTTTTAGTTTTCCACATCTTTATCAATTTGTTAAATGCTTAAATATTTTCTTTATATGCATGTGTTCAGAGAGCTGACTTCATTAAAACACATGGAAAATAAATAAGATTTTGAACTTAATATTATGTTAATTTATAGTCAGGTAGATAGGTAACTTACATGTTGTAAATAAAATAGAATTTGATCATATTTTTAATGTTCAATGGTACTACTAATAATACAATATATAATACAGATTATATTCAAGGATCTGTATAGTCATACAAAATTTGTCTAATATATCAGACACATTATTTTATTTTATTTTACTTTTAACTTTTTATTGTATATTGGAGTATAGTCAATTATCAATGTTGTGATAGTTTCAGGTGCACAGCAAAGGGACTTAGCCATATGTACACATGTATCCACTGACACTATTTTAAAACAGAAAATTTATAAATAGTGATGTGTACATTTTGGGGGTATTCTACCTTGGAAAGATAGTGAAGCTTATTTGCTATGTATTTTGGCATTTTTAGTTAGTATTGATTGAATGTTTCCATAAGTATTTCAAAACTATATTTGAATGTGTAAATAGTATATTGAGTTACCCTAATTTTAGAAAATAATATAGCAAAAAAAGGAAAAGGAAGGTAACTCTTAAAATGACTTATTTTATTCAAGATTATAAATGTCTTATTCTGACACCACTTAATATATAACATGGATATTGCTATAAACTACAAAGTGAATAATATTTTGTTGTTATGTAGTTAAAATGGAAGCCATCGTGTTCCTTCTAATGACAGTATTACATAAAATGTTAAGATGTAGCTCTGAAAAATATGTCAAAATGCATGCAAGTTACCTTTTAAAGGAAAACTTGAAAATTTTACTTCTAATTTCAAATCTTAGTACAAAAACTTTGATGTCAATAAACTCCTTATAGGCAACATTTATTGAATGTCCATATTAAAAACAAAACATGTGTCATTACAATTCCTTAAGTAGCATAAGTAGTGTCATTGCATATATTTGAATAAATTGCTTTTAGCAGTTGATTACATAAAGAGATCCATATTGTTACTTTCCATTTTTTACAATGTTATATTCTTGATAATTCACAATAGCTCTGTCTGACTTTCTCCAACCTAGTTTTGACTAAAATACTAAGAAGATATCAAATAGGGAAACTTGGCCACACCTCCAGAGTCTAGGAGTAATGCTATATTAGTTAGAATATGCATGTAATTTATATTCAGCTGTAACAGGTACATAGAATAAGAGAAATAAAATTTTAAAAAGATATTTCACACTTACATAGAAGTCCAGGGCAGATACGGCAGCTAGGCTGTGTCTTTCTTTGATCCACATTACTTCTAGCTTCCTCCTCCCACACTGAAGGTATTGCCTTTATCCTCCTGATACAAGATGCATCTCAGCCCATCACATCTAAACGTATAAATAATCACATTAATTTTAAATGTCCTAAACCTAATTAAAAGGGAGAGACTATCAGGAAAGATATAAAAGCAAAATCTAACTCTTTGATGTCTATCTGAAACCTCATTTTAATATAAAAGCACAAAGACGTTAACATTTAAAATATATGATCATCTCTATTGTTGCAGGAAAAGCATTGTACAAATTCCAACAGCCATTCCCTACAAGCTTCACTAAACTAAGGATAGCAGACAAATTCCTCAATACGATGAAGGGCAACTTCAGAAAAGCTCACTAGATCCTGACTGGTATGGCTTCTATTAAAAGTCATGCTGAACATTTACTCTCAAAAGTCATAATATTTAACTATTGCAGCATAAATTTTTAGAATTAGGTGAATCATAGTATAAAATCAAATGATATCTGATGCTTCTTTAAATCACTTCAAATTCCTTGCCTTCTGAGAAAAAAAATCTCATATTTCTGGGTAAACGTATTTGATTTTTTAAAATTCCTTTACATCTCAAATATTTTCACAAAAAGTATATGTTAGAGCATAAATGATTTTTTAAGTGTTACTTAAAACTAGGAGGTATGTTTTTCCCTTTGCTTAAATACAAAAAAAGAGAAGATGCATCTAAGTTTTCGCAACTACAGGTATGATCTTACATTGCAAAATGTATGATTTCTCTCAACTATAGTCAGCAGGAAACTATAAACCTGACATCTATTTGACTGCCTCTGTGTCATTTGCCTGAATTCTCCATAAGAAGAGTTTAGCAATAAGAATCAAAGGAAGTATAAGAAAATAAGCCAGGGGCTCTAGAATTTGGTAGTAACATTTTCATGGTCCTGTTAAACTCAAAGTAATATGTTATATTTATTTAAGGATTATAGTCTTCCACACTGGGAAGATATTCCTAACTAAAGTTAACTGGACTAGTATATGAATAGATTGTATTTATTCTGTTACTTGGGTATATTTTTGGCTCTTTATACTCAATAAAATATAAGCATACAAATACAAAGTTGGAAATAAACAAAATGGCTGAATGCTGTATGGGAAATATTTAGGCTGGCCCACAGAATTAGCTTAAAGGTGCTTCAAATTAATGACGTTTTTAAGGAACTTTGAAAGTATAAAATGCTTTTCTTTAGGGTTTATTTGTGATTATCTAAATTTCAGTTGGGGAAAAAAAAGGTGTTGAAGCTTCTTATACCAGTCTGCATATGGCAGTTTTCCTGTACAGATGGTTTCCTTGGTAAGAGAAGAGCCAAGGTCATTTTAATGTTTAGCATTCTTATGGCAAGTGTATTTTGGCTCATTATGTGTCATGAATCAAAAATAATGTTTTGCTGGTCAAGATGATCCTGACAGAAATTTTTTTTAAATAAACTGATCTCTCCAAGTGATATAAAATAGTTGTGCTAAACATACTTAGATTGTCGCTCTTCCTCTGATTCCCGAAAGCAAATAAGTCAAGGAGAGAAACTATTCCTTTGACCCACATTTTCAGGAAAGAAGTGTGAACATTATGAAAAATGAGTAAACTTAGAAATACAGAGATAATGGAGTTTGAGCAAAATGGACAATTTTCGCAAATGTCTGTATCCAAATCTGCTCTATTAACTTGATATTCTGAGTCCTAACATTGTTACTACAGTTCTACTAGGATTGGAGAGATAAAGCCACGTGCACTCATAGTTCAGGAGAAAAGTTAAACCTATGTAGCTTAAGCCTTCCATTCCAAGGGTGTACATGCTGAGAGTCTTCTTTCCACAGGGCAGAATGAGGAGAATTGTTGTCCTGGGTCTTCCCAGGATCAGAAAGCCCTTACTTCTTTCGCACATGCCTTCTGTTAAATGATGCTTAACCTATTTATCCACAGGAGGATTGAAAAAATCTGCCTAAAAAGTTAATGAAGTTAACACAAACAAATCATTCTGTATGCATAAGGATTTCTATGCCTCAATTTAATCTGATAACTGAGAATACATTCATGAGATTAAAGTTCATTTTAGGTTGTGCTTGAGAGTACATCTCTTAGATTTAACTGTATTCTTTAAACATTCTCTGAGCTGTGCTGCAGTCTCCTCTGGAAAAAAGTAACACCTTAAATGCCCCCAGAGGATTTAACAAAAACTATACTACAGCTCTTTAATGACAATTCTATGATAACTCAATCCTTAAAAAATATTTGTTGAGTTTCCACTGTAAGAAATATGCATCTTTGTTTCTGAGAATTCAGAGATAATCACGGTATTTTGTTCTAATTTTATAAATGCAGTTTCAATTTGCTCAATGTTACATATCTACCAATTGTGGAACTGAGATTTAAGTATAGGTTTATCTGATTTCAGAATGCCATGTGCCTTTATACTTTAACTTCCCAATATAATTCCCAAGTAGAAAAGCTTAAAGTCATGTGGGGTTTGGGAGAAACAGTGTAAGGGAGAAGACATTTATGCAAAACAGAACAAAATGAAACTAAAAGGTGAAAACACAATTAGACAAATTATACAAAAATTTATAAGTTCTCTGGTTTACTGGGAAGATTTAAAGTAAAAAAGGTGTTACTTTTTTCCAGAGGAGACTATAGCACAGCTCAGAGAATATTTAAAGAATACAGCTAAATCTGAGAGATGCACTCTCAAGCACAGCCTAAAATGAACTTTAATCTCATGAATTTATTGTTATCAGATTAAATTGAGGCACAAAAATCCTTAGGTATTTAGAATGATTTATTTGTGTTAACTATAACAGAAATTCCTTGAAATCTCTTTATATATATTTAAAATGTGATATGGCTGTGTCAAAGAATGCTTTCCTTCTTATAGTAGATGATGTTCCTGTTTTATAAGTAATGAACTCACACAAGGATCAGGGGACAACCTGCTGGTTGTGGTCATACTTTTTATAATTGTGGTCATATTTTTTTAAATTGTGAAGAATGGCTAGGGATGCAAGCCAAATTACACCAGAATGCTATTGTGGTGAAAAATAAAATACAAATAAAATGATGTCTGTTAAAGTTATATAGAATTTGGACAGAATTATGCCAATTTCAGGATTTTAATACTTTTTAAACACATTTATACTTCTATACAAAGTCTGCTAATACAACAGGATTTATATGATCATATCTTGAAGAATTAGAAAGCTATAGCCTAGAAAAGCGGTTGATTTTGAAATAATGATAGAGAGAAAAATAGAATAAAAACTTCAGAAAAAGACTCACAAATGAAAGGATACTTATTTTTGACAAATTTGGCACTGCATAACACTGGAGAATTTTATCCTTTTCAATAAAATGTGCTGGGTCTAGTAGGTGTCCAAATAGACAAAGTATCCCATTATCCTACCTCACCCCTTACATAACATTAAACTCTAGGTGGACTTCCAATCTAAATGTGTAAATAAAACAGAAATTTTTCTTGACTTTGAGTTAAAGAATCATTTTTAAAATCAGTACCCTGCCAAAAAAGAGAACCCAGAAAGTGCCCTAATCATGAAGAAAAAGTCTGTGAATTTAGGCTACATTAAAGCTAGAGAATTTTGTTAATTAAAGTAAAAAACGTCTTTATCAGTGAAAAGGCAAAACATCTTTAGCAGTGTGAAAAGGCAACTTAGGACACTAGTATAAGTTACCATATAGTAGCAAGTTCTTATATCCAGAATATATTGATAATGAAAACTCTGCTAAGCTTCAGCAATATGTAACTCCCTAAGGAATCTTAGGCCTGCTGGCTCTTAAGCAACTCATACCAGACTTGTTTGAAACCAGATTTCCCAGCATCTGTGATGTGAAAATTGAACATGTCCAATCAGTCACAAAGAATTTACAGTTCACCTTGTGAGCTGAGGCTTGCATTTAGAATCTTGTCTCATTTCAAATGCATGCTCTTTTTGCTATAGCCCTTTCACACTTCTACTCGGAAAAGATCCCTGAACTTGCATATGGTGGCACTGTGCAAGTTCTACCTTACCAGATAAAAATAAATTCCACTTAATTTTAGAATCTTACTGGGGCAACTTTTTTGCTTACCTATTAACAATATAAATTAATCCAAAATAAATACAAAAGAAGTCAACTCAAAATGTACAAAAAAAAGCACATGCAATTGGCTGGTAAAAACTGAAAATGTGGTTCACCTTCCATAATGATACAGGAAACACATATTAAAACAGTATAGGGATGCAAATTTTTACCTCTACCATCTTAGGTTTTTTTTTCCTGAGCCTGATAATTAAATTGACAAAAGACAGGTCAACAGGAGAAAAAGCACAGAAATTTATTTAATGCAAGTTTTATGTGACACAGGAGCCTCTGTAAGGAATGAAGACCTAAAGAAGCGGCAAAACCAAATGCTTTTATACCAGGTTTAATAAAAAGAGGCAATTGGGGCTTCCCTGGTGGCGCAGTGGTTGAGAGTCCGCCTGCCGAGGCAGGGGACACGGGTTCGTGCCCCGGTCCGGGAAGATCCCACATGCCGCGGAGCGGCTGGGCCCGTGCGCCATGGCCGGCCGCTGAGCCTGTGTGTCCGGAGCCTGTGCTCCGCAACGGGAGAGGCCACAGCAGTGAGAGGCCCGAGTACCGCAAAAAAAAAAAAAAAGAAGAGGCAGTTGTAGAAAAGTAATCTATTTAAGGAGGCTGAAGGCAAGTAAAAATTATTTTATCAAGGTTTATACAGAATTCTCTCCATCTTAACTTGCCAGTTGGTGTTAAGAATGTTACTTTCCTTCTGGCATAGGGTGGATTGCCCGTCAGATAGAAATTTCATCTCCTAGTTTAAAAAAAAAGGAAAGTCAGAGTGTTCTTCTTGCATCTGATGTTTTTCAAGTGCCTTTAACTCAAAATAGTCAATATGCCAGAGTGGCATATTTTGGGGTAACATGTTCTGAACTCCTTCAACAACAATGTGAGGTAACTACACATCCACTGGCATAAATCTAATGAGAGAGAATAAACTTACTGATGTTTGAAAGGATGCACGAAAATAGTAATCCTTGTGTATTGCTGTGGGATGGGGGAGGTAAAACTGGTACTTTGCAAAACTGATGACATCTACTAGAGTTAAATACATGCATGCCCTACCAACAAACAACTCTCTTCTAGATATATAACCAGCAGAAACAAGTATATACTTGGACAAAGGAGAAGGAAAAGTGTATTCACCACAATATAATCTGTAGTACTTTACATTGAAAGTAATTTGACAAGAAAATGAACAAATATACTGTGGCACATTAATAAAAATGTAATACTGTACAGAAGTAAAAATGAATGATGAATGGATACACAAAACAATGTGGTGATAAAGAATATCACCAACAAAATGTTTAAAAAAATGACAAATCAGGACACAAAAATACATACTGATTCCATTCATTTAAAGTTAAAGATAAAATAAAAACCATAAAATCTTTGGAGATAAAGGTGAGAATAGTGGTAATCTTTGGGGATGTGTAACAACAAGGAAGGTTGGGGGAGACTTCCGTGGTGATGGTAACGTTCTATTTCTTTTTTTCAGTAGTAACTGTGTAGTTGTCTTGACCCTGTAAGAATTCAACATGTAAGCTTATGATGTGCACATGATTCTGTATGTAAGCAATATTCAATTTAAAAATTCTTAAAAAAGAAAAAAAGAAGGAAAACTCTAGGAAACAGGCAGATAGATTTTTACATGCCCTTCCTTGAACTACTCCTTGTCTAGAATAATATACTGATAAAGAATATGCTAGTTCTGCTTGGAGGGTGACTTTAAAATGTAAATTCTGAAATCTTGTGGATGAAATGAACTTCTAAGCAGCTGTGTTGAAGACAGATGATTATCCAACTTTCAGAGGAAGCCTGACTGATAGGAATCTATGGATTCTCTTAATAACAGTATTAATAGCTAACATGTTGAGTACCAGACATAGTTCTAATAGATTTACATATATTTTCTCATTTAAAATGAGAAATGATGCACCCATTGCTTACTGCCAGTGAGCTTTGGTAGAGCTTCCACATTTTTCAGATATTACAAAATGTCAAGGTGTTTGCAGTGGCAAGGTGAATTTCTCCTAGTCATTTCAAACTGGAGAAAATTGCTTCTTGTAGCTGGAGGGATCGGGGAGTAGAGAAATTCCACCTCCTCTCCACTCTCAGCAACTCAGCAGAATTGTAATTGTTTGCCAAAGTTTTGGCCCCTGACTGTGTGCCATTCTTTTTTACTTCTGTACGATATTATTTTATTAATATGCCACAGAAATGCAGGACTCTCAGAGGGTTTCCATCTTCCTTTTTACCCAAAGAAACCAATGTTCTGCTATATGCAAGTACTGAGGGAATTGACCACCTTGAATATGAAAGAAAAGTTACAATTATTTTAAGGTAGATTCAGCAACTTAAAAACATCCTCTCTTATTTATATTAAAAATTTAGATGAGTCAAAAGGAAATCTGACAAGAGTGACAACTTTTCTGGCGATATCATGAGTGGAATAGAAAAACTTTCTGAACTATACAGTATCATAAAAACAATCTTCATAAATGAAAATGACAGCAGATCAACAAGAAAGAGTATGATCAACACTTAAGTCTAGAAGACCAAGTGGAATATTTTACAAGAAAATTGATGGTAAATATGAGTGACAGTGTAAGAGACTTGGAAGACAAAGGTGCCCTATGTTAAATAAATAAAATATTCTTCCACTTGTTAAAAGGGTAAGGGAGACTTTAATCAGGACTATCGAGGAAGGTGTCAAGAGTATCACATTAGAGGAGAGAGATCAAATACAACTCTAAACACAGCAAGGAAAAGTGGGTATTTACTGTCAAAATAGAATGAGGGAGTCAGGGGATGGGAACTTACTAAGAAGAGACATCAAGGGTAGGGAGATTCTTGCCAAACCAACTTAACAGGTTTCTTGCTGAAGGCAGGCCAGGCTGATCAGATATCAAGGATGGGGAGATTCTCACTAACATGACTTAGCAGGATTCTTGTTACAACTGGGAATGTAAGCTTAGCAAGGAAGTGGGCTAAAGTGTAGACATAGCTTAGAAGAAGGCTCAAGGGAGCTTCACTCAAATTGGGTCAAAGAGTCTTTGTCACCTATAATATGAAAGAATGTACCACTGCAGAATGAAGGGGGGAAAAAAAAAACAGAAAAAGAAACCAAAATTAGTAAATGAAAATAAATAACAGAAGTAAATATCACAAAATTGAAGATAAACCTGTATTTTCAAAGTGAATATTTTAATTAATCACCAGTAAGATTGTTTTTAATCTTATTTTTAAAATTTTAGCCCTTTTAGCCCATTCAAATGGTATTTTACTTTATAAGAATTATTTCAAGGTTTTATGTTGAGTATGTTTTGTTGTTACTATTATTTTAAAAGTTAATGTATGTATATAGATACCACTTTTTACACTAGATTTCCATGATAATACCCAGAAGCAAACTTGTTGATTATTCTTGGTTATCTTTCCAAAAAATATTTTTTCCAGATTTATTGAGATATAATGACATATAACACTGGGTAAGTTTAAGGTGTACCACATGTTGATTTGATACACTTATATACTGCAAAATGACTACCACCATAGCCTTGGCTAACACCTCTGTCTTGTCACATAATTACCATTTCTTTTTTGTGGTGAAAACATTATTTAATCAATCTTAGCAACTTTCAAGTATATAATACAGTATTATTAACTATAATCACAATGCTGTACATTAGATCCCCAGAGCTTATGCATATTCTTAACTGGAAGTTTATACTCTTTGACCAACGCCCCACCATTCCCCAGCCTCTGGTAACTACTATTCTACTCTCTGTTTCTACAGGTTCAGCTTTTTAAAATTTCACATTTAAGTGGTATCATACAGTATTTGTCTTTCTCTGACTTATTTCGCTTAGCATAATGCCCTCAATATCCACCCATGCTTCCACAAATGGCAGGATTTCCATCTTTCTCATGACTGAATATCTCTGTGTGTGTGCGTGCGTGTGTGTTAACATTTTTTATGTTCATTCATTCATTGACAGACACTTAGGTTGTTTCCACATCTTGGCTATTGTGAATAATGGTGCAACATACATGGTAGTGCAGACATTCTTAATTTTTTGAGGAACCTCCATACTGGCTGTACCAATTTACATTACCTCCAACAATGCACAAGGGTTCCCTTTTCTCCACATCCTTGCCAACACTAGTTATCTCTTGTATTTTTTATAAGAACCATTTTAAGAGGTGTGAGGTGCTATCTCACTATGGTTTTGATCTGCACTTCCCTGATAATTAATGATGTTGAGTATCTTTTCATGTACTTATTGATCATTTGCAAGTATTCTTTGGAAAAACATCTATTCGGTTCCTCTGCACATTTTTAATTGGATGTTTTTGTGTTAATGTCGTAAGAGTCATTTATATATTTTGGATATTAACTGGTAAGATTTTTTTATATGAAACACTTGGAATTGGAGAAAATATTTGCAAACCATCTATCTGATAAGTGGTTAATACCCCAAATATATAAGAATCTCCTACAAGTCAGTATCAAGGAAAACAAGTAACCCAATTTAAAAATGGGCAACGTACTTGAATAGACATTTCTCCAAAGAATACATGGTTTTATGCTACTGAATTTTAATGCGCAATGTTCTTTCCTATTGTCAAACCACTATGATAAATTATACTCTTGTTCTTTGACCTACAGAATTTTGTGGATCACATATGGAAAAGAAGTTGACACTGTTGTAAGAAACCATGGGGTATACATACCAGATTATCTAAGATTCAACAATTTTTCAGTGGTGTTTATTTCAAGGAAAACTGCTTATAAGCAATGATATTAAACATATTTTTAAAAAGTCTTTAAGGCTGGTATTGTCTAACTACTGAAAATGCAAGAGTCAGACTGCTAGAGGTTAAACTTTAAGTCCTTTACTAGCCATGTGATTTAGGCTTTTGTTTGTTTATGTGTGGCTTAGTTTTTTCATCTAAAAAAAGAGATGATATAAAAGAGATGATATTTGTATGTTTCTCTTTGTGTGAGTTAGGTAAAATGTTTATTGCCTCTAAAGTATTCAATGTTTGCCACATAGCACTGCTGCAACAGTTCCCTACATTTGCCCCAGAGTTCCACACCAACTATGCACTCTGGTCTCCCACCTGCCACTTTCTTCAAAGCTGTGAAAATCTCCTCTGTTCAACACTGGTACACTCCAAAAGTGTGGGAGATTTGATAACTCCAGAAGGAACAATTAACATATAGAGCATATAGGGTGGTAGATAAATTCTCCAGGTTTCTTGCTCTCTCGTGTAACAATTCTAAGATGCATTCCACAGTTAACCAAATGGTCCACAGAAAGAATAAGTCTACCCTTTCCGTAGTCATTACCACATTAACAAACTTTTAAAAAAATTTTATCCTTTCTCTGTTTCACTTTCACTCCCTCAAATCTGTTCCCAGGGGTTACCTTCCAAGAAAGCTAGCTGTTCCCACAACCTGGATTTAGATAAGTTTTACATTTCCTCCCATTTTGTGAAAATATGTTCACAATTGATTACACTGAGATATGATGTTTTTTAAAGCTGTAAGTTAGGAAACAGCTGACAAACAAAACAAGTTAATACACATAGAATAATTAATTCTAAATACATGATGCAACTCAGAATCTAGCCTTTCATTTTATTTCAATATTTAATATTGATGAGGCCCAGAGAGGCCATGGGACTGGTCTAAATTATATACCTAGTTCAACTTTAAGGGGCCTGTTTCATTACAATTAGCAACCCAATTTGACAGTGAACTTCAGAAAAAGGAAGAGAGGGGAGAATCCATAGACATTAATTCAAAGCAACAAACACCCAGATACAATTCCATAAAGAGAACTAAGACTTGATATGTCATCATGGCTATCTATTTCTTTTTATATTCTGAGAAAACAATAACTCCTTGGCCACAAAATTCCATACTTCATAAAATTTTAAATTTCACTTTAAAAATTTTAGATTTGGAAACCATGAAAAATACTTCCTTTTCTAAATGCTACAGAATAGGTGTAGATACATAATGATCCTAATTATAATAACTAGAGTAAGTCAGAAGAGACTCACATATTTGCATTCTGTTGGCTAATATTTCCAGTAGACAAGACAAATTATCTGCTGATTCAGAATAGACACAAAGTAATGCTTTTCAGAGGTTGCTTAATGGCAGAAACTATACACTTACAGTCTTATGATCTCTGAGATATATATTATTTGCCTTACGTATGAGGAAGCGGATGCTAGGGAAGGAGACATGCCATAGGTCCCAAGGTCAAAATTTACATTCCAAGTCTTTCTGATCTTAGGGAACATGTTATTCTAAACATGAATTCTGCTATCTCCCAGAAAAGTCATTTTTATGACATATAACTGATTAAGTTTGGGCTAGTGTTATTTTAACTATCTGCTTTATAATGAGCTATACTGGATACGAATCAAGACATTTATCTATCTACATACTTTATTTTTTAACAGTATTTTTTAGGTTCACAACAAAATTGAATAGAAGGTAAGAGATTTCTGATATACTTCATGACCCGCGCATGTACAGAATTTCCCACTATCAGTGTCCCCCACTAGAGTGGTAGATTTGTTATAATTGATAAACCTACACTGATACAATATTATAATGTAAAGTCCACAGATAACATTGTGGTTCCACTTTGTTATTGTGCAGTCTATGGGTTTGAAAAAAATTATAATGACATGTATCATACAGTATAGCTTCACTGCCCTTAAAATTTTCTCTGCTCTGACTATTCATCCCTCACTCTCTCTAACCCCTGGAAACCACTAATCTTATTTACTGTCTCCATAGTTTTGCCCTTTCCAGAATGTCATACATTGGAATAATACAGTATGTAGCATTTTCAGGTTGGCTTTTTTTTCTCTTAGTAATATGCATTTAAGTTTTCTCCATGTACTTTCTGGGCTTGATAACACATTTCTTTTTAGCACTGAATAATACCCCATTGCAAGGATGTACCACAGTTTACTTATCTATTTACCTACTGAAGGACATCTTAGTTGCCTCCAAGCTTATGTAATCATGAGTAAAGTTGTTATTAACATCATGAGCAGGTTATTGTGTGGACCTAAGCTTTCAATTCCTTTGGAAAGTACCAAGGAATGCATTGCCGGATCATATGATAAGAGTATATATATAATTTTGTAAGAAGCTGCCAAACTGTCTTCTAAAGTGTCTGTACCATTTTACATTCCCTTAGTAATGGATCAGAGTTCCTGTTGCTACCCACCTCACAAGTATTGGGTGTTGTCAGTGTATCAGATTTTGGCCATTTTAATACACTCATAGTGGCATTTCATTGTTGTTTTAATTTACATTACCCTAATCACACACGATGTGAAGCATCTTTTCACATACTTATTAGCCAAATATAAATCTTCTTTGGGGAGGTATATGTTAAAGTATTTTGCCTATTTTTAAAAAATCAGGTTTTGTTGTTGCTGTTGAGTTTTAAGAATTCTTTGTACATTTTGGGTAACTGTCTTTTCTCAGATATGTCTTTTGCAAATATTTACTCCCAGCCTGTTGCTTGTCTTTTCCTTCTCTTTACAGTGAGTTTCTCTGAGCAGAAGTTTTTAATTTTAATAAAGCCCAGCTTTTCAATTCATTTTTCGTAGATCATGCCTTTGATATTGTATCTAAAAGTTGTTACCAACCCCAAAATTACTTAGATTTTCTTCTATGTTATCCTCTAGAATTTTTACATTTTTGCAGTTTACATTTAGGTCCTTGATCCATTTTAGTTAATTTATTTTTCCAAGCTCTAGCTCTTTAATTTTTTCAAATTTTCTTTCACCAATACTTTTTTTAACTTTATTGGAGTAATTGCTTTACAATCCTGTGTTAATTTCTGCTATATAACAAAGTGAATCAGCTATACATATACATATGTCCCTATATCTCCTCCCTCCCACCCTCCCTATCCCACCCCTCTAGGTGGACACAAAGCACCAAGCTGATCTCTCTGTGCTATGTGGCTGCTTCCCACTAACTATCTATTTTATATTTGGTAGTGTATATATGTCCATGCCACTCTCTCACTTCGTCCCAGTTTACCCTTCCCCCTCCCCGTGTCCTCAAGTCCATTCTCTACATCTGTGTCTTTATTCCTGTCCTATCCCTAGGTTCTTCAGAATCTTTTTTTTTTTTTTAGATTCCATATATATGTGTTAGCATACAGTATTTGTTTTTCTCTTTCTGACTTACTTCACTCTGTATGATAGTCTCTAGGTTAGTTAACTTTTTGAAGGACGTAAAGTCTGTGTCTAAATTTATTTTTCTACATAGATGTCCAGTTGTTCCAGAATGATTTGTTTAAAAGGTTATGTTTTCTTCAGTGTATTCCCTTTGTACCTTTGTCAAATATCAGTTGATTATATCTATGTGAGTGTAATGCAGAGCTTTCTATTATGTTCCATTGTTCCATGCATCTATCTATCCTTTTGACAAAACACACTGTCTTGATTACTGTAGCTTTATTATAAGTCATGAAGTTGGATAATGTCAATCCTCTGACTTTGTTGTTTTCCTAATCTGTGTTGGCTATTTTGGGTCTTTTCCTTCTGAACATTAATTTTAAAATTTGAATCTGATCTGTTGATTTTTTTGATTGGTATGGCATTGAATCTATAGATCAAAGTGCAGAGAATTGACACATTACAATATTGAATCTTACCCCTGGAACATGAAATATCCCTCCATTTATTTAGTTGCTTGATTTGTTTTATCAGAGTTTTGTAGTTTTCTTCATATAGATCTTGTATATATTTTATTAGATTTTCACCCAATTATTTCATTTTTAGTTTGCTCATAAATGGTTTTGTGTTTTTAATTTCAAATTAGTATACTAATAATAGCTGTTTCAAATTCCTAGTCTGACAATACCAACGTTTCTGTCAGACTGACTGCGGTTTTAATACTTGCTCTGTCTCTTAAAACTGTGATTTTTTTTTTTTTTGTGCGTGTCATTTTTGCCTTATAATTTTTTCTTGATAAATGGACATGAAATACCAGGAAAAAGGAACTACTATAAATATGCCTTGAATAATGTAGTGGTAAGTTGTTGGGAGAGATGAAGTGTTCTAAGTTTCTCCATTTATTTAAAAACTTTTTCTTCCTAGTTTTATGGAGATATAATTGACATACAGCACTATTGTATAAGCTTAAGGTGTACAATATAATTATGTGACATATATATTACGAAATGATTATTACAATAAGTTTAGTGAACACCCATCATTTCAAAAGATACAAAATTAAAGAAATTAAAAAAATATTTTTCCCTGTGATGAGAACTCTTAGAATTTACTCTCTTAACAAATTTCATATATTACGTACAGTGGTATTAATTATTTTAAGCATGTTGCACATTACATCCCTAGTACTTATTTATCTTATAACTGGAAGTTTGTACCTTTTGACCACCTTCATCTAATTCCCCCTGCCCCACAAATCTGATCTCTTTTTCTATGAGTTTCTTTGCGGCGTATTACTGCCTACAACACTATGTTAGTTCCTGTTACACAACACACTGATTTGATATTTCTATACACTTCACAATGTTCACTGCGATAAGTCAAGTTACAATATGCACATTTATTTTTTACAGAATATAATGTTGGAAAACTTGACTGAAAGTAGCAAGTTTCTGTTTATTTGGTTTGTTTTACTTTATGCAGAGATATATAAAAATAGGACTTTGACTAGGTCAAATACATATTTCTGAATTACTAAAAATGGAGATTTTTATCAGCAAAGTTTTCCTATTTAACTCATAATAATGTTACCTTGAACTTTGTATTCTTAACCCATAATCTACACTTTTTGTATCTATAGTTAATTCATGATCATTTTATATGCACTTTGTTTCTAGTGATAGTTTTGTATTTCTGGCTGAGATTTTAAAATAAAGTGATTTTACACACTGCACACAATTCAGACAAAAACCAGGGAAATCTCAGATGTCACCATAGTTCTAATTTATTTTCATGTTTCTTTTTTGAGAATGCATTTCTCTGAGAATATCTTGATAATTTTTCACATCATGTTCGATTTCCTTTTTGAGCTTAAAGATAAACAATGATTTACTAGGAGTATGTGTTTCAGGCCTAAGAAGATGAATGTACTGAGACATGTTGACACAAAAGATGAATTCTCCTCTGCTAGCATTTCTGTCCACTCTCTAATCTTGCTTTATAATTAATTAGCTGTCAGATCTGCTAAACTTCCATGAAGAGATTACACAGATGTCATGGCAAATTGTTCCTGAAATTAAGAGCTGAACTGGGAATGTTCTTCTTCCTGATCTTACAATTCTCTTTATTGATTTTACTGTCATTTTCACCTGTTCAGAACAGAAAGAAATGGAAATGGTGTTTTATTTGTTTCTAAGAAGGAACTGTCATGTAATAATTGAAGAAATAGTTTAGTGTTTATCTCAAAAATTATATATATATGTGTGTATGTATATATCTTTGAGTAACTACTCAGCACTGAAGTGCTGAAGTTACAACATGAATGTAAGTCAATAAATTTTGCAGTTTAGATGATATTTAATATTTAAAATGGATTTGTAAAATAAAATCATTGCAAAATCAATTGGAATAAAGTATTGAAACAATATTTGTCAGCTCCCTGTCACTCCATATTATTTAAATATTTACCTCATTTATTATTTGTTAACAATTTATTGATTTTATTTGTATAGAAAACAAGTAAAACATTAATATTCCTTACGCAAGTTCCAAAGCACATTTTGGAGTCATCTGAGAAATAAAATGTTCTCATTGCACTGGAATATTTTAAAATAATAAGAAATTATTAAGTTTTTGATAAACCAGCATTAAATGAAAAATATGTAATATATTTGAACATATATTGGTGTCTATAAATATCTGCCATATTTTTAATATCTCACTGTAATTACACATTCTTAATTTTCCCAATGAACACTAAATATTTAGAATGTTCTGGTGGCATTAAAAGTTTCATGTAAGTATCATTTTTTATAGCATATAATTCCATTGTGATAATTACAGTACACAGGTGTGATAATCACACAATATTTAAGTATTCAATATCTATAGGGGCATTCCAATGTTAAGGGAGGTGTTAACGCCTTCTTACTTAAATAATTGTGCATTTAAAAATTATTCCTTTAAAACATTTTCTGAAACTGAGTTGCTGGCATAAACCTTGGGTAATATAAAACCCTTCATTCAGGGAAATGCATAAAGTTACCTAAAGAAGCGTATAACTGCAGCTACGTGACCTCCAGCTTCCAATTGACGGGCGCCTCACCGATTCTGACCCGCGCCTGCCTCTCTTCCGGGGACGGAGCGTCCAGTTCCCGGTTCTCGCGAGCTTACGTCGCGGCTCCCGGTAGCGGATATGGGTAGCGTAGCCCTGATGCTGGGCCGGAAGCACCGAGTAGGGGCGAGTGTAGGCCGGCAAGTGAACGCGCGCGAGCGAGGCTCTGCTACTTTCCGCCCGCCAGAAGGATGTGTGCAGAAGGTGGCCTGCAGGGGCACCCTGTCACCACACGGCCACAGAAGGCCAAGCAGGCTGCACACGGCTGCCATTCCTCCTGAGAGCCCTGTGGCAAGTGGAGTCCCAGGGACAGTCACTGGCCAGGCGGACCTGTTGGAACGTCTGCAGTACGGCCACCCAGCACCGTACCCGGCTTGAGTTCACCCTCTCTATTGACAGTGTCTACTGCCATCTTTCACTGCTCTCCTTCCATACCAGTGTTTCCTTCAACCTACAGAATAAGCTACTCAAAACCAGGTAGGAGGATACGTTTCTTAGCTTACTCGCCAGCACTAAGATATATTTTAAAATATTTATTTACTTGCACAAATGGCATAGTTTAAATCAGTTAGTTGAATGTAAATGTGAAGTCTGGGGCTTCCCTGGTAGCGCAGTGGTTGAGAGTCTGCTTGCCGATGCAGCGGACACGGATTCGTGCCCCAGTCCGGGAGGATCCCACATGCCGCGGAGCGGCTGGGCCCGTGAGCCATGGCTGCTGGGCCTGCGCGTCCGGAGCCTGTGCTCCGCGGCAGAAGAGGCCGCAACGGTAAGAGGCCAGCGTATCGGAAAAAAAAAAAAAAAAAAAAGTGAAGTCTGAAGTGTTTTTCTGTTGGTGTATTCATGTCAGTGGTAGAGAGAACCTTTTAACTCTTGGTAGTTTGGGGCTTGCTGTTGTTTAAATAATTTCTAGGATAAGAGATAACTAAGAAAAATGGAGGGTGTTTAAAAGTAAAATCTGTAGGAAGATATCAGAAAACCGTCAAAGCAGAGAGGATATGATGGGTCGAGATCCTGGAGTAAAGAGGAGCTCTTTGGACTAAGCACAACTTATGATGTGACTTTTCTCCTTGTGCCATTTGCCAACTTGAAAACAGGGCCTTATAAGTCTGAATAGGATTTTCAGTCATCATCTGGGGCTTGGAGAATAAAAGTTGGAGTTCAGGATCTGCTGGAAAAGGGCACAGCATAGAATTAATAGTAAACCATACAGTAGCATAACTCTCACAAATATTGAACTTAAGCTTTAAATCAATTCAATCATTGATGGAATAAGTTTATCTGACCCTGCATACCTGATGGTCAAAAGAAAATATCACTCCTATTGGAAAGCATATAACGTCATTCAGTCTTTAACAGTACACATGTTTAAACAAAATGTTCAGCAACAGATAAAAATAACCAGGTACACAAAAGACTAAAGTATAAACAGATATAAGAGAAACAGACCCATATAAGACCAGATATTTGAGTTTATTTAGGTAGACTTTAAAACACATGTGTTTTATCTGTTCAAAAGAGCAATTAGAGGATTTCAGCTGAGAACTGGAAACTATAAAATAAATAGACATAAAAAAGAAAAAAATATGATAGTAGAAGAACTCAGTAGACAGATTTAATAATATATTAGACAAAGGTGAAAAGAGCCTTAATGAGCTGAATGAAAGATGACAAAAATATCCAAACTAGAACAGTGAGAAAACTTATAAAAAATTGCAAAAAGGGACTTGGAGGATAGTTTTAATACTGAGACCCCAGAAGAACAGGAGAAAATAAGTGGTCAGAAACAAGGTTTTAAGTGATTATGGCTGGAGAAATTTTTTAAAAAGATAGGATACTTAGCCACATATTCAAAAACATTGCAAACTCAAAGCAGAATAAATACAGAGAAAACCATGTGTAGACACATAATAGTAAAATAGCTATAAGTTAAATTTTAAAATCTTAAAAGTAACTAGAGCAAAAAGAAAACCTTTTATGTATTGATATTTGTAGAAATATTAAATATTCATATTATTTGTATTAAAATTTTAGTACTCATATTGTGCCAAAATCATTTATACGTATTCAGACACACATTGCTTCTGTGTGTCATACTGATTGCTATGAGATAACTGTCGAAGACATTGCTAATGCCCCACCTCTATTCCCAGCAACCTGACAACTAGAAGCAGCTGCATTTCTTTCACTGAGCTCTTTAGATTGTATGTGCCTGGGATTTAATTTGTTTTAGGGACAGTCCACAATCGAGGACTGACCCAAAACACCAACTCCCTTGCCCCTTGGAGAAAGTTTTTAAAAAGATAGGTGAGTGCTCTAGTCTATAGTGACTCCTGGAGTTTTTCCTGCAGTTATAAGTTCAGACACCCAGAGTGGTACCTGACTTGATTCCACACCCTTTGTTGCCTGTGTCTCCTGACTTCTTTCAGTATTCGCCTTTCCTTTATGTAAGTAATAAACTACTCACTCAAAACCAGGTGAGTGTGTACTTCTAGTATACTAAGTAAACTAAGACAAGGATGATTTTTCTTTATTGTATCAATAATAAGGCAATCTGAAGGACATACATGTAGCATTTTTGCTATTCTGATGTCAAATTACTAGTCTAGTGATAAATAAATGATGCCTTATTAAAAGTTTAACAGTGGTTGAACTTTCAGTTTGAACTGATTTTAATTTCAATTCTAATTTATCACAGTGATAATGATACCTATAAATGTGATATCTTTACTTTTGGCTTATAGAGTAAAAACAGCTATGTAGAAGTTTGTTCTCATTAATAATTTAATAATAAACAATACATTATCACTATATATGTATATACTGAGATATATAGAGATATATACACATAGATACGTGTATATATATATTTTAAAATGAACTAGTGCCATGCAACCAGTGTTTCTCTATTAGCGTTGTAATTATTCCTCAATAATTTAAATTTATGCTTTACATTATTTTTTTAAACATTTCATTGGAGTATAATTGGTTTACAATGGTGTGTTAGTTTCTGCTTTATAACAAAGTGAATCAGCTATATGTGTACATATATCCCCATATCCCTCCCTCTTGAACCGCCCTCCCACCCTCCCTATCCCACACCTCTAGGTGGTCACAAAGCACCCAGCTGATCTCCCTGTGCTATGCGGCTGCTTCCCACTAGCTCTGCTTTACATTTTTAAACATTATTTTTTCAGTATGCTTTTAATGACTACACAATCCTCAAAGTAAAGCAACTGCTTTTTTCTACTACTTTTACCCAAATATTTTGTCAGCTATTTATGTACACATAAAGAAATATTGTCTCAGTAGTTTTTTAATACCTTATTACATTGGACAAAAAGTCTAGAGATATATGAAATTGATATTATAGAGACACCCTTTTCTCATTCCAAATGAGATATTAAATATTATACAGTATTTTGTTTTATCATTTAATGGATTTTTATTAATGTGTATTTTTATAGAGTTTTAAAAATAAGTTATGAAATTAAGTCACTGAAATGCCTCTTTGGCATAATTGCTTTTACAAATGGTATGAAACTACTATGAAATATTCATATTTCATAAAATGGTTATGTAAAGGCAATATACTGTACAGGAGTGGTGTACAGAGTCTAGTAGTATAATACAGAATAAAAAGCAAATTTAGAGCTTTGTTCTGATAATCAAAACAATCAATTCTCCAGAAAATTTAGTGAGAAAATTGTATTTATAATGAAACAATATAAAGTGCGCTGACAATCTAATATCAGTTATAGTGCATCAACATATTTTCACTTTTATTAAACAGAAGAAGTGAAACTCAGTTTGGGAATTTTGAGTTCTGTACCTAGGTTATATTTACTAAACAGAACTTTGTCTTTTCCCCTCAAGAAAATTTGATCCACAGTAAAGTCTTTTATAAGCAAAGGTTTGATTAAGGTACATAGATAGATTAATTCTTTCTGGGATAGAGGGAAAAAGACTGATCAACCTGTCTTTGCTTCAGTTTCAGTAATGTGCACCACTGAAATACCACTTCAGTTAATTTATAATAAAATCAAATAACAGGGGAAAAATGAAACAATAAAAGTGTCATCATTTGATTATTTGTCTCAAGTCATCAAACATTTAGCTCTGTGTGGAGTATTTTATTTTTTCTATACATCGTGAGCATGAAGTTTTTATTTTTTCTCCCTTTTTTCACAATCTTAAAATCCCTTAAAATCAATTGTTTATTTCATTCGTTTCTTTTAAGTAAATTAATTTTTAAAATTTGTATTCCTCCTACAACTTAAACTTAATTTAAAATTAAATTTATTGGGCTTCCCTGGTGACACAGTGGTTGAGAGTCCGCCTGCCGATGCAGGGGACACGGGTTCATGCCCCGGTAAAAAAAAAATTAAACTTATTTTCTTTCCTTAAAAATAAAACTATTATCTAGCACAAATAATCTGTGAATCCACTGTTAGGTGATAATGATGCACTGAAAATTTCCCAAAGGTAAACCAGTTAAAATTGCAGTTTCAAGATATGACTTCCAAAGTTACCAGCTAAGTTTTATATCAGGAAAAGAAGGGTATTTGTAGTGTTATAATTTTTAAAATAATTTTGAATCCTCTGCTAAAGATAACATTTAATTTTGTATAGTGTCTCTAATTATATATTTAAGGATCATAAATGAAGAATGATAATATATGATGAGTCATCAAGCATTCAAAATATGCTTTATCCAAAAAGTAATAAAAAATGACATATAGTTCAGAGGTATATCTTTTTTAGTCTTTAGGAGTATGTTGGGTAACATATAAAAAAATATTAAATGTCTTTTGTATGTATTAATGGCAGATGGAGGCTATAAATTCTAATAGAAAACTATTATCTTTTTAAATTATGGGAACATGACTTCTGTAAAGTGAGAATAACCAGAAAAATTGTCAACTGACCAATAAAATAAAAAACAAAGCAACGTTTTGAATAATATTGTCAAAATATGCCTAAGATTCCAGCTAAAGTTTATTGAAATTCTAGATTTTTTAACAGCTTTATTGAGGTATAATTGACATATAAATATTGTATATATTTAAGGTGTACAGTTTAATATTTTAATACGTGTACATTGTGAAATGATCATATAATCAAGAAAATTAATATATCTGTCACATTCATGCAGTTCTTCTTTTCTTTTTCTTCTTTATTTTGTGCTGAGAAGACTTAATTTAAGATCTACCCTTTAAGCAGATTTGAAGTATACAATACAGTGTTGTTAGCTATAGGTACCACAATATACATTAAATATTAAGAATTTATACATCTTGCATATCCGAAACTTTGTACACTTTGACTAACATCAGCCCATATCCACCTCTCCCCAGGCCCTGGAAACCACCATTCTGTTCTGTGATTCTATGAATTTGACTATTTTAGATTCCACATATAAGCAAGATCTTGCAATATTTGTCTTTCTGCATCAGACTTGTTACACTAAGTATAATGTTCTCCAAGTTCATTCACGTTGTTGCAAATGGCATCATTTCCTTCCTTTTTAGGCTAAATAATATCTCATATTATTACAATAAATTTATATAATATGTAATAAAATATTATATAATATATAACAAATAAGATATAATACATAATATAGCACATTTATATAATATGATAAATTTATTATATAAGTAATATTCCATATAGACCACATTTTCTTTATCCATTCATTCATTGATGGATATTTGGATTGTTTCCTTATCTTAGCTATTGTGAATAATGCTGCAGTGACCATAGGAGTGCAGATATCTCTTGAAGACCCTGAGTTCAATTCCTTTGGATAAATACCCAGAAGTGAGATTGCTGGATCATATGGTACTTCTTTTTCAATTTTTTAGGAAACTCCATACTGTTTTTATAGTGATTGAACAGGTTACATCCTCACTGACAGTACACGAGGTTTCCAATTTCTCCACATCCTTGTTAACACATATTTTAAAATTTTATCTTTTTAAATAATAGTCATCCTAACAGATATAAGATGATATCTCATCGTGGTTTTGATTTTTGTTTCTCTGATGATTATTGATGTAGAGCATCTTTTCATGTACCTGTTGGCCATCTTATATCTTCTTTGGAAAAATGTCTTTTCATATCTTCTGCCCATTTTTAAATTTACTTTTTGCTATTGAGTTGTATATACATATTTTCGATATTGACCCATTTTCAGATATTTGATTTGCATACATATTCTCCTGTCTTATAGGTTGCCTTTACAATTTGTTGATTGTTTCCTTTGCTGTGCAGAAGCTTTCTAGTTTGATGTAGTCCCACTTGACTATTTTTGTTTTTGTTGCCTGTGTGCTTGGTGTCATGACCATGAAATCATTGCCAAGGACAATCTCATGAAGTTTTTCCCCTAGGTTCTCTTCTAAGAGTTTTCAGGTTTTTTGGTGTTAAAGAATATTATTAAATACTGGACAGTCTGGGAAACTACTGAATGTTGAAATAATAAAACCAATGAATAACATTCCGTGTTTCTTATTACTTGATTTTTATTTCATTTAGTAGTAATTTCTCAGGAAACTTCATTATATTGTGTTTAGTTCAATAATCACTAAGGCTTCATATCATTATAACAATCCCTCATCAATTAGAACATTAAAGTTGAAATAGCCTGAATTCTCCTCTGTACTTACAAGGATGGTAAAAACAGCAATAACACATCTTTCTGTTGTTAGAGTGGCAAAGCAACTCTTCTGGAGTGTTAAGACTGTTAGAACTTTTTCAAGGATCCTATGGACATCTCATCCCTCAGTTATTTTTCTTCTTGACTACCCTCTTGTTTGCCCAGATTGGTATTAGTTTCTGAGGCAGCTGATTGTTTTTGATAAATGCTCTGAGGATAGGTTTTTGATAAATGGTCTGAGGATAGGTCTTTTGCATCAGAGTTAACTCTCCTGAGGCAGATCAGATCAAATAATGATAAGCCCAGTGAATGCGGTCTTCCAGGGAACTTCAATACAAGTCAGGGAGTGAGTGACAGTATTCTGGAGATGGAGTTTTTGGGAAGCTGCAAACCATCATCCACCCTCCAGTGTGTGCTGAGCTTTTGGCGTATAGGCTACTATATACCTGAAAACAAGGAGGATAAGAGATAACTAAGCTCATTGTTTAACTGAAAATCAGCAGATTTTTGTAGTTATATAATCCTTGGATTGTTGCAATCCTTTGGTAAATTTCCAGAGTTTTGAATAGGTCAGCTTAACAAATTTTCCCGGTGTTTTTGCTTTTGCGGAGGAGCAGATTTTCAGTTTTTACTCTCCCATTCCAAAAATGTTTCTCTGTGATTATATTAGGATATAGTTAAGCTGTTAAGGAGAGGTGATACTAATGAATTCGTTTTAATGTCTCACATCTTAAATTTGCAGTTGTTGTTTGGGCAGAAAGAAAAGCATTAAGGGTTAATTTACCCATTTATTTTTTCTTTTACATAAAACAAAGTATAGACATACATTTCTGAGATTCTGGTTAAATAGGTGTTGACGAATTTGAATAGCAAATGAGAAATCTCATCATATTAGTATCATAATTGATTTAAGTTTATTTTGTGGGTGAAGAGAAGTTTTAAAAGTTACAGTGTTCTTTACTTATGGAATGAAAAAGAACCCAAGCATCTACTTATTTATTCATTTCAGCTGGAAATTCTGTGACAGTTTTATTAGATTCTAAAACTCCTGAAGGAAAACATAGATATATAATGAATACATAAATATTCAAACAATCTCTTGTAAACACATGATATATTAGTGTAATTTAAATATCCAAAGCACACACGTTCTATATATAGTACAATAATAACAAAGAGATCATTACAATTAGATGCCATTTTTTCCTAAAATAATACTACTAACATTTATCCATGTATGATGTATTTTAATTTTCTTGGTTATAACCTGGATTCAATATGAACGTAAGTAGGGAGAATCTGGAAAATCAAATCATCAATAAATTAATAAGTACTTGAAAGAACATTAATAGTACTGACAATCTAGATTATTATGAAATAAAAGTCTGTGAGAGCAGTTTATAATTTGGAAGCTATTTTTTTCCCTAGCACCAGAATCCTTCAATAATCAACTAGCCTACAGAAAGTTGATTTGGTTTGCCATGCCACATCAGATATGGATATGGCTTTATGTCCCCCTTACTCCCAAATGCCTTTTCCCTACCTGCACACACTTTTTAAGAAACTTCAGAGCTTTCCAAGTTACTGAATCTCATGGATAATTTTCTCCAAGACAGTATAATGCAATCTTGAAAATACATTACAAATGCTATAAACATATACCAGGTACAATATGTGATATATGTTTAATTCTTTATTATCAGCCCTTTTTCACAATTCTTTTTAGCAATAGCTACATGCTTAAAAATCCACTAGTGTTCCTTTTCCAGTCAAGCATTCATTTTGAAACTAAAATTCATCAGCAGTCTAGGATTCTTTCTTTTCCTGAATGGAAAGGTCTTCAGCAAGTCAAGAGAAATATGAAACATAGTGTGAATTAACATTACTCTATGTTAAAATCTATATTATGTTTTAAAATATTTATTTTAAATGTTTAAAAATATTTTACATATTATTAGATTGATCATTAGTATAGCTTCAAATTTATATTTCTATTTAGTTTAAGATATTTAAATCATATACACAGAAACATACAGACCTATACAGTTGAACTACTCTTTTATATCCATATATATAAAAATTTTTCTTGCTATTCTTACATCATAGCAGGTATTTAGCATTTCTTTTTTATGTATTTTTTAAAAATTAGTATAAAGTAATTTATTAAAAAATCTTTGTGGCTTTTGAAACAATATATTTGGTTAGTGGGTTCCCCCATGTTTATACTAGCATTTAGGGCATGAACTGAATGGCTACTTGATCAAGACACAGAAGATTTAAAAGGTCACTGTTGTATAATGGTGAGAATCACCTCATATAGCTTTTTATCTCAGAGATATTTTCATGAAATAACTTGTAAATTGACAAAGCAAAAAAAAATTCAAGGCAAATATTTTCCTGCATTAAATATTGAAAAAAACAAAGCAATATAAGACAAACATTATAATGAAGAAGTGAAAATATATAATGTCTTTGTTTTAGGCCACATACTCTAGAAAATAAGTAGACTTATTTTCTACTTGGAGTATGTTTTCTGATTTACACATAAAACTTCAATCATATCACTCGATCATGAAATCATTTTACATACAGTATTTACATAAATAATTTAAAGTAAAAAAAAATAATAATAATTTAAAGTAAAATATTGTGTTATGTGCTTGCAATACATAAATTTGTGTTCCACAATGCCTTGTCAAAACTTCAGAAATACAAAAAGCTCTGAAAATTATGTATTTTTTTCCATAGTTCATTTGGTAACTAAATCTAATCTCACCTGAGATTAGACCACTTATAATCTTTACTTACCCACTTAGGGTGCACATTCATAAAGTTTGCTGCAGAAAAATTAGTTGGTTTATTTAGCGGTAGCTCTCTGAGTTCCTGATATATCCATGATTTATATATATCTGAATCACTGTGCTGTACACCTGAAACTAACACAACATTGTAAATGAACTGTACTTCAATAAATATATATATATACCAAAAAGCAGTATGCAGGAGTTCAGATTTCTTCATATCCTTGGCAGCAGTTGTTTTCTTTCGTCTTTTTAATAGACACTCTAACAAGTGTGACGTGATAGAGATAGCTCATTGAATCTTATAGTGCATCATAAGTATTATACGGACTCTTTATGCTATTGTGAGACACTGATGCTCCTGCTTGTATCAGCAGTTAATTTTTATTATTGATATAGCTTGTAGACATGATGATTTCTCAACTGCCTCCCCCACTGCCATTAAATCGGAGCACTTTAAAACCTATGGAAATTAGAAAGTACTTCTATAGTTATCTCAGAAAAGCAGCAGGTGTCTGTTGTGCTGAATGTCATTCAACATTTCTACAAGTGCCTAGAAGTTCTGAAATAACCTCTTCTTACTTTTTTACCTCTTTAAGATTTGGCTTTTACTAACCTGGAAAATTCAAGATGTTGTTTATTTCATTATAAATAAGAATTTGAGCAAGATAATTTGAAATTATACAAATGAAACCCCATCACATTTTTAAGTTACAGTAAAAGAATTTATAAGCTTATCCACTTGCCAAAATTCACTGTGGTATTGCTTAACTCTTTGAAGTATTCTTGGGTTTTCTCTATTGTTTTTCTCCTCAGAACTATGTAATTCTAATTAGGATTCTTTAAAAGGGGGGGGGGGGAAGTTATCACCATTGCCTCATTTGCATTTTAGAGTGAGTAAAGGGGACATCCCATTAGAATTACAAGTATTTAAAACTTCATGGACAAATCCGAATACATTATCATCACTAGTAAATCATAAGGACAGCTTTAGGTTACCGAATGTTTTCAGATTGTTATACTTTAAGTTGTACTTTCAGTAATATCACTGGAGCCCAGCCTAAATACTAACTAACTCACCTTTACTTCAGGATTTTACTTTTTAAAAAAATACTTTATTTTTTTACAGGAGTTCTAGGTTTGAAACAAAATTGAGAGGGAGGTACAAACTTTATGCATATATCCTCCCTACTGTTTCCACTTTTTGGGGAATTATGACTAATGCTTCTATAAACATTCTAGAACAGATCTTCAATTGTGAACATATATTTTCATTTCTTTTGGGTGAATATCTGAGATTAGAATTACTGGGTCAATGGTGACTTCATGTTTAACTCCATAAGAAACTGCAAGGCTGCATTTCAAACTTTTTATATTATTTTATATTTCTGCAAGCAATGAATGAAAACTGCACCATGTTCTACACCATTGCTTTATATTATTAGCTTTAAAATTTTAGCCACTTAGCAGTAGTATTTCAATGTGGTTTAATTTTTATTACTCTGATGATTAACAAGGTTGAGCAATTTTCGTTTGTACATCTTCTTTTGTGAAGTATCTAATTAACACCTTTGCCCATGTTTTATAATGTTGTTTGTTTTGTTATTGTAACATATTTAAAAATACATTCTGAATGAAATTCTTTATCAGATATTAGTTTAGCAAGTATTGTTTTTTTCTTGTATTTTTATTTTCTGATGAGTATGTTTTAAACAGCCAATTTTTAAAATTTTGATGAAGTCTAGCTTAATGTATATATATATACATATAACTTTCTGTTTATGTTATATAATTGGTATATACTATTTAAGAAACCTTTGACAAACTCAAGGTCACAAAGATTTCTCTCAGGTTTTCTTCTAAAAGTTTTATAAGTTTAATGTTCACATTTAGGTCTATGATTTATTTTGATTAAATTTTGATTATTTTGTTGAATTTTGATGTTAGGCAAGGGTAGAACTTAATTTTTCTTATAGATGTATATTCAATTTTTCAGCACCACTAGTTGACAATATTTTCTTTTTCTCTTTGCATTCCCATTATATCTTTCTTGGAAACCAAATGTTTGAGGACCTATTTCTTTACTCTCTCTTTTTTTTCTCCATTAATTTATGTCTGCTTTTATACCAATATTTCATTATTTGCTGGTTGCTTTTTAATGAGCCTTGAAATCAGGTAGTGTGTCATCCAACTTTGTTCTTTATTTTCATAGCTTTTTGATATTCTTGGTCTTTTGTGTTTTCACATAAATTTTTCAATTAGCCCGCCAATTTTTAAAAAAACAATTTTTTTGGTCTAGATTTTTACTACGTTATATAATGCTGTTTTTTTCTCCTTTATAACTGCAGTTACATAGGGTCTGTATTCATCCTTCCATTAACATACTCTACTGTCTCTATCTAAATACTCTCTCTATGATATTTTACTCTACAAAGCCTTTATTCATATATCTGCAGTTTATATCCCCTGCCTGTATCTATTTCTAAAAACTAGATTCATATATCCAGTTGTCAAAGTCACATGTTATATGCCATATGTCAAAATTTCAACTTAGTTGTCTCATAGGAATCCTATCTTTAACATGTTCAAATTGAATACTATTTCTCTGTGCTTCAGTCTATTACATTTCTTGTCCATCTCATCAGAATTAATGGCACTTCTGTCTATCCATCCATCCAGATATTCCTGCCAAATAAATATCTTTCTTTTTTTTTTTTTGCGGTACGTGGGCCTCTCAGTGTTGTGGCCTCTCCCGTTGCGGAGCACAGGCTCCGGACGCGCAGGCTCAGCGGCCATGGCTTACACGCCCAGCCGCTCCGCGGCATGTGGCATCTTCCCGGACCGGGGCACGAACCCGTTTCCCCTGCATCGGCAGGCGGACTCTCAACCACTGCGCCACCAGGGAAGCCCTAAGTATCTTTCTTGATTCTCTCCTTTGACTGATGCTGCTTATTGTCTTGTTCAGCACTTATTCTGAATTCATTCCTGGTCAGCAGAGGCTAAAAAGCTGTTACAGCTGTGTCTCTAGATATGTTTTGTCAGGCTTTGAAACCACTTGTTTAGACAATGTGCCTATATAACTCTTCTGTGAAGACACTGCAGTACACTCATGTGAATGGGAATTAAAGATCTGATAAATTGGATCAGCTTATCCATGGTTTCTTGGTACTGATCATGCATTGTGCTCTAGAATTTCTCTAATTTCCTGATGTTGGCCATATTTCTTACATATCCCTCTCTCCTCAGTCATATTCTCTCATATGTAGCTGAATATTTTAAAATGCTGTGAAGGAAAAGAGCAAGATAAGTGTTTCTGTAGAATTTTGTTCACTGTTTATATAAGTATTTTTTCAGAAAATAATAAAGCCAGTAAACATGTTATACTAGATTGACAGTTTAGAGATAGGGCATCAGAATATCTAGACAACTTTTTTCATTATGAAAATGAGAAAAAGTATTTAAACTGAAAGGAGGCATGGGTAAAGAGGATTTTTTAGGGTGCTTATTTAATTGACTACATATTACATATCAATAAATATTGATCATATTTAAGTACAGATAAAATAGAGTTAAGAAATAAGAGAAAGTTATAAAAGGGAACTTTCCAAGTTTCTAGAAACTAAACCAGAATTGTTCTCTTTTATACTCATAATTATCCAAGAATGCTAATTATGAAAGAGAACCAACCCTGACATAATGGATATCTAACTGGGACAATCAAGCCAGGAAAAGCCTGGAAGAAAATCTTCAGATAACTCTGTGATATCATAATAAAAACTTACATGCACACAAATATCTTGTGTCTATAATCATCATTCCTTGCCTTGAGAGACTACAGGATTTACCTATGCATCAATACTTCTGCTTTTAATAAAGGTAAATGTGTGTTATTAAGAACTTGGGTTTGAAGGCCTTTCTCTACCATGCATTAATTTAGTCAATTCTTAGTTTGTTCATCCATAAAATAGTAATTATACAGTTACCTTCCTCATATGTTTAGTCTAATGATTAAATAAATACTTAGAATAGTTGCTGTTACATAGTCATTACTTAATAAGTGCACATTTTTAGGTAATAGTATTGATATTTTTCTACCTTCTGCTAAAAAGTCTGTGAGATAAATGTTCTTTTTCTTAGTATACAAATGAAGTATTTGAAAGTCAAAACTGTCAAGTGACAGAGTTAGAATTTTAAAACCATGTGTTTGTTTTTGAAAACTATTCTTTGGGCAATAATTATAATCTAGTAGGTCAGAATAAAATTGTTATCAACAAACTAAAGCAAAGCAAGGATAGTATATATTTTAAGATAGGGAATTACATATGTGTGATGTATATGTGTGTCTGAAAGTGTGGTTAAACCAAGGTAGGTGATTCTACTAATCCATGAATAAAGAACTATACACAGATGTTTTATACTTAAATATAACTCCAATTTGGGATATTCGTTTCACATTTGTTTTTGTTTAATGTCATTTGTTTCCTTGTAATAATCTGTCTTTTCTGCTAATTCTCCTAATGGGAAAACAACAAAATGAATGAATGTTTCAAAATTTTATTTACTAAAATTTGATATTGAGAATCTTTACTACAAGAAGTAATGTTTTAGTACTGTATATTGTGAAGACCTAAAAAATTAGTCATGGTAAAATATCGTGTCTTATCTCTACAGTACTACTTTTAATTCATTTCAAAAGAGATCTTCACTTTCTCTTCACATCAGAATACAAGTAAATTACTGTATGACAAGAAATTGCTATTTCCTTTTATAATCTTGGATGCAGTGAATATGCCAAGGTGAATGGAAGTGCCATTTGGAAAGTGTTTATGAATGCATTATTGATTCATTCATATGTGAAATTTCAAAGCTCTTTATCATAAATACAAAATGTGAAATATTTTCCTAAAATGAATGATAAAATGCTTTTTATCTAGGCAGTGCTACTTGAAGATTATAATTTGAGATAATGCCTCTGCAGTTTTTATTTCACAGTTTATTGGATGCTTGCCTTGAGTCATTACAGTTTGGAAAGATACATTTTCAGCAGTTAAATTGTACCATACTGTTTTATGAAAATTTAGCATGGATTTGGACATATTCTTATCCATTATCTTTATAATCATAATTGTATTCTTGTAAAAGTTAAACTTTATGTGACATTTCATCCAGTACACCCAGAATCAATATAGACCTTATAAACACATAAAACCTGCTAATTTAATGTATAAAGACTAATAAATATTTATTTTTCTATTTTCTATAGCTCCAATATGCAATTACAAGAGCAAGAAAAGTCTGGCAGAAAATCTCCAATGTGCAATTTTAAGAGCATTTTGTAGAATATGTTGGGATGAGCACTGCATTCGTGGGATATTTTTACATTTTGATTTAAAAATTTAGATCTATAGTCTAATAATTTTCTACATACAAATTCTTTACCACCAAATTTATTCATTTCTTAAGATATTTTTACAACTTATTTAATTTCATCTTACGTAACTTCTTCCATTCTATGATATGGCCATTCAGGCTGACCTTTTTTTTGTATCTGGGAGTTTGTTCATGCTATTTTTTCTATCCATAACCCTATTCTAAAAAATTTTCAAGTGATTATCTCTCCTTCATCTTCTGCTAATCAGTTTACGTGTCATTTTCTCAGGAAGGACTTCTCTATCACTGAAGTATACTGTGAAGCCCCTCTGCACATAGTAGTATTATTTTTACATCTGTACTTATATTTCACTGTCCTTAGCATATTTTTAGTTGTTTATATTAATTTAAAATGGAGAGAAAATGAATATTTTTTAAAAATTGGTGGATCGAACAGAAAATACTTCAGGAAAACAGTATGATTTTCAGAAAATATAAACTGCAAAACACAACTGTAGGCTTCTATCAAAAGCATTATGTTCAAGATAAGGACATGGAAAATTTTAAAAGTAAAGAAAAATAAATATATAAACACTAGACAAAACAAAGATACTGTAACTATACTAATAGTAGTCAAAGTACATTTCAAGCACAAATGTGTCACTAAAGGACAGAGGAATATTTTGTAATTTAGAAAAAGAAACCCAACAGGAACATATCACATTTCAAAAGTTATATGCAAAATAATATAGATTTTAAATATTTAAAGCACAGGTAGAAAGAAATATATTAGATATATACATACATAAAAATATATTTTTTATTATATACCATACACATATGTATTCAAAATTCATGGGAGATATTCACATACCACACATTTAACATTTATTGTATGATAGCTAATATAACAAAGAAAAAAAAATGCTATAGTAGGTATGTAAGCACAAGCAGCAAATTGGCAGTAAATTTTTTTTTTAATATCTTTACTGGAGTATAATCACTTTACAATGTTGTGTTAGTTCCAGCTGTATAACAAAGTGAATCAGCCATATGTGTATGTATATCCCCATATCGCACCCTCTTGAACCTCCCTCCCACCCTCCCTATCCCACCTCTCTAGGTGGTCACAAAGCACCAAGCTGAGCAGCTTAGGCTTTGCAGCTGCTTCCCACTAGCTATCTATTTTATATTTGGTAGTGTATATATGTCAGACTACTTTCTCACTTTGTACCAGCTTCCCCTTCCGCTGCCCCGTGTCCTCAAGTCCATTCTCTACATCTGCATATTTATTCCCATCCGGACCCTAGGTTCATCGAAACATTTTTTTTTTTAGATTCCATATATATGTTAGCATATGGTATTTGTTTTTCTCTTTCTGACTCACTCTGTATGACAGATTCTAGGTCCATCCACCTCACTACAAACACCTCAATTTCATTTCTTTTTATGGCCGAGTAATATTCCATTGTATATATGTGCCACATCTTCTTTATCCGTTCGTCTGTTGATGGACACTTAGGTTGCTTCCATGTCCTGGCTATTGTAAATAATGCTGCAGTGAACATTGTGGTACATGACTCTTTTTGATTATGGTTTTCTCAGGGTATATGCCCAGTAGTGGGATTCCTGGGTCATGTGGTAGTTCTATATTTAGTTTTTTTAAGTAACCTCCATATTGTTCTCCATAGTGGCTGTATCACTTGACATTCCCACCAACAATGCAGGAGGGTTCCCTTTTCTCCACACCGTCTCAGCATTTATTGTTTGTAGATTTTTTGATGATGGCCATTGTGACTAGTGTGAGGTGATACCTCATTGTAGTTTTGATTTGCATTTCTCTAATGATTAGTGATGTTAAGCATCCTTTCATGTGTTTATTGGCAATCTGTATATCTTCTTTGGAGAAATGTCTGTTTAGGTCTTCTGCCCATTTTTGGATTTGGTTGTTTGTTTTTATGATATTGAGCTGCATGAGCTTGTATATTTTGGAGATTAATATTTTGTCAGTTGCTTCATTTGCAAAAATTTGTTTCATTCTGAGGGTGGTCTTTTTGTCTTGTTTATGGTTTCATTGCTGTGCAAAAGCTTTTAAGTTTCATTAGGTTCCATTTGTTTATTTTCATTTAAATTTACATCACTCTAGGAGGTGGGTCAAACAGGATTTTGCTGTAATTTATGTCATAGAATGTGCTGCCTATGTTTTCCTCTAAGAGTTTTATAGTGTCTGACCTTACATTTAGGTCTTTAATCCATTATGAGTTTATTATTTTATTTTTTATTTTTATTTTTTTCAGTACTTGGGCCTCTCACTGTTGTGGCCTCTCCTGTTGCAGAGCACAGGCTCCGGACGCGCAGGCTCAGTGGCCATGGCTCATTGGCCTAGCTGCTCCGCGGCACGTGGGATCTTTCCGGAACGGGGCACGAACCCGCATCCCCTGCATCAGCAGGCGGACTCTCAACCACTGCGCCTTAGGGAAGCCCTATGAGTTTATTTTTGTGTACAGTGTTAAGGAGTGTTCTATTTCATTCTTTAACATGTGGCTGTCCAGTTTTCCCAGCACCAGTTATTGAAGAGACTGTCTTTTCTCCATTCTTGCTTCCTTTGACAAAGATAAGGTGACCATATGTGCATGCGTTTATCTCTGGGCTTTCTATCGTGTTCCGTTGATCTGTATTTCTGATTTTGTGCCAGTACCATACTTTCTTGATTACTGTAGCTTTGTAGTATAGTCTGAAGTCAGGGAGCCTGATTCCTCCAGCTCCGTTTTTCCTTCTCAAGATTGCTTTGGCTATTCGGGGTCTTTTGTGTTTCCATACAAACTGTAAAATTTTTTGTTCTTGTTCTGAGAAAAATGCCCTTGTTTGTTTGGTAAGGATTGCATTGAATCTGTAGATTGCTTTTGGTAGTATAGTCATCTTCACAATGTTGATTCTTCCAATCCAAGAATATGGTATATCTCTCCATCTTTTTGTATCATCTTTAATTTCTTTCTTCAGTGTCTTATAGATTTCTGCATACAGGTCTTTTGTCTCCTTAGGCAGGTTTATTCCTAGGTATTTTATTCTTTTTGTTGCAGTGGTAAATGAGAATGTTTCCTTAATTTCTCTTTCAGATTTTTCGTTGTTAATGTATAGGAATGCAAGAGACTTCTGTACATTAATTTTGTATCCTGCTACTTTACTAAATTCATTGGTTAGCTCTAGTAGTTTTCTGGTAGCATCTTTAGGATTCTCTTTGTGTAGTATCATATAATCTGCAGACAGTGACAGGTTTACTTCTTTTATTCCAATTTGGATTGCTTTTCTCTTTCTTTCTCTGACTGCTGTGGATAAAACTTCCAAAACTATGTTGCATAAGAGTGCTGAGAGTAGACACCCTTGTCTTGCTCCCAATCTTACAGAAAGTGGTTTCAGTTTTTCACCATTGAGTATGTCGTTGGCTGTGGGTTTCTCATATATGGCCTTTATAAGATTGAGGTAGGTTCCCTCTGTGCCCACTTTCTGGAGAGTATTTATCATAAATAGGTTTTGAATTTTCTCAGAAGCGTTTTCTGCATCTATTGAGATGATCATATGGTTTTTATCCTTCAATTTGTTAATAGGGTGTATCACATTGATTGTTTTGCATATAATGAATAATCCCTGCATTTCTGGGATAAACTCCACTTGATCATGGTGTATGATCCTTTTAGTGCTGTTGAATTCTGTTTGGTAGTATTTTGTTGAAGATTTTTGCATCTATATTCAGGAGTTATATTGGCCTGGAGTTTTCTTTATTTGTGACATCTTTGTCTGGTTTTGGTATCAGGGTGTTGATGGCCTCGTAGAATGAGTTTTGGAGTATTTCTCCCTCTGCTGTATTTTGGAAGATTTCGAGAAGAACAGGTGTTAGCTCTTCTCTACATGTTTGATAGAATTTGCCTGTGAAGCCATCTGGTTCTGGGCTTTTGTTTGTTGCAAGATTTTTAATTAGTTTCAATTTCAATGCTTGTGATTGTCTGTTCATATTTTCTATTTCTTCGTGGTTCAGTCTTAGAAGGTTGTAGTTTACTCAGAAATTTTCCATTTCTTCCAGGTTATTCATTTTATTGGCATATAGTTGCTTGTAATAGTCCCTCATGATCCCTTATATTTCTTCAGCGTCAGTTGTTTCTTCTCCTTTTTCATTCCTAATTCTGTTGATTTGAATCTTCTCATTTTTGTTCTTAATGAGTCTTGATAATGGTTTATCAATTTTGTTTATCTTCTCAAAAAACCAGCTTTTAGTTTTATTGATCTTTGCTATTGTTTCTTTCTTTTCTTTTTCATTTATTTCTGACCTGATCGTTATGATTTCTTTCCTTTTGCTAACTTTGGGGTTTTTTTCTCTAATTGCTTTACGTGTAAGTTTAGGTTGTTTATTTGAGATTTTTCTTGTTTCTTGAGGTAAGATTGTATTGCTATAAATTTCCCTCTCATAAATGCTTTTGCTGCATCCCATAGGTTTTGGGTCATCTTGTTTTCATTGTCATTTGTTTCTAGGTATTTTTTGATTTCCTCTTTGATTTCTTCAGTGATCTCTTGGTTAGTTAGTACTGTATTATTTAGCCTCCATGGGTTTGTATTTTTTACACTTTTTTTCTTGTAATTGATATCCAGTCTCATAGTGTTATGGTTGGGAAAGATACTTGATATGATTTCAGTTTTCTTAAATTTATCAAGCCTTGATTTGTGACCTGAGATATGATGTGTCCTGGAGAATGTTCCATGAACACTTGAGAAGAAAGTGTATTCTGTTGTTTTTGGATGGAATGTCCTATAAATATCAATTAAGTCCATGTGCTCTAATGTGTCGTTTAAAGCTTGTGTTTCCTCATTTACTTTCATTTTGGATGATCTGTCCATTGGTGAAAGTGGGGTGTTAAAGTCCTCTACTATGATTGTGTTACTGTCAATTTCCCCTTTTATGGCTGTTTGCATTTGCCTTATGTATTGAGGTGCTCCTTTGTTGGGTATAAATATTTACAATTGTTATATCTTCTTCTTGGATTGATCCCTTGATCATTATGTAGTGTCCTTCTTTGTCTCTTGTAATAGTGTTTATTTTAAAGTGTGTTTTGTCCAATATGAGTATTGCTACTCCGGCTTTCTTTTGATTTCCGTTGGCATGGAATATCTTTTTCCTTCCCCCCACCTTCAGTCTGTATGGTCTGAAGTGGGTCTGAAGGTCTGAAGTGGGTCTCTTGTTGACAGTATATATATGAGTCTTGTATTTGTATCCATTCAGTCAGTCTGTTTCCTTTGACTGGAGCATTTAATCCATTTACATTTAAGGCAATTATTGATATGTGTGTTCCTATTACCATTTACTAAATTGTTTTGGTTTTGTTATTGTAGGTCTTTTCCTTCTCTTGTGTTTCCTGCTTAGAGAAGTTCCTTTAGCATTTGTTGTAAATCTGGTTTGGTGGTACTGAATTCTCTTAGCTTTTTCTTGTCTGTAAAGGGTTTAATTACTGCATGGAATGTGAATGAGATCCTTGCTGGGTAGAGTAATCTTGGTTGTACGTTTTTCCCTGTCATCACTTTAAATATGTCCTGCCACTCCATTATGGCTTACAGAGTTACTGCTGAAAGATCAGCTGTTAACCTTATGGGGAATCCGTTGTATGTTATTTATTGCTTTTCCCTTTCTGCTTTTAATAATTTTTCTTATTTAATAATTTAAATAATTTTTAATTTAATTTAATAATTTTTATTATTTTCTTACTTTATTTATTCCAAAATAAATTTAGGGCTTCCCTGGTGGCGCAGTGGTTGAGAGTCCGCCTGCCGATGCAGGGGACATAGGTTCGTGCCCCAGTCTGGGAGGATCCCACATGCCGCGGAGCGGCTGCGCCCGTGAACCATGGCCACTGAGCCTGTGTGTCTGGAGCCTGTGCTCCGCAACGGGAGAGGCCAGCCACAACAGTGAGAGGCCCGCGTACCACAAAAAAAAAAAAAAAAAAAATTAAAAAAAAAAAAAAAAAAAAAAAAAAACACGGGAATTTCCTTTCCCATATTAGGGACGTTTTCGATTATAATCTCTTCAAATATTTTCTCAGTCCCTTTCTTTTTCTCTTCTTTTTCTGGGACCCCTATAATTTGAATGCTGGTGCGTTTAATATTGTACCAGAGCTCTCTGAGACTGTCCTCAATTCTCTTCATTGTTTTTTCTTTATTCTGCTCTGCAGCAGTTTTTTCCACTATTCTATCTTCCAGGTTACTTATCTGTCCTTCTGCCTCAGTTATTCTGCTATTGATTCCTTCTGGAGTATTTTTAATTTCATTTATTGTGTTCATCATTGTTTGTTTGCTCTTTAGTTCTTCTAGGTCCATGTTAAACATTGCTTGTATTGTCTCCATTGTATTTCCAAGATTCTCAATCATCTTTACTATCATTACTCTGAATTCTTTTTCTGGTAGACTGCCTATTTCCTCTTCATTTGTTTGGTCTGGTGATATTTTACCTTGCTCCTTCATCTGCATATTTCCGTCTTCTGATTTTGTTTAACTTACTGTGTTTGGGGTCTCCTTTTCTCAGGCTGCAGGTTTGTAGTTCCTTTTATTTCTGGTGTCTGCCCTCAGTGGGTGAGGTTGCTTTAGTGGCTTGTGAAGGCTTCCTGGTGCGGGGGACTGGTGCCTATGTTCTGGTGGTTGGGGCTCGCTCTTGTCCCTTTGGTGGGCAGGGCCGTGTCTGGTGGTTTTTTTTTTCTGGGTGTCTGTGAGCTTAGTATGACTTTAGGCAGCCTCTCTGCTTATGGGTGGGGTTGTGTTCCTGTTTTGCTAGTTGTTTGGCATGGGGCATCCAGCACTGGAGCTTGCTGGCTATTGGGTTGAGGTGGATCTTAGCATTGAGATGGAAATCTCTGGGAGAGCTCTCGCTGATTAATATTACATGGGGCTGTGAAGTCTCTGGTGGTCCAACATCCTGGATTTGGCTCTCCCAACTCAGAGGCTCAGGCCCAGTACCCAGCTGGAGCACCAAGACCCTATCAACTGCACAGCTCAGAAGAAAAGGAAGGAAAAAAAACCAGACAGAACCCCAAAACAGATGGTAAAAACAAAACTAAACAGAGAAAACCACACAAACATACACACACACACTCACACACACAAAAAAAACAAAAAAATGAACAGACAGAACCCGTAGACAAATGGTAAAAGCAAAACTAAACAGAAAAAATCACACACGCACACACACTCACAAAAAGAGGGAAAAAAATGGGAGAGCAACCACTAAACAAACCCACAAATAAAAACAATCACTAAAAAATAAACTAAGATATAAACATAAAGCCAAAAGCAAATCAAACTGAGAAATCAAACCCCAAGTCCACAGTTACCCCCAAAGTCCACCGCCTCAATTTTGGGAACACTTGTTTTCTATTCAGGTATTCCAGACATGCAGGTTTTATTAAGCCGACTCTGGGGATTTAGTCCACTGCTCCTGAGGCTGCACAGAGAAATTTCCTTTTCTCTTCTTTGTTCGCACAGCTCCTGCGGTTCATCTTTGGTTTTGACCCTGCCTCTGTGTGTAGGCCGCCCTCAGGTGTCTCTTCTCAGCCCAGACAGGAGGGGGTTAAAGCAGCAGCTGATTAGGGGTCTCTTGCTCACTGAGCCTGGGGACAGGTAGGGGTATGGTAGTCACAATTGGAACGCCTGTGGCGTTCCTCTGCCTGTGGCGGCAGAGGCCGGTGTGATGTTGCAACAGCCTAAGGCATGCCATGTGTTCTCCCGGGGAAGTCTTCCCTGGATCATGGGACCCTGGCAGTGATGTGCTGCACAGGCTCCCTGGAGGGTGTGGGTGGTGACCTGCACGTGCACACAGGATCCTTGGTGGCAGCGGAGGCAGCATTAGTGTTCTGTGCCTGCCTGTGGGGTCCACGATGGTAGCAGTGTCTAGCGCCCTTCTCTGGAACTCAGGTGGTGCACGGTCCTCTGTGGGCACACGGAGGAGGAAGCCCCTCTCCTCGTGCACCCCAAAACAATGGTCTCTTTCCTCTCCAGCAGGTCCAGACTTTTTACCATACCCCCTCCCAGCTAGCTGTGGGGCACTAGCTCCCTTCAGGCTGTCTTCATACAACCAACCCCAGTCCTTTTCCTGGAGTCTGACCTCTGAAGCCCGAGCCTCAGCTCCCAGCCCCCACCCACCCCAGCAGGTGAGCAGACAAGCGTCTCAGGCTGGTGAGTGCAGGTTGGCACCGATCCTCTGTGTGGGGATTTCTCCGCTTTGCACTCTGCACCCCTGTTGCTGCGCTCTCCTCTGTGGCTCCGAAGTTCCCCCCACCCCGTCCCTGCCAGTGAAGGGGCTTTCTAGTGTGTGGAAACTTTTCCTCCTTCACAGCTCCCTCCCAGGGGTGGAGGTTCTGTCCCTATTCTTTTTTTCTTTTTTCTTTTGCTCTACCCACATATGTGGGGATTTTCTTGCCTTTTTGGAAGTCTGTGGTCTTCTGTCAGCATTCAGTAGGTGTTCTGTAGGAGTTGCTCCACATGTAGATGTATTTTTGTTGTATTTGTGGGGAGGAGGGCGATCTCCACATCTTACTCCTCCACCATCTTGAAGGTCTCTGACCTAGTTTTAATGAAGTAAACCTGCACCCAACCAAGGCAACACACATTATCTTCAAGTGCAAGTGGAAAAGTTATCAAAATTGAACGAAGTATTATAAATCAAATATTAATAAATTTTAAAGACTACATATCAATTTTTTTCTGTTCATAATGTTAAGATAGTAGTCTATATCATAAAGTAAACTAGAAAATTCTCAACTATTTATAAAACAATTACTCCTAATTAATCGACATCTCTAAAAGAAATCATAATGAAAACTATAAAATATGTTTACGAATATATGGACATGTTATATAAAATATTAAATTTTTAAGGTACAGACAAAATAATGTTTAGAAGACATTTCATAGTTTTTAATGCACATATTAGAGAATAAGTGAAATGTATTAATGAATGATAGATTGATAGCATCATTATAATTGAGTAACATCACCCAAGGGAAAGAAAAGGAAGGAAACAATAAAGAGCAGAAATGAATTTAATAGAAAACAGGTGATTGATATTGAAAATAAAGAGTTAAAAGTGGGTTCTTTGAAGATATGAATAAACTATGACTCCTTGCAAGACTGAACAGGAGTGGGAGAAAATTGAATGAGATAAAGCCACTACAGATCCAACAGAGAATTTTTTAAAGAGGAAATAAGGAATTCCGCTTGAGTACATAAACGAGCGGGTGGAAATTACTTAACCTACCCCATTAAATGACTGGGAAACTTGCAAAATGTAAAAATAACTGTTTTCTGACACTGAAAAAAAGTACGGGATCATCAACATTGAAAAAGAAAAGCAAATGAGATGAACTGTACAATTGCCTCCAGAATTCTCCTTGGAGTTACTTTATGAAATATGATACAGGAAAGGGAATCCCAAGAAGAACAGAGTGGTGTTGCTGAGTTAAGGTGAAGTTAGAAAAGCCTTGCATATTAAACCCAGCATAAATAGAGAAGTATCAAAATCAGTGTCCCCACATTGATCTATAGGTCCAATACAATTTCAGCTAAAATCCAACAGGCTATTTTTTTTTAGAAATAGGTAAGATGATCCTAAACTGTATGTGAAAAGAGAAAAATATATATATTTATTTATCCAAAAACATTTTAGAAGAAAAGATATCAAGCTATAGCAGTTATGCTCACTTATTTCAAAGCATACTATAAATCTATACTTGATATAAGTAAATGGAACAGAATAGATAGTCCAAAAATAGACCTACCCATATATGGTTCATATTTTTACTTAAGTTGCCCACGTTATACAATATGGAAAAGAGCTTTGAAAAAAAAATCTATATGTTTGGTTTAATATGAAATTAATTCTGGTCTCTTAAGATGAGATAGGCAGTGTTTCCTTTTATTTTCTGGAAGAGGTTGTGTATAATTATTTCTTCCTCATATCAAATTATATACCTAAAGTTAAAGACTAAATATATGCACCGTTTTAGAAATAGGAAAAAATGTTTGCAGTTATTATCCTGCAAAGATTTCTAAGTAGGGTACATAAAGCGTGAATCATGAAAGAAATTGGGGAAACAATGATAAATTCGACTCCATCAAAATGAAAAAGTCTACTCTTCCCCAGTCTCTGTTAAGAAAATAAAGACGTAAATGACAAATAGAAATTACTTGCGGTATATATATATATATATATACACACACACACACACACACACACACATAACACAGGATATGTACCCAAAGTATATAAATAACTCCTATAACTCTAAGAAAAAAAATAACCCAATCTATATTGCCAAAATATTTGAACTGATACTTCAGGGGGGAAAGAAGATAAAATTAATAATCAATAATTACAAGAACAGATGCCAAACATCATTAGTCATCAGATAAACCCACAATAAGTTATTACTACATACACCCTAGACTTGCTAAAATAAAAATAAGATCAAATGTTAGGAGGTTGTGCAACTGAACTCTCATAATTTGCTAGTGGAAATGTAAAATTGTGTAATTACTTGGGGCAGTCATTTTGCAGTTTTAATAAAATGAAGCCTAAAATTACTATATGACTGGAACTGAATTCCTATGTATTTTCACAAGATGAATGAAGTAAACATCTACATAAATTCCTTTGCATGAATGTTTGTAACAGTTTTATATACAGCCCCAATCTGGAAACAATCCAAATGGCCATCACCTTGTGAATGGAGAAATACATTGTGATGTCCATTCAAAGGGATATCATTAACTACTGTTATAAATGTGTGTGACATTGAAGTGTTGCAAAATTGTTTATAACAGGGACACAATAAAGCTTAGCTATGATAATTAGACCAGATTCTCTAAACACTGAAGCCTTGGTGATAGTACTAAGCTAGCTCAAAGGCTGCTTTTTCTCTTTCTTACTACAGGCAATGAAATCATGCCAGAAAGACACGCCCACAAAAAGAGATCAAACATCTATTTTAAAATCAGTTAAAAGTCATTAAGAAAATGATACAAGATAGAAGAAGTGCAAAAATATGTGAGATTTAGACAAAACTTAGAAGTGAGGTTACAGAATTTAGGAAAGAATGATAAAATAAAAATCATATCAGCATCAAAGACTAAAGTGGACTTACTGGAAAAGGAACGTGAAACAGGATTATTTTAAAAATAAAGATGAAATGAAGAAAGAAATAATAAAGCCTCAAGCAAGTGATAAATACTGAAAGTAGCTAAGGCAGATAAAATTTATGATTAAAATTTATGATCTCCTGAAGCTGAAAACCAAAAGAAGAAAACTGAACAAACACTAAAAACTGTAATTTCAGAAAATACTTCTAAATTAAAAAATAAAATTTGAAATATGTATAAAAAGATGACAATTCAGTTTTGAGGTACTATGCAATGAACATTATAGAACAGTTTCTGAAATTTAGAGAACAAATAAAGAAAGAACTCTGCACATCTAGGATGAAAGATCAAGTGACTTATAAAAGATAGAAATTGGATCACAATCAGCATTTTTAAGAATATTACTCTATGCTAGATGAAAATGGGGGTCAAGAATGTACTTGAAAGTCAAGTTAATTTTTAAGAAAAAATGTCAGAAAAAAGTTACTAACATGCAAATACTTAGGGAGTTATGTTTACATGAGATTACCCTGAAAAATCTGCCAAAATGAGCTTTAAATGGGAAAAACTATTAAAGGCACAGCAACGTAAGAACTAGTAGTGATCAATAAATATCTAGATTTTGTAAAACAAGGAACAAATGAAGTCAAAATAAAGAGTATATAATGCAATGTCTATTGGGTATGGAATTTTACATAGAGTAGAATTTTAAACAGCATGAGCTATACTGATCCAGCAGTCCCACTCCTGAGATATGTCCAGAAAAGATAACAATTCTAATTAAAGAAGATACATGCACCCCAATGTTCATAGCAGCACTGTTTACAATTGCCAAGACATGGAAGCAACCTAAATGTCCATTGACAAACAAATGGATAAAAAAGACAGAATATTACTCAGCCATAAAAAAGAATGAAATAATGCCATTTGCAGCAACATGGTTGGACCTAGAGATTATCATACTAAGTAATGTAAGTCAGAAGGAAAGACAAATATATCACTTATATGTGAAATCTTAAAATATAGAAATTAACTTATTTACAAAACAGAAATAGACTCACAGACATAGAAAACAAACTTATGATTACCAAAGAAGAAAGGGGTGGGGGATAAATTGGGAATTTGGGATTAACATGTACACACTAATTTATATATAATAGATAACTAACAAGGACCTACTCTGTAGTACAGGAGACTATCTTCAAAATCTTGTAATAACCTGTAATGGAAAAGAATCTGAATCACTTTTCTGTACACCTGAAACATTGTAAATCAACTATACTTAAAAACATGGGATATGCAAAAATATCTCTTTTAATAATATAATTAGCAGTTGTACTATTAGCACTGGTATATCAGGACATCTATAAGTGTAATGTGGTCAAAGCAAAATGAGTAATTTTAAGGTATTCTATCATCCTCTCATTTTTTGAAAATCTGAGTTTGAAATGAAAGAGAAACCTATCTAATAAAAAAGTAAGTAAAAGCTCTACAGTTCTGAATTTTAATTAGAAGTATCAGTATGGAATATTAAATACTTTGATATGTCAGATAGCAAGAAAAATGTCAAAGAATTCTAGGGTCATGATAAAACGTTAAGAAATAACCTTGAAGGCCCTCCCTCTGGCCAAAGATGGGATAATAGGCAATAGGCATAGTGCTTGCAGTGGCTTGAAACCCACCAAATATATTTAAATTCATAAGTTAATAATTGTATTTTCTCTCTCTCTCTCTCACACACACACACACACACACACACACACACACACACATGCACACACACACACACTAGTATCAAATCCTTATAAGCATGATAGGGAAAAAATAATTACCTTAAAATCTGATAAATAAAGGGAAAGAATCAGGCATTGATCCTACCTTTTCCATTTGAATTGGGAATCTGAAAAGGTAAGATAAAACATATCCTATGTTTTTATATTCTATTTTTGCAATACATACTTCTGCATTCCAGTTAATAAATGAAAAAGAAATGAAGAGCAAACTAGAAAATCTCCATTTTGCAGCCATCAGTGAACTGATGTATCTAGACATTGAGAATCAAAAACTGCTCACATGACAATGAAGAGAAAACCAGAAATATTTGCTTCATTTTGAAAGAATGAGATAGCTCCTATGTGATTGGTCAACAAAATAATGCCTCTGTAGATCACAGGAACCCCTGAAGATGTTACTTTACATGACAGAGGGGATTAACAGATATGATTACTATTAGAAATTTTGGAATGAGCAGATTATCCTGGATAATCCAAGTGGAGTCTATCGAATATGAATTCTTAAAAGCAGAGAACCTGGGCTTCCCTGGTGGTGCAGTGGTTGAGAATCCGCCTGCCGATGCAGGGGACACGGGTTAGTACCCTGGTCCCGGAAGATCCCACATGCCGCGGAGCAGCTAGGCCCATGAGCCATGGCCGCTGAGCCTGCGCGTCCGGAGCCTGTGCTCCACAATGGGAGAGGTCACAACAGTAAGAGGCCCACATACTGCAAAAAAAAAAAAAAAAAAGAGAACCTTCCCTGAGGGAGATGAAACTAAGGGAAAACTGTCAGAGAGGGTCAACACTGCTGAGTTTGAAGGTGGAAGAATGGGGCTATGAGGTGAGGAATGAGTGCAGACTCTAGAAGGTGGGAAAGGCTTGGAAATGGATTTGCTACCCCCAGAATAGAAATTAGCACTGCTGGAAATTTGACTTTAGCCCCATGAGACCCAAATACAACATCTGCCCCCCAGAACTAAAATTTGTAGTGGTTAAGCCACTAAGATTGTGGTGATGTGTTCCAAAATGAATAGAAACTAATGCGACCTGTAGTTCTGCCAATTAGATTGAAACTACATTTAACCAAGCCTTTGTATCTAGCTGCCAATATTCAAGATGGAGGAACATGTATATCTGGTACATGAAGATGCAATCTGCAAAACTCAGGCTATAAAAAGTTCTGTAGGCCCAATGAATCACATTTTAACACTAGGTAAACTGTAAGAAGGAAAAGGATTTTCTGTAAGAAAGAAAAGCAAAATCTGTGGATTAAAAATATTAAAAGAATGATCAAAAATGGGCATGATTAAACTGTAGAGGTTAATAGTGTAAACGAGTGCTAATATTAAGAAATGCAAAGAAGGGATTACTATAAAAGGCAAGAGAGTGGTTAATTACAGGTGAAAAGAGGAGGTGAGGTCAGACATGACATGTGGAGGGACATCAGAAATGGCTGGCGAAGTTCTCTTTCTGGATGGTGGTTACAAGCATGTGTGCCTAAATCATTCACTAAATTTACATTCATTTTTATGTGGTTTTATTTTACAGCTTAAAACAAAATGATTGACTTAATTTTCAGTAGTTCATTTTTATAGTACATATTTTCTGTGCTTTACAACATCCAATATGTTTTGCAGTAAATAGGTCTTCAATAGAAACTTGTTGAATAATATGTTATCCTTAAACTTTAATATTTCTATGGTATTTTTAATAATTCATTTGCTTTCATCATCTTTCAAACTTTTTTATGATCAAACACATTAATACTTATACAGTGACACAGATGAACATTCACATTAGCTGGGATGTGGAAAAACCGTACATAGCTTTAGGGCCCCCAGTTCAAAGTCACCACAAAAGTTCAAGTCAGTTTGGTTTGCTTCCAAATGAGTTCCACAACAAGCTTGTAGTTTTCAGAGTCTTCTGGATTTCAGACTGTATAGTAGGGATTGTGTGGCTGTGAACTATTAAAGAGCTCTAGGTTAGGATTTCTCTAACTTATTTCACTTAGCATAGTGCCCTTATGGTCCCTCATGTTGAAAGTGGCGATATTTTCTTTTTGGATGAATAACATTTCAGGGTGTGCATGTGTGTGTGTGTATCACATTTTATTTATTCATCTGTCGATGAACACATAAGTTGTTTGCATGTCTTGGCTACTACACATAATGAAGCAATGAACTTGGGGGTACAGATATCTTTTGGAGAGTGTGACTTTGTTTCCTTCTGATATATACCCAGCAGTGGAATTGCTGCATATATGGTGGTTCTATTTTAGTTTTCTGACGAAAAAAAAATTTCCATAGTAGCTGTTTTCCATAGTGGCTGCACCAATTTACATTCCCACCAGCACTGCACAAGGGTTCCCTTTTCTCCACATTCTGCCAACACTTGTTTTATTTTTAGGATAATAACCATTCTAACAGGTGTCAGGTGATATAGTTCATTGTAGTTTTGATTTACATTTTCCTGATGATTAGTGATGTTGAGCACCTCTTCATGTAAGCCAATTTTGTATCTTCTTTGGAAAAATTTCTACTCAGTTTCTCAGTCCATTTTTTGATCAGAATATTTGCTTTTTTTTTTGATTGATTTCTATGAGTGCTTTATATATTTTGGATATCGACCTCTTATCAGATATATGATTTGAAAGTATTTTATCCCATTCTGTTTGTTGATGTTTAATTTTGTTTGTCGTTTCCTTTGGCTATGCAAAAGCTTTTTAGTTTGACGTGGTCTCACTTGTTTATTTTTTCTTTTGCTGTTTTTGCTTTTGGTGTCAAATCCAAAAAATCATCACCAAGACCAAGATCAAGGTGCTTACTTCCTATATTTTCTACTAGCAGTTTTATGGTTTCAGGTCTTACATTCCATTGATCTATGTCTGTTTTTATGCCAGTACTATGCTGTTTTTTATTACTATAGCTTTGTGATATATTTGAAATACATTTATTTGGATATTCAGTGTCTTTTGTGGTTCCATACACATTTTAGGATTTTTTCCTTCTATTTCTGTGAAAAAAACATTGGGATTTTGATAGGAATTGCACCAAATTTATCGATCAATTTGGATAGTATGGATGTTTTAACAATATTAATTCTTCCATTCTATGAGCATGGAGTGTCTTTCCATTCATTTGTGTACTCTTCAATTTGTTTCATCAACATCTTATCATTTTACAATGTACAGATTTTTTATGTCCTTGGTTAAATTTATTCCTAGGTATTTTATTTTTTGATGCAATTATAAATGGGATTGTTTTCTTAATTTATCTATCTGATAGTTTGTTATTGCTGTATAGCATCATCTTTTTAGCTTTTAATTACAGATTTCATTTTCTTGTGCTGAATGTCTTATTGGCAATTTCCCTCTTTCCTCACTTAAATTTCTGCATGGTTCGAACACAGAAAATTTATCAGCTTATGGTTTTCTCCTACCTTAGCTTTGATTCTGAGTGTGCCAATTTACCTAGCACAGTAATTCATTTTGAAGTATTCATATGTTTTGTTTTCATTTGCTGGTGACAGTTTTTTTTTTTTTTTTTGGTCAAAATTACTTGCTTTCCATTCTTTAGAAATTTATTGTGGCTAGGAAATAATATTTGACTCTGTGTATAAAGAAAACAGACACATTTTAACAAAATTTCCCCAAATTAACAAAATTTCATTAATAGAAAAAAGTGGACTCTGATTTTTCCTTAAAATATTTTATTAAAAATTTAATAGTTCAATTACAAAAATAATACAATATTTTAAGTAATATATTTCTGCATTAGGGTATTCTTGTCCTATATGTTTAAGGGTTGGAACTGATTGGCAGATGCAGGGAATCCTAAACCTGAGAATAATGGTTAAAAAAATTCTTGGGCTAATAACATATTTTGTGTTATAATGGCACCTTACAGTTGATAATGATTAATTTTTTTTATCTCTGGTGCTTCATAATGGTTAAATAGCATGCAAAGAAACCTACATTACCAGAGGTGGTATGTGAATAACATGCCTTCTAACTGCAAAGCCTCCCTTGCACTATGCATTGTGAGAGACAGAAAAAAAAAAAAAAAAAGAGAAAAAGAAACTTGTTTATCTGTTTGAAATATTTTTCTTTTCCATTATCTTATTGCAGTATCATTAGTTTTGGGGAAGATAAATATTTGAAAGAAAATTAATGTCAAATAGAGAAAATTAGAAAAATTTTAAGTAGCAGATACCTCTATTATAATAACAGTTGTATTAATGACCAATGTACATGTTCTCTAGAAATTTCTAAAAGTTTATATAAAAGTAATTTTTCATAAGAGTTATGTTAATAATTATGTTTACAGAAAGTGGTAAGGGATATTATAAAAAAGCAACACTTGAGAAATACACAAGCATACATCCTACTAGTTGTGGTGACGTATTACTTCTCACTATGCTGCTGCTTCTATTTTCTCCTTCAACATCCTTGCAAGGATTCATTTGAGGTCCTGAAATTCGTAGAATGAAATTTTCCAGACCACTGATCCAAAATATGATAAAAACATAGCAGTATGCATGAAAATGTGGTTAGACCATTAAAAACTCATCTATGATATTGTATATTAATGTCCTGAAATCTGAGGTTTGTTTAATGTTCGGCATTTAAAATATTTCCAAAGATCATTAGTCTCCCCAGTTTAGGAGGTAATGGGTTTGGGTATTGCCTTACATTTGTAAAACATGGAAGTAAAATGAAAAATACTCATTTGTGGTCCTATAATCATTTAGTCTCTGCAAGCAGTCTAAAAACTTCTTTCAGGTAAATATGATTAATGTTTCCTAGATGATGTGCAACAACATATGTGCATGGACAGTTTGTTTCCAGAGTTTCTAATTGTAATTATAACTAATTTGAAGTTTTCAGTTAGTTGATAAAAATAGAATATTTTAAACACTAGTTTTTAGAACAAAGTTTTTAGCTTTTATTTCACATTTCAAATTTGATTTAAGTACATCATATTTGTATTGCAATTTTAATAAACTGAAATAGGATAGTAAATAAATGAAAAGGATAAATTGTATACTTGTGAATTATGGCTACATTCTTGTATTTGTGTTAACATTGTAAGCCATACCTTCAAATATAGTCACTAAATACCAATCAGTTCTGTGTACTTTCCTTCATTTTGCTCCCTGCACACAGTCTCCTTTTCTTTTCCTCTATGCCACAGAATCTACCTGAGCTTCATGGCTTTTGCAGTAACTCTTTCCAATGACTGAAGAGTTAATTCCCCCAAATATTGACTTTGTGAGAACAGGCTTATCATTCAGTGCAATACCATAGCCTCAGAAAAATTACTGCCTGTAATTATAGTCTGTTTTACCTCCTTCATTTAACTTATCACTACCTGAAATATTATTTATTATTTTGCTTGCATGTTTACTATATTCTTCTAGTATAAGGCATGTGAGCCAAATACCTTACCAACTGGAAACCATGTAGCTCTTGTAATTACCATTATATTATAGATATTGAGAGAAAGAAATGGAATAACTATAAACTTTATTTGGCATGCAGTCTCTACTATTAAAATTATTCACTATCTCTTCATTCTTCCACAACAAAATAAGACCTCTGAACTTCTTATCTCTAATTGTATCCTCATATCAAGTATGCTACAATTTAAATTTTTGGTTGTATTTTTATCATGTTTAAATTTAGATATAATTATTATTCCCTTATTAAAATTTTTTCAGTACCTAGTATATGTGCCAGGATTATTAAAAACACTTGCAAAGCATTGAGTATCCTTGTTTGAGAAGTATGGGAGTCATGGCATTGTGAACAAACACATAAAGAAATATAATCATGACAAACTTTGTCATGATTGTGAACAATATATATTGATAACAATTGGTAACATTTATTGATATTCATATTTAGGAATCAAAAGTAGGCATGAGGCAAATAAAGTTGTGATTTTAAAGACAAATGTGACTTTATCAAGCTTTTTAATATAAAAGGGAAAATAATGCTAAAATACTTATTTCTAATACAATTTTTAAAGTTTACAATTAGAATTTATATTAAAATATGTAATAAAATTTTAAATATTAAAATTAATAAAAGAAAATTTCATCTCTTATTTCAGACATATACTGTATGATAGAATGAAAAATAAATCTTAAAACGTATCTCTAATATGTAACTACTAGTGCTTCTTGGTTATAAGCTTGTTAATTTTTTACATATATATGAATAAACATAAAAATATTATTCTCTATACTTACTTTTTCCTAATTTCCTATATTTCTACTAATACTTTGTGGAAAATATGGGCTATTGGTACATATTCTGAATATTTAGAGTTCTAGAAATAGGGGGAAAGAAAACCTTTTTATATCTCAGATTATAATTTAATTGTTTTCTCTGGAACAATCTAAGATCTTTAAAATTTTTCTGTGTTCATTGTGTATGCACATACTGTATGTAAATTTTCCTCTTAAAATTCAGGTATCTTAGATTGAATATCTGTTTTATAATGCTCAACTTTTTTCTCATCAATTTTACTTTCATTTTTCTATCAACATTATAATGATACCATTTATTTGATCTCTATACCACTTCTGTAGTTTCCTATAAATTATTTGCACATGGTGGTGATGATTTAGTGCTGGCCCAGCATTTTTTGAGATGGTTAGAATGGTGACTAAATATCAATCATTTATGAGATATCAGTCATCTGCTATCAATAATTCAGAAATTGGAAAACTACTCAGATTTTGGCAAACAGTATTTGTTTCATTTTTTTTCCTTGATTTTTTTGGACCAATTTTTAGTATTTCTGAGTTGTTTTGGGTAATCAAATAATGAATTTCACTGAGACATTTTACTATCATCAAACCTGCTGATGTGCTTAAGAAGAAATTTATTATAAAATTAATTTTATCTGTATGTCATTGTTCTAACCACTTAAAATCATATTGCTTACAATTTCCCTAGTCATCCTTTTTATCATAGAGCTTAGCACATAATAAGAATTTGGTAATTTTTTTAGTGAGTGCATACATAAAAGATTTACATATATAGCATTTCATCATTTTCAGTTTTATTACTATGATATGCAGTATTTAGTACTGTTAGAAAATATAACCAAATTTGCTAGATGGGGATGGTTAATTGTACAAAGTAATAAGATTAAAGATATTTGTCATTCAGCTTATGTAATATAAGCAAACAAGTCTAAATAAACATATTACCTATTTCAGTTAACACTCTATTAAGATTAAATGTAGAAAATAAGTAATTTTATTTTCATAATAATGTCATTATGATATTGATACGATAGAAATTAGTATAAAGAGACATAATGGCTTTCATGTTTTGAAGGTTCTGGTTGTATAAGGTTACAGATTTGTATGCCAGAGCTGTAGAATGCATTTTAAAAATCCAGAACCTTAATCTTTAAAAGTACTTTATACACGTAGTACACAATATTTTCCTGAGTTAACACCTGAAAATTTCATCTAAAAATCCAGTAACCTAGCTAAAATTTATTTTTCTATTTAAATATAAATGAGACATAATAATAAATTTCAGAAATACATTGGTAGAAAAGTGTCTATTCAGGTCTTTTGCCCATTTTAAAATCAGATCATTCATTTTTTGCTCTCTAGTTTTATGAGTTTCTTATATATTTTGGTTAAAAACCCCTTATCAGATATATGTTTTGCAAATATTTTCTCCTAGTTCAGTGCTTGCCTTACCATTTTTTATTGTTTCCTTTGTTTTGTACAACGTTTTTAGTCTAAGTCCAGCTTGTTTTTGCTTTCGTTGCCTGAGCTTTTGGTATCATATCCAAAAATAATCTTTGACCTTAGTAGACATTTTTCCAAAGCAGACATACAAATGACTAAAAGGTATATGCAAAGATGCTCAACATTATTAATCATCAGGGAAATGCAGATCAAAACCAAAATGATATATTACCTCACATCTGTTACGATGGCTATTTTTTTTTTTTTTTTTTTTTTTGTGGTACGCAGGACTCTCACTGTTGTGGCCTCTCCCGTTGAGGAGCACAGGCTCCAGACACGCAGGCTCAGCGGCCATGGCTCACGGGCCTAGCCGCTCCACAGCACATGGGATCTTCCCCGACCGGGGCACAAACCCGTGTCCCCTGCATCAGCAGGCGGACTCTCAACGACTGCACCACCAGGGAAGCCCAGAATGGCTATTTTTATAAAAAGAAAGAAATCAAGTGTTGGCAAGGATGTGGAGAAAAAGGAATCCTTGTACACTGTTGGTAGGAATGTAAACTGGTACAACAATTATGGAAAACAGTATGGAGTTTCCTCAAAAAACTAAAAATAGAATTACCGCATGATCCAGAAATTCCTCTTCAGGGTATATACTCACAAGGAAGTGAAATCAGCACCTCAAAGAGATATCTGGGCTCCCATGTTCATTGCAGCATTATTCACAATAGCAAAGATATGGAAGAAAAACCAAAGTGTTCATTGATAGATGAAGAGATAAATTATGTTACATATGTACAATGGAATATTATTTATCCTTAAAAAATAAGAATATTCAACCATTTGCAACTACATGGATGAAGCTGGAGTACATTATGCTAATTGAAATAAGTCAAACACATAAAGAGAAAAAAGCACATGGTTTCACTTATATATGGAGTCTAAAAATGTCACATACATAGAAGCAGAGAATATAAACTTGGTTACCAGGGCCTGGAACATGAGGAAAGCAGGACAAGGTTGGTCAAAGAGTACAAAGTGGCAGTTATGTAGGATGAATAAGTCTAAAGATCTAATGTTCCCCATGATGACTATATTAAATAATACTGTGTTGAATATTAGACATTTGCTAAGATAGTAGATTTCAGGTGCTCTAATTAAAAAGAAAAGCAACCAAATGAGATATGTAATTAGCTTGCCTATAGTAATCATTCACTATTTATATGTATGTCATTTCATCATGTACACCTTAAGTATATATATATATTTTTTGTTTTGTTTTGTTTTGCAGTACACGGGCCTCTCACTGTTGTGGCCTCTCCCGTTGCGGAGCACAGGCTCCGGACGCGCAGGCTTAGCGGCCATGGCTCACGGGCCCAGCCGCTCCGCGGCATGTGGGATCTTCCCAGACCGGGGCATGAACCCGTGTCCCCTGGATCGGGAGGCCGACTCTCAACCACTGCACCACCTGGGAAGCCCAAGTATATATTTTTTATTAAAAAAAGAAACACATTGGTGGAGTTAAATATTTCTGTTGTCTCTAAGTATTTTTGGTAGACTTTTTGAACGAGAATAAATCATGGTAGGTGTCATAAAAGCACACACACATTTGAATAAACAAATTGTACTCTATTCTTTTTGAAGGATACTCTAAATTATGGGTACACACATATTCTCATCTCATAGCAGGTCTTGCCTCAACAGGATGCAAATGTGTTATTTGACAGGTAATGTTAAAACAAAATTGCTTCTCCAGAATGCCATATTGATTGATTATTCAGTATTTTTAACTTTTAAGGAATGAGTGATGAAGAAATTGACTCTAATTTTGACTCCAGACAGTGGCAGATCTCAGGTGACTTATGTGAATATTTACATCTGTTGATAAACTTAATGTCAATCACATTAATACAGGAAATAAGTAGATCTTTGTTTCTTATGAGTTGGTCAATTCTGTTGACATATATTACAGAGGGCAGTACAACAGTTTTAATTAATTTGATTTTTTGAAATATCAGTTATAAGTGTTGCATCAAAACAACATTGACTTGCACTGTGCAAATAGTTATTCATTATGTTAGTCAAACAAGAAAGACTAGAGTATGATCTGAGTTTCCATTCTTAAGCTTGGGAATGGTTTTGATCTTATCTCTGCTTCTGATGTGTGAGAAAAGTAAATTCAGCTCTTTTCTCTTGTGATCTCTCAATTCCTGAGGTAATTTCCTCTTGTTGCATGGAGTTGCTTCTCTCTGGAACTTTTCAATATTTAAAATTATGAGGTCCAGGCCCACAGTAATGCAACCCAGTTTCAGATGAAACAAAACAACAAAAAGTTTAACAATGTGAACGTCTGTATTACTTGCCTATGATCCTTACATGAGATAAAATTTACTAGTTTACTCATAATTTATGTTCTTTCTTATGGTTTCTTTTCCCCATATCTCAACACTCATTTAAAATCCCATCTCCCAAACCTACTACTGGACTACTGTGCTGCTTTTATTCCAGTCTGACATGTAGTAATAGGTGTCTTGGGTCACATAGCCAATATTTTCAGCCTATTCACACAAATAGGATAAAGAAGGTTATATTTTCTCTAGAGAAGTAGAAACTGCTATTTCTACTATTGAGTTGATCTCTTTAACCTCTCCATCTTTTCATCCACTAATGTTCTTAGAAAGAAATATATCATTTCCAGATCTGCTACATTTACCACAGGGGGGAAAAAGGTGGAACGTTATTTGAGCTGTAAGAGAGGGTTTGGACATGCAAATTGTACTAAGACCCAAATCTCATTATAATTCTATACTTTCATCCAAGCTACTATAGATTTTTAAAGAATATTCTTGAGACGACTCCTCGGTCCTACCCGTTTCTATGCAATTTTGGTATAACACAAAAGCACAGGGTAGTTGGAGAGCAAGTGAGGGGAGAGATTTGGTAAGATATTAAATGGTTGAGAGTTGTGGTAAAAGAAAGGGGAGATAGAGAAAAACTAGAAGATAAAATCTGTGTGTGATAGTCATGATTATCAGTTGTATAAACTGCAAAAGTTGATTTCTTACTCATTTAGAGGCCAGTGAGTTAAGTAATATGGGATGCTTTCATCTTGTTTCACCAAAATCTCATATTGAAGTCTGCTTGGATACCATAACTGGAAAACAAGTAAAGAGTTGCATAATTAAAATATAGTTTTATCTAGAAGTAACATGTGTTGTCTTTCTTAAAAGCCTATTAGTGAAACTAGTCAAATGGCCTTTCCGAAATGAAATGAGTCTGGGAAACAGGGTCTGCCAAATGCCACAGAAGTAGGGTTGCTGGAAAAAAATACAGGATACTCAGTTAAATTTGAATTGTACACACAAAAACTAATTTTTTAGAATAAAAATAGTACATACTTATACAAAAATATATCTCCTGTTTGTTTGAAGTTCAAATTTAACAGGTTGCTAAATTTGGCTGCCCTATCTGAAGTCAAAAGGCACTGGATATTGACAGATACCATTAATGTCTATCATAGTCCATTTTTTCATAACAAACTGTTTGGTTCATTCTCTGTCTTACACATTGAACACACTCAGTCCCCACGGCAGACAACCCAAATCCTATCCAGTCACAGTTCAAAGTCCTGGGTAGTGGAAGAGGTGCCGCTGTCTCTCCATCAGGTACATTTCCTTCAGACATACACCCCAAAAAGACAAGCTATCTGTCCTACATGCACCCAGTATGCAATGGTGGAACATGGATACACCAAATGCAAGGAACATTCTCAGGTAGAAAAGAGAAAAATGGGTGACATGGTAATTACCAGTTCTGACATCACTAGACAGACTATAAGACTGCCTATCTTGGGATGAGGATATTCATTAATTACTAGCTGACACTGCTCTCTGAAGAGTTGCAGTGTGCACTATGCACTGTTTTGTTGTTGTTGTTCATTTTCATTCTCAGTCTTTTCAGTGTTTCCTCTTTCACCATATTTGAAATAAATGGTGAGTCTACCCTTTTGAGGGCTTCATAATGTTAATAGCAATATTCATAAATATTCAAGTATTGAGGCAAGGGTTATTTTAAAGCTCAACATTTTATTTGTATTTGTATGCTAATATATACAACCTATGTACAAACTATGTACAATATGTGTGTATTGTTTTATTTGTACAATAGTATCAACTTTTAACAAGCAGTTTTTTCAGGCATTTGCTGCCACTACATACAGTTCTCATACCTTTTTTTTTTTCTTACATGATTCAGGACTGTCTCTAATAACTTAATGATGGCCACATTTAGTATGAGTGGCAAAGTGACTCCCAAAGACTCAAATTAATACAAAGTAATGATCAAAGTAATACTTTGCTAAAGAGAGCCAAGAGTAAATAAAACACACTAACATTCTGACTTTTCCCAATCAGTTCCCCCACAGCTAAACAGTAGGTACCTGGTATGCCTTCTAATTTCTTGCAGATGAAAGTTCTGGTTTTTTTGATTTTTGTTTTTGTCTTCAGTCTTTTTTCCTTCAATTTTATAATATATTGTAGAGGAAATTGCTTTGGAAATAGAATTACTATATGCCATTTTGTAAGATAAGTGGTTTCATATTCAGATATTACCTAGGAATGTATATAAGATCTAATATATAGAAGTACAAAAATGACAGAAGACCAAAACTTCCTGATTGGTGATATATTTTGATATTTTTCTTGATGAATTGAGAAATTAGTATTTTAATAATTGTTCAGAAGTTGAAAACCCCAAAATTTGCTTCATATAGTGACAAATCCTACATATAGTGACATTTTCAGGAGAAAACATATCTAAAAAAACAAAGGATTCACTCCTTTGTTTTGTCCCCACAAAGGGACACTCCTCTTTTTAAGTAGGTAGCATTAACAGAATATTTTTATTTTATAATTGACTAATTGCCCACCTGAGGAGAATGAAAGTCTTTTAGATTTGACTCATTAAGATTATCATGTTTGTCTGATGGAACTTATATTGCAGCACTTAAATGCAGTTCTTGTGGGAAGAGCAAGTTTCACTGAATAATTTACTGATAACTGTTATGCTCCTATTAAATGTATTCCCTCTGCGATTTAATTGTTCTCATTTGAATGTATTTTCTCAGTTGTATACAGAATGACATTATTGTGGATGGCAGTGGAAGAGACATGTTAAATATGAGCAAGTCAATAAAAACGAAATGAGAAACATTTGGGGAAATTCAGATGAATATTTACTAGAGTACATATATATTGTGTGTGTGTTTTTAACGTCTTAAAAGTACTGCAAGAAACCACAGAACAAGAGTTTTACAAGTGATGAAAGTACTTATAAAGGGTTATCTTTATAGCTGCTTTCAAATTATGCAAATTATATAATTCATAATGTAGAAAAGCCTGAAAGATGCTTGTCTCATTAGTTTTTTTGAAATGGAACCTTCTTCCAAAATGTGTCTCTATTCAATTAAAACTTCAATTAGGGGCTTCCCTGGTGGCGCAATTGTTGAGAATCTGCCTGCTAATGCAGGGGACATGCGTTCGAGCCCTGGTCTGGGAGGATCCCACATGCCGCGGAGCAACTAGGCCCGTGAGCCACAACTACTGAGCCTGCGCATCTGGAGCCTATGCTCTGCAACAAGAGAGGCTGCGATAGAGGCCCGTGCACCGCGATGAAGAGTGGCACCCGCTTGCCACAACTAGAGATAGCCCTCGCACAGAAACAAAGACCCAACACAGCAAAAATTAATTAATTAACTAATAAACTCCTACCCCCAACATCTTCTTTAAAAAACAAAACAAACAAAAAAAAACCTTCAGTTCGTATTTTCAGGACTTGGAAATTTTATCTGGCTATCATTGAACCCTAATCTGGAAAATGGCAATTACCAAAATGTCCCATGTTTCCATACAAGTTTCTGGTTTAAAGTATCCTTAGAGAAATATTTTCTAGTTAATATTTAATTTTCAGGATTAGAACTGCTGAAATCATTTAAAATTACTTGGAAAACAGATTGCTATAAATTGCTAAAATCAGGCTATCCCTTTATTGCTCATATTGAGTTGGGGCTTTAACAAGATTGATTCTGAGATAAGATTATGAAAAGAAGATCTTTATATTCTTGACAATTTTGTCAAGTTTTGTGCAATTGTAAAGACTTATTGTGTATTACTTCCCATATCTGAGTCTATTCTTGAATTTTCCATTCAGTACCATTGATTTATCTCCACTATTATGTCAACAGCTCCACATTGTGTAAATTATGGTGGATTTCTGACATCTGAAAAAGCTAGCATCCCCTCATTCTTTTTTGAGAACTACTTGTTAAATGTTACATGTATATTTTCTGCCTTGCTTGCTTGTTTACAAAAATAGCTTTGTATTTTTTATTGGAATCAGGATCACATATAGATTAATACAGTAAAGATATCTGAGAATTGAATTTTTATCTGAATATTTGTATCTTCATTTCTTCAAGGCTTTGCTAAGAGTATGTTAATCTTTACATACGTGTTAATGTTTTAAAAATCATTTATATCCATTTTTAATTTTTGTTCTTTTAAGTGTAATCTTTAGTTTTATATTTTTTTCTGAAGAGAAAAACAATTGATTTTTACAAATTCTCTCTAGCTTCATTAGTATTTTTTAAAATTTTTGTAATATTTCTAGTGTTCTTGTAGATTTTTCAACTGTAAAACTCTATCATCAGTAAGTACTATCTCTAGATAACAAAACATTTAAACCACCTCTTAAACTTTTATGCACTGTGCCAGTTTCCTATTGCTGCTTTAATAAATTTTCACAATTTTTGTGGCTTAAATAAGTAAAACAAATTTATTATCTTACAGTTTTGGAGGTCAGACATCTGAAATGTTCACCTTGGACTAAAATAAGATGTTGATAGATGTGAATTCCTTTCTGGAGGCTCTAGGAAAGAATCCATCTTCTTGTCTTTTCCAGCTCCTAGAGGCTGCCCAAATTCCTTGGCCTATTGTCTACTTCCATTCTGAAAGCCAGCAGTGGCCAGTGAAGTGCTTCTCATGCTGCACCATTCTAATACTAACTCTTTTCTCTCCAACTTTCACATTTAAAGGACCCGCATGATTGCAGTGGGCTCACCCAGATATTCCAGAATAATCTCCTTATTCTAAGGTCAATGGAATAGCCACCTTCTTTCCATTTTCAAATGTAATACTCCTTCCCAGGTAATATAGTCGCAATTTCCAAAGATTAGGACATGGACATCTTTGCGGGGGAGGGCATTATTTGTCTACCACAAACAAGTATTATTTTATCTGGTCTATTTATGCTGATAGGTAGATCCAATCAATGTTAAAAAATATGGTGTGAGGGCTTCCCTAGTGGCGCAGTGGTTGAGAGTCCGCCTGCCGATGCAGGGCACACGGGTTCGGGCCCCGGTCCGGGAAGATCCCACATGCCACGGAGCGGCTGGGCCCGTGAGCCATGGCCGCAGAGCCTGCGCGTCCGGAGCCTGTGCTCCGCAACGGGAGAGGCCATAACAGTGAGAGGTCCGCATACTGCAAAAAAAAAAAAAAAAAAAAAAAGGGGGGAAAGGGAAACTTTTTTT
>NW_020175017.1:985456-1010643 GCF_003031525.2 Neophocaena asiaeorientalis asiaeorientalis
CCCCATAAAAAAAAAAAAAAAAAAAAAAAAAAAATGGTGTGAAAGGATACTCTTTTATATTTTTTTCATGTATGTGCATATTAAAATGTAAGAACATAGCCTATAATTCTAATTTTATTATGAGTCCTATTACGAGTCTGTGTTGAATTTTAACAAATATAACTTCAGTATCTATGCATCTAATCCTTTGATTTTTTTCTTTGAATCTCTTAATCTGAAAGTTATATTGCTAGGTTTCCTAATGTAGAGCTATATTTTGTTCATGCAAGAAACCTGTTTGATTTTGTAATACTATTTCAAAGATCTGATTTATATTTTGTTAATTTTATTTGAGATTTTTTGCATCAGTATTTACACGTGAGACTGACCAATTGTTTCTGTTTTAAAACCATCTTTGTCAGTTTTGATAACGAAACTTACTTTTTACTTACTTTTTAAATAGAACATACAGGCAAACCTTGCATATCTATTTTTTATATTAGTATAGGTATTCCTACTAGTGTGATGTTTTAGATTTGGATTAATTTAGAATTCTCTGCAGAAATGATTCTGTGATTGCGGTCTAATACATTGGTGACTACTATTTTTAAACCAAAGCTCTAAAATCTGAATTTTATGAATATGTAATTCATTTATTCATTAATTCATTTATTGGTGTATTTATGCAAGTATCACTTTAAGGATCATTTCTTTAGCATGCATCCTTTCCCTTTAGAATTATTTTTTAATTAATTTTTATTAATTTCTTACAGTTTTATTGAATGACAGTTTCATATCTGTGTCTAATTAAACAAAGTTTTCTTGGATTTCATATAATTAAGGTTTATCTAACTCAAAATGTATCCCAATGATTCCATGTCCTGGTCTTTTTACATAGAAGGAAATTCAGTCTGAAAAGTGGCAAGGACTATCATTTGCTGTTTTTAGAAATTACCATTTAAAAAAACTATAAATTCCATCAGCTCCAGGATATTTTTATCTCCATCTCTTTCTACAATTTTTATCATGTTTCATAATGCAATACTCATTTGCTTGCCATCTCCCTCCTCTGGCCACTCATTATACCACTGACTTAGAGGTATCTAATTAGCAGTATGATTTAATAACCATAATACACTGTAATATAGAAAGATATATTAATTCAATATTAATAACAGAAGTTACTACTTTAGAAATTATTCATTGAAAACATTTTCTCCAAATATAGAAGGGATTATTAGAAATCCTCTAATAGCTTCTTGATTGGCCCTGTATTCTTTTGCCTCAGTCCATTGTGTTTTCGGTTAATTTAGTTTTGCCCCGTGGTCTCAATCCCTCAATTTTTTGTTGTTAAATTTTACACCTAACTCTGTTATTTCAGTACAAATTTGGCAGGTGGGGAATTTTTTGACACTTAACTTTCTATTTTAAGTAGGAATCCCTTATCTCCTTATAGTACTCTTAACACTTAGAATTCAGTAATATGCTGATTCTCCTCCTACCTCTCTGATTATTTCAGTTTCTATTATTTCTAGCATTCTGTTCTTCCTTAGAATCTTTCTTAAAATTTTCATATTATCCAAACTTAGATCTTTTACATCATTCTTATACTACACATCCCCTCTTTAGATATTTTTCTCTACCAGTGACTTTAATACTACCTGTTTGCTCTTGACTTTTACATCTTTATATGCATATACATACTAAACTCTCTTACAAACTTCAGATACTTATATGCAACTACCTGATAGACATTTACCAATATTTCAAAAACCAGTGTGTGTGTGTGTGTGTGTGTGTGTGTGTGTATAAATATATATAAAATCATTTATACCATTTATATATATATATATATCATACAATTATACCATTTAAATATAGTAGCTCTTTGGACCATATGGAAAAGAGTGTATGTGTATGACCATTTTGTATGTAAAACAGGATTTATGTTTAGAAGTTCTATTACATATTTGAAGCATTTCTACATGTATAATAAATGCATAAAATCACTGAAGTCTTTTTTTAAAAATTAATGATTTGCTTTTACAATGTCATTTACTAGCATAATGCATTATATTTAATATATATCTTATCATTTACAATGATTAAATATGTCAAATCTCTATTTTTAAAATGGATATTTTCATATTTATTCTCCTATTTTTTAGAAAGTTTTAGAAGAATTGGTGTGTTCCCAAATAACCTTGGTCAAGCTCAGACAAATTTCTTTCTACAAATAGGTTTTTGGTGAATTGTTGGTATGTACTTTTTTAATGCAACTTAAAATTCATTGAATTTAGAATTCACTTAATAATGATTTTGTTCACTGTGACTTCATAACCATAATGCACATTAATATGGAAAGATACATAAATGCAATATTAAGGACACAAATTGTCACTTTAGAAGTTAACTTTTCAAAACAAATCTCTCCCAATGATGCCAAAAAGTATATCTAATCTACTTCAATTAAAAGGTAATATCTCAGTAAATATGACTAGGCTTATGGTACAAACAATGTGGGTTGCAGCTTCTGAAACAGGCAAATGAAAAAGAAGACAATTCAGAGTACTTGCCTGGAAAATGAATGGTTCTGTCAGAAAAAAAATTACTGAAGTGCAAAAATGAAAGTGGGCATCAAGAGAAAATGCAAATGGTTAAACAAAGAACTCTTTAAGGCAACAAATATATTCAGAATTTTAGTTATGATGAATTTTAGTAGCAAATATATTTAGATATGCTTATCATCATTATTTAATAAAATATGAGCATCTGTCATATGCAGTAGAGACTGTAGAATGCCATATGCTATCATAAGCATGTTTAATTTAAAGTAAGCTACAAGATGGATGGGTTTCTATTTTTTTTTTTTTTATAACAAGGTTCAAGCAAAGGATAGCTTCGTAATTACTCATCTGAATATCAGTCTTGAGGAAGCAACTCACCTATAAAATTTTAATGTAATTTTCTCCTGTCTTAATATAAGATTATTTTTTATTCCATCATACTTAGGATATATTATGGTGACTATACATTTTTTCAGTACAGCTAAATACAGCAAAAAAGAAAAGAAAAAAACTAAACAGAATAACAAAAATCTAATCTCTTCTCAGTTTTCATATAGATAAGAACTTCCACGTTGTTAATATATGTTCATTTTATGCTGATGTTTTTTAAAAGTATCAACTGAATTCTGTAAAGTTGGCTTTTTGGAACATTGTGCAAAAAACCCCCTGCATACTTACTATATGAAGGAAAAAGTATACCATAGAATTTGTGAGATGAAGAAAAAGAGGAAATATATATGACTATATTCGAGCAGGCAAGTCTTATAGAAGATTTAGAAATATACCATAATTGAGAATGATGATATTGGATTAACACAGTTTTAGACTAATAAATTTTAAGTAAATATTTGCTAGACAATATTGGGTGATTAGCATTGTGTATTTCTGACTGAGGGAATATATTCATATTTGGAAAACAGATTAATATATTAAAGGGTTTCTTTATAAAATTTGAAAAATCTAAAATTTTCTCTTACAAGGAAATTACACTTTACTTTCCAGTTGTAACTTTTCTTAACACCAGCATCATTACTTATTATCATTAATTTCATCACAGTGGAAGGAATGGCTAATATTTTTAATGAAATCAAATTTAATATTTCAATTAGTTTTGACAGGTCTAAAATTCTTATCAAGGTGAAGATACTTCAATTCTATATCAGAGTTGAGTTACAATGTATATTTAATAATCAAGAATTTTTTTCAGGATAATTAGGATTTTAGACCTGCAATGAAAAGAGAGTGGGGTATTAAGAATAAGGGTCAAAGAAAAACTTTATTGGTAAAAAAGTGTAGCTATAACCAGATTTCATTAGGAAAATGAAGAAGTGCTTTATTATGAGAAGGATAAAGGCCTGAGACCATCCTCAAATTAGATCTCTCAAGAATAATCTAAGGGCATACCTCTTATATAAGATATTGAGAAAAGCTAGAGAATGGAAATCCCATAACTCTCCCTATCATCCCAGAAGTATAGCATTAAGGAAAACCAAAGGCGCTTTATCAAATAATCAGTGTCTACTTTAATGATTTTTTTTAAACAACAAAATAACATTATATCTTGTTAGTTGTAATTTGAGTAAAATGTACTTTTTCATAGAAGGAAACTATGTTTTACTTTCTAAATTTAACTTTCATATTTTAAAGTAAACTATATCACACTGACATTAATTATTGAAATGAATTTATCACAATACAGACAACAAATTGTAGTTTAATTATTTACATACTGTTAGATTGGTCTGAGCAATTTTAGGTATACAACTTGATGAGATCAACAAATGTATGCAGTCATGTAACTGCTCCCACAATAATGATGTAGGTATTTATAACATTTCCATCAGTGCTCAAATTTCTCTTATAACCGTGGCAATCAGTGTCCTTCCCTGAGCCCTGATTCCTGCGAAACACTAATCTCTTTTCTGCCTTTAATCTGTGAAACCTGTCTTCCCCATGCTCTGTGGACAATGACATCTGTGCTCAGTTGATTTTAATTATTATTTTAATTTTTTTTAAATTTTGACTTTATATAGGTCATTGCTATGTCTGCAAAACTTAGGTGTCAGTCACTGATTGGTCAAAGGTTGTGATTAAACACCTTGAGCCAAGTAAAATTTCTACATTTTACCAATGGATCCATGTATAGATCAGGTTTTACATTCAAATTTTAAGCAATTTTCAGTTCTACCATGAATTTTATATTTTGCTGAATCTTCTCCAGTCTTCCCTGTGCATGCTTCCAACTCATTCAGAAATGTGTGGAAAACTTTGGCCATTTTGTGTCTTCCCTGTTCCTAAGTGCAACCAGTCAGCTGTGGGTTTGTGGAGAGCTTGGGTCCTTTCCTTTGAATTCCCCCGTGTGTGTAGCTTCTTCAGCAGTCAAGTTAACAACATATGATAGTTATCAGCCTTTCTCAATGGCTCTTTCATTTCCAGGATCTGCTTGTTATATTTCTTGCTAGTTCTGCCATTGCCTTACTGGGACCATAATCTCTGGTTAAGGGAGCTGCAGGCTTCCCCTGTTTGCTGCTTTTGCAGGAGTATGGCAGTGACTTTTTAGATACAACACTAAAGGCAGAATTAACAAAAGAAATAATTGATAAGCTGGACTTCATTAAAATTTAAAATTTCTGCTCCACAAAAGGCAGTATAAAAAGACTATCATAATCCCCATAAATGTATGTGTCGATGCAAAATAATCAGTACGTATAGTGGCAGTTCTAAAGTACTGAGGTCTTTTAGTGGATTCATTTTTATTGGATTATTTATCTATTTATTGACATATCTATAAAGGTCTTTTTTACAGATAATTAAATTTAGGAATCCTAGTATTCAGTACAGCTACATAAGTTTTAGCAGTTATATAGCAAAAAGAACCAGAACATAAAATAAAACAGAATATTTACTTCACACCAGAAAATTATCTCCTGCCCCTTTTCAGTTGATCCCTGTCCCCAGTTTAGGTAAACATCTCACTTCTAACACCATGAATTAGTTTTGTAGAAACATAGAAATGTTTCATGCAGAAACATTTTTTTTGGGGGGGGGAAATCTGGTTTCTATCATTTATTACCTGTTTATAGTTTCCATTTATCTGCTGAAATTGTCCATCTATTCACACATATTTTTCTTCCAGTTTTACTGGGATATAATTGACATATAGCACTGTGTAAATTTAAGGTGTACAGCCTAATGATATGACTTACATACATCATGAAATGGTTACCACAGTAATGTTAGTGAACATCATTCAGACATGTTTTTAATATTTTCCCATAGATCATTTAGTATATTTTCCCTAATTATGTTAAATCCTTTGTATAATAGTTCTAATAGTTTGGCCACTTATGAGTTTATTTCCATTAACTATTTTTTTACCCTCTTGGATATAGTTAACACTTTCCTGCTTCTTTGAATTTCTCATTACTTTTTATTATATGAGATATCATAGTCCAAAGAACAATGGAGAATTTAATTTTCTCAGAAAACAGCATACACCTGTCTATGATGTTGATATGGGAAGAAAGCATGATGAGCCAATCAGATCTGTAGTGAAATCTGGGTTTTGTTGCAGCTTTATTTATATTTAGTTCAACACTGGCATTAAAAATTTTGAGGACGGGATCATTGCTTCCCTTTAAGCTGGGTCTGCGGCTTTGCAGTGGTGAGATTCCACAGAACTCTTTGTATTTTATATCCAAGCTACTGTATACTGTACAACCAGTTTGTTCTCGGGATTAGAATCTCTCTCTCTAGTATACAGGATGACATCTAGACTTTAGAGTTCTTGAAGAATTCTCTTTACACAGACACACCTTGAACTTGCTGGTGCTTTGGTGATTTCTCTTTGTCTTGCTGTCTTCCTCCCTCACCCCACTTGTATTTGTCCATGGCAGTTTGCTTTATGAAAGCCTAATGTACCTTGGAGGAATGTCTCTCATTTCTCCTCTCTCATTTTCATCCTTCAGATGAGATGAAGACTCCAGGTGCGTCAGGGACAATTTTCGTCAGCTTTCCTACCAGCCTCAATCCTTTACATGTCCACAGCCTTGTATTCAGTAGAAGCACTGTGCACCTTATAGGAAGATTCTCTCTTAGCTAGATCTCCTGCACAGTTTCCAGCCTACAGAGGTTACACCATATGCTCCGAAAAGGCCAATGGAAAAGAGTTGGCATGTGCTGGCTCATTGTGTAATTATGGCTCCTTGGTATTCCAAGTCATCCCTCCAGCACTCTCACAGTGGTTAAAAGTTGGGGTGATTTCTCCTTACCACTATTTATGTTGTATTCGCTCCCCTTCCTGCTGACCTTCCAAGGCTTAAAAATAGCCATAGGTTGGTTATGTAATGGAAACATATGATATTGTTCAAAACTTAATTCATTAGTTTATTTATTTTTTGGAGTCTTTATCACCATGTTTATTTTTAGATACTGAAGTTTTCTAATTTATCTGACTTGTTGTCATTGGTGAATAAAGTGATGGTCATCAGTGAAGTTCTGCATTCTAATTGAAAATGGAAAGCCATGAAATCTGCTCTTAATTATTCTTTACATTAAACTTAATTTTGAAGTAGACTAAGAAAGGACACTCCTGAGTTACAGTGGATGGAAAAAAAATTCACTGCCATCTGTTTAATGATACTAGTAGCCATGATCACTTCACTCTCTCATGTATATCAAGTGTAATAAAATAAAATTATGCTGGGTAATGCACAGATGATCTCTCTTTAGATGATTTCAATTGAAAAATGTGCAAAATCAATTTTCCTCATAATAAGCATATAAAATGTCCATTAAATTATTGCCATATAGCAAGGGACTGCCTAAGGGACTAGATCAAAAGAAAACCTATACACAGATATTTAAGAAAGAAAACAAGAATTCCCACCACATATATACAGTATTTAGCCGATTCTATTTATAGATATTCAGAAAGCTAAAATATTTTGAAGGACTTCTTTGCTGTTTAACAATAATTAATTAAATATTATATTTTTTAAAGAATGTTGAACATTTCTCCATTGGTATTAGGTTTGCCATTTAGGCTTTTTGTTGTGATTAGCCAGACAGTGCTGTGGATAGGACAGAAGCAGTATTCCTAGAGGAAAATGGAATATACTTTTCAGTATACTCTGAAAGAAAACGGGAAGAACACATAAATCCTTTCTTTTTGTCTGGAGGGAAAACACTTATATAGTTGTTTGAACTGTAAGCTGAATTAACTGAGTTTTTGTTTGTTATATTTTACATAGAATATCATTTTTACTAAAATGAAAATGTGTGCTGATTCACATTTGGATTTTGGCAGATATTTTCTAGAAAATGACTAATGTGGGTCATTTTCAGGAAAACAATTGGCACTATTTGTTGCCAATAATAAAATTTGAGTGTTAAAGTGAAAATTAAAATTTTGGAAAACATGCATGGCACTGTGTGCTTGTAAGTTTGCCAATTCTTAAACTATTTTAAAATGAGATTGTCAGTGATTTTTAAAAATGTGATTATATCAAATAATAAAATGTCAATGTATGAAAGCTCTGTACAACTTAGTGAACTAATATTTTCCAAATGACCAATGCATGCTGTTGGATAATAATACATCAGTTAAAGATCTATTCAAAGTGCAAGATAGACTAATAGGCTATATTTAATCAGTATAGTTCCATTTTCTATACCTCAATAACCTTTAATAAATGACCACTTGTCAAATTTTGTGTATTATCTCAGTATAGTCACAATCACCAGGAAAAGCAACTAACATATTCTATGCTTTTTCAACTACATAGTTATTTTTCCCCACCTTTATTGAGGTATGATTGACAAATAAAAGTGGTGCACAGTCTGATGTTTTGATATACATCTACATTCTGAAATTGCCAATATCAAAGATATACTTAGTCTTTGATCAGAAATCTCACTCATGGAAATCTGTTTCAAAGTTACACTGACAAAAATACAAATATGCAAGTCTATTTATTATGCCATTAATTATTTTATAATGAAATTTTAATGTTAATGTAAATATAACATATTACAAGATAAAGCAAATGAGAAAATATTTATTGTAGCTGGGATCTTAGATTTTGGTATGGGGGAAAGGAGAAAGATATATAAATTTAAGAATAAAAATCTTGTAGTCTTAAGTTTGGATTGGAAGTGTCTTTGTAAACTCATGAAAATTGATTTTGTAAAAAATTAGGTTTTTGCTTTTCTTTTAATAACCACCAAACCAACCTTGTCTTGGGGGCACATCTGTCTCAAAGGCTGATATCTCTAAATACCATTGCCTATTTGTGAATTAGTTGATTTTTAAAGCTGGAACTACAAACATTCAAGATGAGCCTGTAATATTTTGTAATTATCAAAAGCAAGTTGCTATTAAAGACTGTTAAGCATTTATCAGGTTGACTCAAGAAACAACTTGAAATGGGTCCCTGGCCAAAGATGGGGAATTTTAACATTGATAAGTTAATTGCAATGGGCTGAGCACTTTAAATATGTAAAATCCATTATCCAAATGGAAAATTTATTTAAAAAAATAAATAGCTCATTTTCATCTCTGAATTATCCTAAGAAACCAAATTTATATTTTCAAAAGTAGCTATAAAGGAAAATAATCAGGACTCTATCCTAAAATTTATATAGGAATTTTTATCAAATTGTTAATAAGGGAAAGTGTCTGTTAAGGAAGTACCTGGCTAATAGATAAAGAATAGCAGAGTTATAACATTACCATTTTTTTCCACTAAGAATGAAATGATAAATCTAGGCCATGGTCATCAGTGATTGCATTTCAAAATATGGAATACTCAGGCATTCTATGCATGCTGACAGAAGCACAGAAAACTGAAATGAAATATCTTGACACTGAGTCACAATAAGTCTCTAGATCTGTTGAAAAGATTATTCTTTCTCCATTGAATTGTCTTTGCTCCTTTGCCAAAGATCAGTGGACTTTATTTGTGTGTGTCTATTTGTGGACTCTATTCCGTTCCATCAATCTATATCAGCAGTCCACAACCCCCGGGCTGCAGACTGGTACCAGTCCGTGGCATGTTAGGAACCAGGCTGCACAGCAGGAGGTGAGCAGTGGGCTAGTGAGCAAAGCTTCATCTGCCGCTCCCCATCGCTTCCCATTGCTCGCATTACTGCCTGAACCATCCCCCTGCCCCCTGTGCGTGGAAAAACTGTCTTCCATGAAACTGGTCCCTGGTGCCAAAAAGGTTGGGAACCACTGATCTAGATGGTCCTCTTTCACTATCATGCTGTCTTGATTTCTGTAACTGTATAGTAAGTCTTGAACTCAGGCAATGTGAGTTCTCTAAATTTTTTTCTCCTTCACTATTGTGTTGACTATTCTAGGTCTTTTACTTTTTCAGAGAATTTTTAGAATTAGGTTTTCAGTATTTATTAATAATTTGGGGGTGATTTTTAATAGGATTTCACAGATTTTATAGAACATGTTTGGGAGAATTGACATCTTAACAATATTGAACCTTCGAATTCATGAACATGGGATATCTCTTTTATTTAGATGTTCTTTGTTGTCTTCAGAGATTTTGTAATATTCTGCGAATAGAGATTGCTATATATATTGTTAGGTTTGTACCTAAGTATTTAATTTTGGGGGGCGCTATTGTATTTAGTTTTCAGTGTTCATGTTGTTATTTCTAACATATAGAATGCAGTTGATTTGTGAATGTTTATTTTTTGTCCTGTAACCTTCCTAAACCAACTTGTTAGTTGTAGGGTTTTTTTTTTTTTTTTGGTTTCTTTAGGATTTTATACATAGACAAACATGTCTTTGTATAAAATAAAACTGTAAAGACGGTTTTATTTTTCCATTTGAATATGTATGCCTTCTATTTCCCTTCCATGCTTCATTTTTACTGGCTAGAACTACCTCCACTTTGTTGAATAAATGGTTAGAGCACACATCCTTGTCATGTTCCTAATAGGAGAAAGACATTCAGTCTTTTATCATTAAATATAATGTTAGCTATAGCATTTTTATAGATGCTTTTTTTAAAATTTAAATTGAGGAAGTTTCCTCTATTCCTGTTTATTTGTTTTTTTCTGAGGTTTTTTTTTTTTTTTTTTTTTTTTTTTTTTTTGTGGTACGCGGGCCTCTCACTGTTGTGGCCTCTCCCGTTGTGAGCACAGGCTCCGGACCCACAGGCTCAGCAACCATGGCTCACGGGCCCAGCTGCTCCGTGGCATGTGGGATCTTCCCGGACCGGGGCATGAACCCGTGTCCCTGCATCGGCAGGCGGACTCTCAACCACTGCGCCACCAGGGAAGCCCTTCTGAGAGGTTTTTATCCTGAATGGGTCTTTCTGCATTTTAAATGACATAAAATATGTTTTGTTATTTTATGATAAAATACATTTTAAAGTCACATGATAGAATAATGTAAATGTATGCTTTCTTGGACTTGTTTCAAGTTAATTTAGGTTTGGGGAGATGGTAGTGGCCTCTCCCGTTGCGAGCACAGGCTCCAGACCCACAGGCTCAGCAACCATGGCTCACGGACCCAGCTGCTCCGTGGCATGTGGGATCTTCCCGGACCGGGGCATGAACCCGTGTCCCTGCATCGGCAGGCGGACTCTCAACCACTGCGCCACCAGGGAAGCCCTTCTGAGAGGTTTTTATCCTGAATGGGTCTTTCTGCATTTTAAATGACATAAAATATGTTTTGTTATTTTATGATAAAATACATTTTAAAGTCACATGATAGAATAATGTAAATGTATGCTTTCTTGGACTTGTTTCAAGTTAATTTAGGTTTGGGGAGATGGTCAAGCAGATGATTGACCATAGTTAAAAACTTTTTAATTTGGGTGATGGGCCTACTGTGGGTCATTATGCCTGCCTCTCTACTTTTTAACATATTTGATTTCTTAACATAAAGTTTCATTATCCAAATTCTCATATCAGTACCTTATAGCTAGTTTATAATTTATTGCTTAGGATTGTATCAGGTCACTTGATGCTAAATGATATTTGTTGTTTATTTGTTTGAAATGCAAGGCCATTTATGAAATAATTTTCCACTTTACTCCTTTTTGTGAAATTCTTTTCTAAATGTATTCAACACAGTTATGGGGGGAAAAGCCATATGGCATCTTTCATGTGTTTTTATTTTTTTTAAAGGCCATTCTATTTCTTCTCATCTGCTGTCACTGTCTTTGAACAGAATAAACATGATAGATTCATGGTTGGAGAACACAGGAAAAACAACTTGTCGGTCATTCTCAAAATTCTTGTATCAATACACAGAAGTGGCTGAATGGGTTGTGAAGATTCTTTTGTTAATATTATTTGCTAATTTTTGTATTTTAAATATATGTTTAATATTTTAATTAGAAATATTCAAATTATTCTTATATGATTTGAAATTTTTATCTAAATTATATTACAATACATTTAATTTATTGTTTCTCTTTTTCAAAATACCTCAAACCTATAGACTGATTAAAGGAATAAAAACTGAGCAGAGAATGAGTAAAGGAAGTTGGGGTATAGTCCTAACTCAGCCGACCAAAATTTGTGTTTCAGCAAAATGACTTAAACCAATACTTTTCTCCATTTCTTTACTCCACTCTACCCACACATCCCAGGGTAGTTGTAATAAATAAATATATAATAATAGCGAACAGGACAAAAGAAATTACTGTAAATGAGAAGAAGTCTTGACATAAGGATATAAAATAAAAATAGGATGATTGAAAACAATTAGAATATAGGACTAGGTTAGTAAGAAATGCTTGCCAATTTGCCAATATTTTTGGACATTGAAGCTGTTTGATTTACCTGCTTAAACGTAACTTACATGACTTCATTTCAAAATAACCATAAACAATTGAAAGGGTCAAAGTCAGAAGGCCATTATGGTGGTAAACAGGCATAAATTATAAAACAATGAATAAATTACCTATATTTCAGGTAAAAAAGTGAAATTAAATTTCTACAAATGGATCAGGCACTGAAATTAAGTGTCAGGTTTCTTTTTCTTCCTCTTCAGCTAATTATTGCATGCATCTAATAGCTACCATTTGTTTTGTGGAATACATATATATAAACAGATAATAAAATGGAAAGCATACTGGTGACTTTTATTTAACAGGCTTGCCAATATTCCTTGGAAGGAAAAATTTTTTAAACTCAGTTTAGTTTTAACTCTGTGGTAAATAATCTTGAGAACCAAATGTTTCATCAGTATTGCAAGTTTCACCCAAATATATAAATAACAATAATTATTATGATGTAATTTACATAATTATTTTAGGCGTATATATAGGAAACTTATTGTGACTTTACTGAGGGAATGTGACTAAACATATATATATTTAATTTCATAAATTTATATAACATTAATATAAATTTAAAAATATAAGTATTCGTTGTGATCTCCATTTTTATTACCATACTAATTACAAAAGACTGTAAGATCTATGTGGGAAATATATATATATATTTTATAGCATAAAATATATATAATGTAAAAAATATATAAAATATATTTATAATATAAATATATATAATTAATATTTTTACATGTAACAAATTTATATATATTAATTGATATACATAATTATATAATTTATCAGAATATCCTGAAGCTTAATACAATGCCAAATATATAGTAAGTGATTAAATATAATTCAGATAGAATAATATAGTTCTATAAATACTACTTTTAAGTTATTTGAAGCCCCAGAAATCATTTTTGAAACAAGGAGCTATGTGTATGTTTGTGTGTGTATGTGAGAGAAAGAGTGTGTATTTCTGTATGTCTTGTGTGTATGACATCGTCTCTCTACTATACTTATGTAAAAGTTTACTAACTACTCTCACTTTTGATCTGACAATGTAGAAACCAAGTGACTTTCAAAATGTTAAGCATATAATATTACTCTTGTCCTTCACAGCTTTGGTGTCAATTATAATGGCCAGCACATTCTTTCATGAATTGACACTCTTTTATCTGTTGGCAGGAGTGCAAAATGGATCAGCTCCTTTGGAAATCAGTTTGCCAATTTCTTAGAAAGCTAAACATACAACTACCATTTGACACAGCAATTCTATGCTTCTTAGTTATCTCCCCATGGGAAATGAAAATGTATTTTTATACAAAGACAGTGATACAATTGTTTGTATCATCTTTATTCCTTAACCACTAAAAACTGGGAAAAACACAGATATCCTTTAACCAGTTAATGGATAAACAATGGTAGTACATCTGTGCAATAGAATATTAATCTGCAATATCAAAAGAACAAACTGTTGATGCACACAACATGGAAGAAACTTAGAAACAGTCTGCTTAAAAGAACCCAGACCTCAAACACGTTGTGTTGTATAATTTCATTTCTGTGACATTTTGGGAAAGGCAAAACTATAGGAATAAAAGATCAGCGATTGTTAGGATTTGAGAAGTAGGGGCAGGGATTGACTACAAAGGGTCAGTACAAAAAGTTTTGTTGTGAGACAAATGTTCCATACAGTTCTGTAACTGTAGAGAATGCAGATAGTCATGGTTGCATGGCTCTATGCATTTGTCCAATCTCATAGATCTTTATACCACAAAGAGTAAATTTTAATTGATGTAAATTAAAGAAAAACAATATGTGAAAGTACCCAAGGTTCACTGAAGATTCTGACAAATGAATATAAGTATATTACAAATAAATCACTAACTTTAAGGGTCTTAGGAAGAGACGAGCTGAAGTAACTTTGGAAGACAATGCTCTTACAGGATAGTGAAGGCAAAGGTCAAGATAAACTATCCACACATGGTGCTTTAAGTGGTAAAATTGTTTTTCAGAATGTATGATTTAGCAATTCTAAAACTAATTTACATGTGTAATAGTGTTGAACAAATGCATGTACATGTTATTGTAGAGACTAAGACCCACATTTCTGTCTGTAACAGAAGGAAGTTACAAAGTTATAAATAAAGGGAAATGGCTAGAAGAAATCATGTGGTGCAGGACTGGTGTTGGAAGTATTATTATAAACTCAAGTTTTATCAATGTAAACTCATGTTTGTATGAGTTTATATTGTTACCAATATAATCTCTATTAGCCCTGTCTGTTGAGAAGGGCTAAAAGATGTGACACCACAGTAGCAATTTGTACACCTAGTGCCAGATCTTGGTTTCTTTTTTTTTTTTTTTCACATCTTCAATTTTAATAGACATTGCCAAATGAGCACTCAAAAAAGCTGTTTCAATAGTCACTACTCAAAAGTGAACAGAGCCACCTAATTGCTCAGATCCTTATCAAAACCTGATAGTCTTAAACTTTTTCATTTTTGCCAGACTGATGAGAGGGAAGAAACGTTAGCTTCACTGATTTAATTCACAGTCTAAAGAGCCTACAAGGGGGGTGGAGGGACAAACAAAAAATAACGCCTTGCAAATAATGAATGCAACAAACTATTTTGGAGACAGGTAAGGCACAGTTAAGAGTGATGCCGCTTACTGGGTGCCTGTTTTGTGCCAGGAACGAAGCTTGACAATTTACAGGAGTTACCTCTGGCTCTTGCAGCACCAGGGCACTGGTGTGCCCCCTTTACAGATGCAGAGATAAAGGTTCAGAACAGTGAAGTAACTTACCAAGTTCATATCACAAGCAGGGAGCTGGGATTTAGAGAGTTACTCAACCATCACCACATTCCAGTTTTCAAATCTTTCCATCACTCCAAAACGTTCTGTCATGCCCACTTGCTACAGATCCCTGCTCCCAGGCAAATACTGTTCTGCCTTCTGTCTCCATAGATTTCTCTCTTCTGAATATTTCATACAATATGTAATCTTTTGTATGTGGCTTCTTTTGCTTAGTGTAATGTTTCTTGAGGTTCATCCATGCTATAGCATATTATCGATAGTTCATTCCCTTCTATTGCTAGTAGTATTCCACTGGATGGATTCAACAGTTGATGGACATTTGGATTGTTCCCAGCTTTTGGCAACCATGAATAACACTGCTATGAACATTCACATATGTGTCTCTGTGTTGACATATGTTTTCATTTCTTTTGTTTTTTAACATCTTTATTGGAGTATAATTGCTTTACAATGGTGTGTTAGTTTCTGCTTTATAACAAAGTGAATCAGTTATACATATGTTCCCATATCTCTTCCCTCTTGCGTCTCCCTCCCTCTCACCCTCCCTATCCAACCCCTCCAGGTGGCCACAAACCACCGAGCTGATCTCCCTGTGCTATGCTGCTGCTTCCCACTAACTATCTATTTTACGTTTGGTAGTGTATATATGTCCGTGCCACTCTCTCACTTTGTCACAGCTTACATTTTGTATCCTGCTCCTTTACCAATTTCATTGATTAGCTCTAGTAGTTTTCTGGTAGCATCTTTAGGATTCTCTATGTATAGTATCATGTCATCTGCAAACAGTGACAGCTTTACTTCTTTTCCAATATGGTTAACTTTTATTTTTTGTTCTTCTCTGATTGCTGTGGCTAAAATTTCCAAAACTATGTTGAATAAGAGTGGTGAGAGTGGGAAACCTTGTCTTATTTCTTAGTGGAAATGGTTTCAGTTTTTCACGATTGAGGACAATATTGGCTGTGGGTTTGTCATATATGGCCTTTATTATGTTGGGGAAAGTTCCCTCTATGCCTACTTTCTGCAGGGTTTTTATCATAAATGGGTGTTGAATTTTGTCAAGAGCTTTTTCTACATCTATTGAGATGATCATATGGTTTTTCTCCTTCAATTTGTTAATATGGTGTATCACGTTGATTGATGAGATGCAGCAAAAGCAGTTCTAAAAGGGAAGTTTATAGCAATACAATCCTACCTTAAGGAATAGGATACATCTCATAAACAACCTAGCCTTGCACCTAAAGCAATTAGAGAAAGAAGAACAAACAAACAAACAAAAAAAACCAAAGTTAGCAGAAGAAAAGAAATCATAAAGATCAGGTCAGAAATAAATGAAAGAGAAATGAAGGAAATGATAGCAAAGATCAATAAAACTAAAAGCTGGTTCTTTGAGAAGATAAACAAAATTGATAAACCATTAGCCAGACTCATCAAGGTAAAAAGGGAGAAGACTCAAATCACTAGAATTAGAAATGAAAAAGGAGAAGTAACAACTGACACTGCAGACATACAAAGGATCATGAGAGATTACTACAAGCAACTTTATGCCAGTAAAAGGGACAACCTGGAAGAAACTGACAAATTCTTAGAAATGCACAACCTGCTGAGACTGAACCAGGAAGAAATAGAAAATATGAACAGACCAATCACAAGTAATGAAATTGAAACTGTGATTAAAAATCTTCCAACAAACAAAAGCCCAGGACCAGATGGCTTCACAGGTGAATTTTATCAAACATTTAGAGAAGAGCTTAACACCTATCCTTCTCAAACTCTTCCAAAATATAGCAGAAGGAGGAACACTCCCAAACTCATTCTACAAGGCCACCGTCACCCTGATATCAAAACCAGACAAACATGTCACAAAGAAAGAGAACTACAGGCCAATATCACTGATGAACATAGATGCAAAAATCCTCAACAAAATACTAGCAAACAGAACCAACAGCACATTAAAAAGATCATACACCACGATCAAGTGGAGTTTATTCCAGGAATGCAAGGATTCTTCAATATACACAGATCTTGGTTTCTTAATATCATTTTCCAATAAAAGAAATTTTGTGGTTCCCTGAGAAAGTGGTTTATTCTAAGGATGGTGTAGGGATAATAGAAGATGATCCTACATCATCTTATATTGCCAGAAAGCAAGGAAATGTTCAAAACAAGACAGAACAGAAAAGGATGAGGGCATGTCAAAAGAGCATACAGGAGCCTATCTGAAGATCAGAGTGGCCGAAGCTAAGACAATTTGAGCAGCAAAATAAATAACAGTTGAATTGGATTATAGCTTACTTAATTAAATATCCTTAAGTCCTTCCTGATGTATTCTGAGGGAGAAAGGACAGCATTCTTATTGAAGGATAATTCTAATTAATAAGTGTTAAAGAAATGAGTAAAATAGAAAGCTCCCTTTCCAGAACATTATAATAGTAATCACTACTGGCAAGATCCACTGGTGGTTGATGAAATCATTTGGTACATAGTTAAGGAGAAACAGGATCTTTGTATATACTCAAAGTATCTTCTCCAAAACAAATATTTATTGATTAAAAATGGAAAATAGAATATATACAATGTAGAAATTGGAAAGTTTAGCATCACCAATAATAAGACATATTGATATCATGTCCCCTTGATGTCGTGCACAGAGAAGGGCAGATTACCTTGTCATATTCTTCCCAGTAATGTATACCCTCAGAGTAATCATGAGAAAACATCAGAGAAACACAGACTGATGGACATCCTACAAAATATCTGACCAGTATTCCTCACAAATCTTAAGATCATAAAAGCAAGGATTCCATGCACAAACTAATCTATGGTGGCAATGATCAAAAGAGATATTAAGTCTGAAGGGGAAAATTGACTTGGAGGGATTAGAAGGGAGACTTTTAGGGTTCTGGAAAGGATAGCTAGCTAGCTGATAGGTATAGATAGATCTGAATTATAGTTCAATGTTTCATATTTAAAAATTAAATTATTTTCTTAAGATTTGTGGATTGTAACAATATGTAAGTTATACCACAATAATTTTTAATGTAATGAAAGAAAAATAAAATATCTTTTGTAAGATCCAGAGGACCTGTGACCAATCTGTCTTCTAATTTTTACTTAACTCCATCCTACTGATTTGGAGAGCCTTAGTTTTCAGGAGGAAGTATTACGTACATATCATTAATAATCTACCACTGCCTGGCTTGTTTAGATTTATTTGCTACTCCTCGTCTCTTATGATATAATTTGCATTTTTAAATGTTTAAAAAATAGTTTACCAAATACATTTAACAGGTATTTCTGTACCTTACCATTCAGTTATTCATTTGACAAAAATTTACTGAATATTTGTTTCTACAATCCAATTACTGTTCTAGGCACTTGGGATATAGTTTAACTAGACTCACAGTCTTCTTGTAACTTTACATTCTGGCGATGGGAGAAAAACAGATAATAGCTGTGATGGAAATTAAATAGAGCAATATGGTAGTTATTAAATAGATTATTAGGGTAGATGCTGGAAAGAGGTCTCTTTAAAAAAGTAACATTTATTTTGAATTCCAAATGATGAGAGAAAGGCAGCTGACACCACGTGGAAGAGCACTGCAGGCTATAAGAATGGCGACTGTAAACTTTGGAACAATCTTAGCAAGGGAGAGGATTCTAAAGACAAGTGTCTAGAGCACAAAAGGAGCAAGAGAAAGTTGTGTGATAAGAAGTTAGCAGTGCTATATCACATAGCATTTTGTAAGATAAGGAAATAAGACATTTTTGTTTATGTTTTGTCTGTTTATTTTTATTAATTGTAAGTGTAATTTGGAATAAACTGAGTAATTTTAAGCAGGGAGGGACCACGATCTACTTTATATGTTTAAATGCTTTCTCTAGCTACTGTTTGGAAAGATTATTTCAAGGTAGACAGAAAAGAAGTTAAGAAACTTGATAGAAAGCTTTGGCAGTATGCTAAGCACTATGTGATAACTGTGGCCTAGAGGAGAAGAGGTGGAGATGACAAGTATAAATTTTCCAGCTTTATTTTTAGAGGTAGAGATGACAGAGCATATTAACGAATTAGATATGGAGGTATGAGATACAGGGGCATTAAATATACCTAATTTCATGGTTTGAGCAACTCTATGGATGACATTGCCATCTATTAAGATGTCTTTTTATGTGATGCTTCCTAATTATACTTCTGATAAACTCTTGTTATTCATCAGACTGGACAATATCCTCCCAAATTTAAATTGATGCTTATCTAACCAATGCTACCTCTCATACCTGACATATGCCTTATATACCTATAAATGCATTTATTTCACTGTTTTGTGCATTTTTAAATGACTGTTTTTATTATGAGGATGAAATCATGTTGAGGAAAGGGCAGATTAAAAAAAAAAAGATCTGTGTTTCTGTATCTTCCAGTCTTTGCAAGATTTCATGACACATAGTACAGCTATACTGTATAATATACTAGCCACTAGTCACATATAGATAATTCAATTTAAATTTCAATTAATTAAAATTAAGTTCCTTAGTTACACAAGCCAGTTTTAAGTGCTCAATTGCCATGTGTGGCTAGTGGCTATTATATCTTTGACAGAACATGTATAGAAAAGTTTCAATTAAATAATGAGGTTAATTGAGTGTCAGTAAATAGATGGTAAATTGAAATTAAGTAGAATTGTCAAGTTGTGGCACAGCACTATTCTCTAAGAAATCTGTAATTACCTTACCTCTGTAATCATAAATTACCTTATAAAGTGTGTTTGGTTTTAATGGTCAACCATGTCTCATTTGTTTATTATAAATGCTGCCATTTGTAACAGTGTGAAAAATTTATAAAATAGTAATCATAGAAAATACATAATATAAATGTGGGTATATGTATGTGTATATTTAGTGAATTTTCTCTGTGAACTATATAGACATCCAATTTAATTTCACATATACGTATAGATAATTAAAGAAAATGGCAAATCTGTCAATTTGGAATGTAGAAAGGCCCACATATTTCCATTTGTCACACTTTACCAAGTCTGAAAAATTTAGTCTTTCATTAGGAATGGTTTACTTATATTTAATGGAATTATTGAAATAGCTGACTTTACATCTGCTATCGTACTGTTTGTTTTCTATATGAACCACTTTTATGTTGTTCTTATCTATGTTTTGTCAATATTATTTTGTGAGCCCATTTTTCTTCCATAAACTTGTTAATTAAAAAGTCTTTCTGTTCTTTTAGTAGGTACTTTAGTGATCACAACATGTAACCTTACCTTATTTCAGTCCACCACAAAGTATTGCTCTTATTACTTCCCTAATAACCATAGAAACTTATAATACTTATAACTTCATTTATTCACCTCTCATCTTTTACAGTATTATTTTCATGCATTTAGTTATATTTTAAACCCTATGATCCCTTATTATTGTTTTATACAGTTAATGTTTGCCCAACATTCATTATATTTACCTTTTTGGTGCTCTTTATTCCACCCCACATGTCATTTTTCTCTCCTGTCCTAGCAGAAGGAAGAGTAAATCCCGCTACACTTCTTGAAGGAAGAAAGCATCATCTGGAGTCTCATTTCTTTAATAGACATGCTAAAAGGCAAAACCACATGTTCAAGAGTATACAGAAAAAAGAAACACAGATCATAAAAGCTAATACATTGTAATCCAGATAATAGAGGTTATTAACAAGGCCTTAAAAGTAGGTCTTAATAATATATTATAGAAAATGGAGGATAAAATTAACAAAATAGATGAGAATATGGAGCACATCACCAGATAATTGAAATATATAAAATAATCATATTAAAAGTTTAGAATGTAAAATGCAATATCTAAAGTTAATACCTCTTTAGATAAACACAGCAGAACTGAAAATGCTAGAGGTGTGATTAGAGAATTCAAAAACAGGTTGATAGCCAATACCTAAAATGAAGTGCAGAAAAAGTAGGAATTTAAAATACAGAAAAGAATGCTAGAAACCTTTGGGATAAAGTCAAAATATCTACCATGCTTGTAATTGGATTGCCAAAGAGAGAAGAGATTGAGTGCCAACAGTTCCTCTCAATGCAGATAAAGACTACACAGTTTCAAGCCTGGTTATCAGTCCAGGTAAGGTTGAAGCTACCTTGGCTTCACTCTTTGTCCTCCAGGATTGGCCACTAAAACACTCATCTATTTTTTTTTTTTTTCTCACAGGAGTGCTGTTAAAGTCTGTTTTCTAGAAAACTTTTTGATTAAATATCTGGTGTCCAGATTCCTCCACCTCCTGAGGGAAAAGCAAGCATATGCTTCAGACACCCACAGTCCCTGTCTAAATTTTATTTGTCATCCAGCAACAGCTCCCTGTGGCATAGTCTGAACTTTCACCCTCTTGATTGTGTAATGTTTTAGCTTTCTATTGAGGCCATAGCAAATTATCACAAATTTTGTAGCTTAAAACCACAAATTTTTTGTCTTACAATTCTGTAGGATAGAAATCAGACACAGGTCTCACTGGGATAAAATCAAGGAGCTGGCAGGGCTGTGTTTCTTTCTAGAAGCAATAGGGGAGAATCTGTTTCCTAGACTTTTCTAGCTACTAAGGGCTGCTTTTCTTTCTTTCTTTCTTTTTTTTTTTGCGGTACGCGGGCCTCTCACTGTTCTGGCCTCTCCCATTGCAGAGCACAGGCTCTGGACGCGCAGGCTCAGCGGCCGTGGCTCACGGGCCCAGCCGCTCCATGGCGTGTGGGATCTTTCCAGACCAGGGCACGAACCTGCATCCCCTGTGTCGGCAGGTGGACTCTCAACCACTGCGCCACCAGGGAAGCCCTGCTTTTATTTCTTAACTTATCGCATGCTTAGTTCATCTTCAGAAGCAGTGTCATAGCATCTCTGTGACCCTTCTTCCAACTTTACTTCCCCTTTGACCATATTCAGGAAAGTTTCTCTGCTTTTAAAGACTTAACAGTTTTGGGCCCACCTGGATAATTCAGGATAATCTCTCTATTTTAGTGTTAGCTGATTACCAGTCCCAAATGCATCTGCAACCTTATTTCCCCTTCACACATTACAAGGGCTATTATTTTACCTTGCTTGAGTTTGGGCACATATGGTAGAAATAGGTCTTATAGGCAGCTATTTGACATAAAAGCTAGAAAACTCAGTTGTCCCTCTGTGTCCTAAAATTGTTTCCCAATTGTGGTTCCCTGAATGGTTTTTTGAAAGGGAAAATAAAGGCTGGCTGGCCACCACATTTCTCTAACAATATTTACTAAGACATGCTCAGAATTGCCACACGTCCCCCTGTTAAGTCTGTAAAAGTTAGTTCACCTCACTGGGGTCTCCCCTCTTTGGTGTCTTACCTCCTCAAGGTCTCCACCTTTTGAGTTCTCTATCTTTGGCCAGTTGATCTCTATGTTTTAAATATATTTTTTCTAGTGGTTTTGATAGGAGTGCTAGTGCTCTGCTAGCTAATAATTCCTCGTAGAAGTTGAAGTCTTCCTTTATCATTTTTTCAACCTAAAAATATGTAACACAATCTTTTAAATTTGCAGTTGAAAAACAAGCAAAGAAAACAACAAAAAGTCCAACAACGGCCTGTCTGCTACTGTGGAGTTTAGGTGATAAAACTAGTACACTCTTGATGTTTAGATTGTAACTTTTCACATTAGACCATTCTGACAAAAATAACATAATTCAGTCTTTGCTTATATAAAGTGCTCAGAAAATTAAAGAGCACTTTATAAGTTACTACCTAAAAATTCCACAAGTTCAGGACATTCATCACTGGTCAAATAATTTTTCCTGTAACAGATGCCTTAAAATATTTTCTTTCTATTTTAAGTATTCCGTAAGTGAACAATACTAACTGGAAATTAGATTAGCAATATAACTATATTATCAGATTATATATTATTTATAGCTCAGGTAATAAAACACTGTAGAATTTTTTTTTAATCTGAAAGCCCTTAAGAATTTAAATTTTTGCGTAATATGTATAATAATGAATACAACATTGGCTTAATATTCTATTTTCTTGAAATGTCAGTAGCTAAAGGATAAGAGTCATGAAGAGTTTAGATCAATAATTTAACTTTTCACAGAAGCACAAACAATCCTGAAGTGCCCAGGTGATGATCCTCAGCTCAGCTTTATCCTCACAATTCAAGCCTTTGACATCCCTTTAGGAATTCTCTAATCATTTCTATAAACCCTTCATATGATCAAGTTATTTAAAATTACTATTATATCCTTAATGTGAATTTATATTCCGTTGCTTGAAGTTGGGCCAGTGTGGTAAAATGGGCCTTTTAGGAAGCCATTTGAGATAAACACCAGAAAATTCAGTTGTCCCTCTTTGTGTCCTGAATTATTGCTCAATTGTAGGTCCCTGAATGCTGGGTTTTTTTTTAGAAATAAAACAGGTTCTTTACTGGATCTTAAAACATAGAGGTATATAAAATAAAAGGTGAAATGTCCACTGTTTCTTAGAAGTAACCATTTTTAAACAGTGTATGTGTTTAGTAACATATGAACAAGTGTTCATATATCTTTATATTGATATTTATTTTTTTAACAAAACTGTTGTCATACTATTATATATATTATTTTCCAATTTGCTTTTGTTCCCACTTACTAGTGTATTTGGGATATTTTCCTAAGAGCACATATTCCCTTCATTTTTTTTTTTTTTTCTGAGTCAACTTCTACTTTTTAATTCTTTTAGCATCTTTATTAGAGTATAATTGCTTTACAATGTTGTGTTAGTTTCTGCTGTATGACAAAGTGAATCAGCTATACGTATACATATATCCCCATATCCCCTTCCTCTTGCATCACTCTTCCACCCTCCCTATCCCACCCCTTAGGGTGGTCACAAAGCACAGAGCTGATCTCCCTATGCTATATGGTTGCTTCCCACTAGATATCTATTTTACATTTGGTAGTGTATATATGTCAATGCCACTCTTTCACTTCGTCCCAGCTTACCCTTCCCCCACCTAGTGTCCTCAAGTCTATTATCTATGTCTGCATCTTTATTCCTGTCCTGCCCCTAGGCTCTTCAGAACCATTTTTTATTTTAGATTCCATATATGTGCGTTAGCATACGGTATTTGTTGTTCTCTTTCTGACTTACTTCACTCTGTAAGACAGACTCTAGGTCCATCCACCTCACTACAAATAACTCAATTTCGTTTCTTTTTATGGCTGAGTGATATTCCATTATATGTATATGCCACATCTTCTTTATCCATTCATCTGTCGATGGACACTTAGGTAGCTTCCATGTCCTGGCTATTGCAAACAGTGCTGCAGTGAACATTGTGGTACATGACTCTTTTTGAATTATGGTGTTCTCAAGGTATATGCCCCGTAGTGGGATTGCTGGGTTGTATGGTAGTTCTATTTTTAGTTTTTTAAGGAACCTCCATACTGTTCTCCATAGTGGCTGTATCAATTTACATTCCCACCAACAGTGCAAGAGGGTTCCCTTTTCTGCACACCCTCTCCAGCATTTATTGTTTGTAGACATTTTGATGATGGTCATTCTGACTGGTGTGAGATGATACCTCATTGCAGTTTTGATTTGCATTTCTCTAATGATTAGTGATGTTGAGCATTCTTTCATGTGTTTGTTGGCAATCTGTATATCTTCTTTGGAGAAATGTCTGTTTAGGTCTTATCCCCATTTTTGGATTGGGTTCTTTGTTTCTTTATATTGATCTGCATGAGCAGCTTATATATTTTGAAGATTAATCCTTTGTCAGTTGCTATGTTTGCAAATATTTTTTCCCATTCTGAGAGTTGTCCTTTCACTTGTTTATGCTTTCCTTTGCTGTGCAAAACTTTTAACTTTCATTAGATCCCATTTGTTTATTTTTGTTTTTAGTTCCATTTCTCTAGGAGGTGGGTCAAAAAGGAAGTTACTGTATTTTATGTCACAGAGTGTTGTGCCTATGTTTTCCTCTAAGAGTTTTATAGTGTCTGGCCTTACATTTAGGTCTTCAATGCATTTTGA
>NW_020175017.1:1010704-1066218 GCF_003031525.2 Neophocaena asiaeorientalis asiaeorientalis
TGCGGGGCACAGGCTCCGGACGCGCAGGCTCAGCGGCCATGGCTCACGGGCCCAACCGCTCCACGGCATGTGGGATCTCCCCGGACCGGGGCACGAACCTGTGTCCCCTGCATTGGCAGGCAGACTCTCAACCACTGCGCCACCAGGGAAGCCCAAGTTTATTTTTTTGTACGGTGTTAGGGAGTATTCTAATTTCTTTCTTTTACATAACTGTCCAGTTTTCCCAGCACCACTTATTGAAGAGTCGGTCTTTTTGCCATTTTATATTCTTGCCTCCTTTATCAAAAATAAGGTGAACATATGTGCATGGGTTTATCTCTGAACTTCCTATCCTGTTCCATTTATCTACATTTCTGTTTTTGTGCCAGTAGCATACTGTCTTGGTTACTGTAGCTTTGTAGTATAGTCTGAAGTCCAGGAGCGTGATTCCTCCAGCTCCGTTTTTCTTTCTAAGATTGTTTTGGCAATTCGGAGTCTTTTGTGTTTCCATACAAATTGTGAAATTTTTTGTTCTAGTTCTATGAAAAATGCTATTGGTAGTTTGATAGGGATTGCATTGAATCTGTAGATTGCTTTGGGTAGTAGAGTCATTTTCACATTGTTGATTCTTCCAATCCAAGAACATGGTATATCTCTCCATCTGTTTGTATCATCTTTAATTTCTTTCATCAGTGTCTTATAGTTTCCTGCATACAGGTCTTTTGTCTCCTTAGGTAAATTTATTCCTAGGTATTTTATTCTTTTTGTTGCAGTGGTAAATGGGAGTGTTTCCTTAATTTCTCTTTCAGATTTTTCATCATTAGTGTATAGGAATGCAAGATTTCTGTGGATTAATTTTGTATCCTGCTACTTTACCAAATTCACTGATTAGCTCTAGTAGTTAGAAGACTTTAGCATCTTTAGGATTCTCTATGTATAGTATCATGTCATGTACAAACAGTGACAGTTTTACTTCTTCGTTTCTGATTTGGATTCCTTTTATTTCTTTTTCTTCTCTGATTGCTGTGGCTAAAACTTCCAAAACTCTATTGAATAATATTGGTGAGAGTGGGCAACCTTATCTTGTTCCTGATCTTAGAGGAAATGGTTTCAGTTTTCACCATTGAGAATGATGTTGGCTGTGGGTTTTGTCATATATGGCCTTTATTGTGTTGAAGTAAGTTCCCTCTATGCCTACTTTCCAGAGGGTTTTATCCATAAATGGGTATTGTATTTTGTCAAAAGCTTTTTCTCCATCTATTGAGATTATCATATGGTTTTTATCCTTCAAATTGTTAATACGGTATATCACTTTGATTGATTTGCATATGTTGTAGAATCCTTGCATTCCTGGGATAAATGCCACTTGATCAAGGTGTGTGATCCTTTTAATGTGCTTTTGATTCTGTTTGCTAGTGTTTTGCTGAAGATTTTTACATTTATGTTCATCAGTGATATTGGCCTGTAGTTTTCTCTTTTTGTGACATCTTTGTCTGGTTTTGGTATCTAGGTGACGGTGGGCTCATAGAATGACTTTGGGAGTTTTCCTCCCTCTGCTATATTTTGGAAAAGTTTGAGAATGATAGGTATTAGTTCTTCTGTAAATATTTCATAGAAGTTGCCTGTGAAGCCCTCTGGTCCTGGGCTTTTGTTTGTTGTAAGATTTTTAATCACAGTCTCAATTTCAGTGTTTGTGATTCATCGGTTTATATTTTCTATTTCTTCCTGGTTCAGTCTCAAAAGCTTGTGCTTTTCTAAGAATTTGTTCATTTCTTGCAGGTTGTCCATTTTATTGGCATATAGTTGCTTGTAGTAATCTCTCATTATACTTTGTATTTCTGCAGTGTCAGTTGTTACTTCTTTTTGATTTCTAATTCTGTTGATTTGAGTCTTTTCTCTTTGTTTCTTGTTGAGTCAGCCTAATGTGTTATTAATTTTGTTTATCTTCTCAGAGAACCAGCTTTTAGTTTTATTGATCTTTGCTATTGTTTCCTTCATTTATTTTTATTTATTTCTGATCTGATTTTTATGATTTCTTTACTTCGCTAACTTCGGGGTTTTTGTGTTCTCCTTTCTCTAATTGCTTTAGGTGTAAGGTTAGGTTGTTTATTTGATATTTTTCTTATTTCTCGAGGTAGGATTGTATCGCTATAAACTTCTGTCTTTCAACTGCTTTTGCTGCATCCCATAGGCTTTGTGTTGTCGTGTTTTCATTGTCACTGTTTCTCGGTATTTTTTATTTCCTCTTTGACTCTTCAGTGATCTCTTGGTTATTTAATACTGTATAGTTAAGCCTCCATGTATTTGCATTTTTTACATTTTTTTCCTGTAATTGATATCTATTCTCATAGTGTTGTGGTTGGAAAAGATACTTGATATGATTTTAATTTTGTTAAATTCACCAAGGCTTGATTTGTGACCTAAGATATGTTCTATCCTGGAAAATGTTCCATGAGTACTTGAGAAGAAAGTGTATTCTGTTGTTTTTGGATGGCATGTCCTATACATATCAATTAATTCTATCATGTTTAATGTGTCATTTAAAGCTTGTTTTTCCTTATTTATTTTCTTTTTGGATGATCTGTCCTTTGGTTAAAGTGTGGTGTTAAAATCCCCTACTATGATTATGTTACTGTCTATTTCCCATTTTATGGATGTTAGCATTTCCCTCATGTATTTAGGAGCTCCTATGTTGGGTGCATAAACGTTTAACAATTGTTATATATTCTTCTTGGATTGATCCCTTGATCGTTTAGTGTAGTGTTCTTCTTTGTCTCTTGTAATAGTCTTTATTTTAAAGTGTATTTTGTCTGCTTTGAGAATTGCTACTCCAGCTTTCTTTTGTTTTCCATTTGCATGGAATATCTTTTTCCATCCATCCACTTTCAGTGTGTATGTGTCCCTAGGTCTGAAGTGCGTCTGGTTTAAACAGTATACATACAGGTCTTCTTTTTGTATCCATTCAGCCAGTCTGTTTCCTTTGGTTGGAGCATTTAATCCTTTTACATTTAAAGTAATTATTGATATGAATGTTCCCATTCCCATTTTCTTAATTGTTTGGGTTTTTATTGTTGGTCTTTTCCATCTCTTGTGTTTCCTGCCTAGAGAATTTCCTTTAGCATTTGTTGTAAATCTGGTTTGGTGGTGCTGAATTCTCTTAGATTTTGCTTGTCTGTAAAGTTTTTAATTGCTCTGTCAGTACTGAATGAGATCCTTGCTGGCTAGTGTAATCTTTGTTGTAGGTTTTTCCTTGTCATCACTTTAAATATGTCCTGCCACTCCCTTCTGGCTTGCAGAGTTTCTGCTGAAAGATCAGCTGTTAACCTTATGGGGATTCCCTTGTATATGATTTGCATTTCCCTTGCTGTTTTTAATATTTTTTCTTAGTATTTAATTTTTGATAGTTTGATTAATATGTATCTTGGAGAGTTTCTCCTTGGATTTATCCTGTATGGGACTCTCTGTGCTTCCTGGACTTGATTGACCATTTCCTTTCCCATATTAGGGAAGTTTTCAACTATAATCTCTTCAAATATTTTCTCAGCCCCTTAGCCCCTTTCTTTTTCTCTTCTTCTTCTGTGACGCCTGTAATTCAATTGTTGGTGCATTTAATGTTGTCCCAGGTGTCTCTGAGACGGTCCTCAATTCTTTCCATTCTTTTTCTTTATTCTGCACTGCAGTAGTTATTTCCACTATTTTATCTTCCAGGTCACTTATCTGTTCTTCTGCCTCAGTTATTGTGCTGTTGATTCCTTCTAGAGAATTTTGAATTCATTTATTATGTTATTCATCATTGTTTGTTTGCCTTTAGTTCTTCTAGGTCCTTGTTAAACATTTCTTGTATTTTCTCCGTTCTAATTCCAAGATTTTGGATCATCTTTACTATCATTTCTCTGAATTCTTTTTCAGGTAGACTGCCTATTTCCCCTTCATTTGTTTGGTCTGGTGGGTTTTTACTCTTCTCCTTTCTCTGTTGCATGTTTCTCTGTCTTCTCATTTTGCTTAACTTACTGTGTTTGGGGTCTCCTTTTCCCAGGCTGCAGGTTTGTATTTCCTCTTATTTTTGGTGTCTGCCCCCAGTGGTAAGGTTATTTCAGTGAGTTGTGTAGGCTTCCTCGTGGAAGGGACTGGTACCTGTGTTCTGCTGGATGAGGGTGGATCTTGTCTTTCTGGTTGGCAGGACCACGTCCATTGGTGTGTTTTGGGGTGTCTGTGACCTTATTATGATTTAGACAGCCTCTCTGCTAATGGGTGGGGTTGTGTTCCTGTCTTGCTAGTTGTTTGGCATAGGGTGCCCAGCACTGGAGCTTGCTGCTTGTTGAGTGGAACTGGGTCTTAGCATTGAGACAAGGATCTCTGAGAGAGCTCTCGCCGATTGATATTACATGAGGCTGATATTGATATTATGAGGTCTCCGGTGGTCCAGTGTCCTGAACTCCACTCTCCCACCTCAGTGGTTCAAGCCTGACACCTGGCCGGAGCACCAAAACTCTGTCAGCCACACAGCTCACAAGAAAAGTGAGAAAATAAAGAAAGAAAAAAAATAATAATAAAATAGAATTGTTATGAAAATAAAAAAAATATTTTAAAAATAAAAAAAATTAAAAAGTAATTAAAAAAAGAAGAGAGCCACCAAATCAATAAACAAATCCACCAATGATAACAAGCGCTAAAAACTATACTAAGATAAACATAAAAATCAGAAACTAGTCTGTCGCCTACAGCAAACCCAAAGTCTACAGTTGCTCCCAAAGTCCACTGCCTCAATTTTGGGATGATTCGTTGTCTATTCAGGTAATTCCACAGATGCAAGGTACATCAAGTTGATATCAGGATTTAATTCGCTGCTTCTGAGGCTGCACAGGGAAATTTCCCTTTCTCTTCTTTGTTCTCACAGCTCTTGGGTTTCAGCTTTGGATGTGGCCCCGCCTCTGCATGTAGGTCACCCTCTGGTGTCTGTTCTTCACCCAGATAGGAGGGGGTTAAAGAAGCGGCTGATTAGGGGGCTCAGGCTCACTCAGAGGGGGTGGGGGGAGGGAGGGGTATGGAATGCAGGGTGAGCCTATGGCATCAGAGGCTGGCGTGACGTGCAACAGCCTGAGGACTGCCGTGTGTTCTCCTGGAGAAGTTGTCCCTGGATCACGGGACCCTGGCAGTGGCGGGCTGCACAGGCTCCCGGGAGGGGAGGTGTGGATAGTGACCTGTACTTGCACACAGGTTTCTTTGTGGCTGCAGCAACAGCCTTAGCGTTTCATATCTGTCTCCGGTGTCCGTGCTGATAGCCGCAGCTCACGCAGGTTTCTGGAGCTCAGTTAGGCAGTTCTCTGAATCCCGCTCCTTGCACACCCCAAAACAATGATCTCTTGCCTCTTATGCAGTTCCAGACTTTTTCCTGGACTCTCTCCCGACTAGCTTTGGCGCACTAGCCCCCTCAGGCTGTGTTCATGCATTCAACCCCAGTCCTCTCCCTGGAATCTGACCTCGGAAGCCCAAGCCTCAGCTCCCAGCCCCTGGCAGGTGAGCAGACAAGCCTCTCAGGCTGGTGAGTGCTGGTTGACACCGATCCTCTGTGCAGGAATCTCTCTGCTTCGCCCTCTGCACCCCTACTGCTGCGCTCTCCTCCGTGGCTCCGAAGCTTCCCCTCTGCCACGCCCCCTCGCCCCCCGCACAACACCTCCCCCCCACCCGTCTCCACCAGTGAAGGGGCTTCCCAGTGTGTAGAAGCTTTTCCTCATTCACAGCTCCCTCCCAGAGGTGCAGGTCCCATCCCTGTTCTTTTGGCTCTGTTTTTTCTTTTTTCTTTTGCCCTACCGAGGTACGTGGGTGTTTTCTTGCCTTTTGGGAAGTCTGAGATCTTCTGCCAGCATTCAGTAGGTGTTTTGTAGGAATTGTTCCACATGTAGGTGTATTTTTGATATATTTGTGTGGAGGAAGGTGATCTCCACGTCTTACTCCTCTGCCATTTTGAAGGTCCTCCTCCCCAGAATGCTTTTTTTTTTTTTTTTTTAAAGCTGTACGCGGGCCTCTCACTGTTGTGGCCTCTCCCGTTGCGGAGCACAGGCTCCAGACGCACAGGCTCAGTGGCCATGGCTCACGGGCCCAGCCGCTCCGTGGCATGTGGGATCTTCCCAGACCTGGGCATGAACCCGCGTCCCCTGCATCGGCAGGCGGACTCTCAATCCCTGAGCCACCAGGGAAGCCCCCAGAATGCTTTTTTGAAAGAGATAATGAAGGGTGGCTGAACACAACATTTCTTTCAGTATATTTACTAATTATTTTCAAATGTACTACCTTGGAGATGCACAATCTTCAGTCTTAATCTGTCCCTTTGTGAAAAGAATGCCGATAAAAATCTCATTTTCTGAAAACAAAGACAGTGTTGCTGATTCCTTCCTATTGTATTCTGAAGGTTTAAAAATTCAAATTGTTCCCGATAAAGCAATAGAGAATAATGCATAAAAACAAAGAGGCTGGAAGCCAGATAGCATATAATGCAATCCCTGCACTCCATCTATTGTGTGACTTTGGCACATTTCTTAACTGCCCAGTTCTTAGTTTCTCCATTTGTGAACAAGGTAACAATAGTAACTTATTTCATTGGTTTATTGCAAGAATTAAATAATTTAAGATTTTAAATCCCTTATTACTTAACACATAGTAAGTGCTCAAGAAGTGATAGTTGTTTTCTGATGTATGGTGCATGCTTGAAAAGCTGCTGACAGCACATCAGCAGTGCTTCTCCACCTTAGCAAAGGCACTGGGTAGCACCACCTAATTGAAGACGACTTCTTTGATGACAGACACCAAATATTTAATATCATACATATACATACACACATATTTACACTTTAATGTTGTATGACCTTTATGCTACATATATATGTATACAGTGTTTAAGCCATAGTCCTCCTCCTCCTCATCATCATCTTTATCCTTGCTGACAAATATTGAATGCTTGCCATGCTTACCATTTGCCAGGCACTGTGCTAAGTGTTTTGCATTAATATCTGTTTTTACCCTAAGAACAACTGCTTGAGATGGGAGCTATTATTATGACTATATTAATGAGGCATAGAGAACTCAAGTAACTTAATTGTCATATATCTAGAAATAACAAGGCAAGGATTCAAACTGAGTCCCTACCTGACCCTAAAGCCAGTTCTCATAACCATTTCACTGACTAGGCAATGGAAAGGTCAGTTTATACAGAAAAACAGTTGGATTAATTAAGTGGAAAAAGTTAACCTAATTGTTAAAAGTCTTATAAGAAATTGTATTCTTCTGCTGCTAATGAAAAAAGTACTAAATTATAATTTCCAAAGAGCAAGGATGTTTTTTCCACTTCTCTTTGACTAACTTGGACAAAATGTATTTGATAACTACTCCCTAGTCTTACTTTGGCAAGCTAATTTTGGCTTTTTACACTTGCATTTATCCATATTTTTGGAACTTATGACAAAGTTTGGATTTTTTATACCATTTACTCTGCAGAAATCAGTTTCCAGGGTAAAATAAATTGCTATTCCCTCTCACATTCTCTTCAGCTTTTCACAGGTACTGTCTTTTTCAACTTGTTTTTCAACTCTGAGCAGCACTTGACATATATTGAAAAATCAATTTTTTTCTTTTAAGCAAAGAGACTTGCTGGCAGTAGCATTAAAACCTGCAAATCAAAAAAAAAAAGAAAAAGAAAAAGAAAACCCTGCAAATCACCAAAGAATTCTGAAATTTTACACTCTAAAGAGACAGACTTTATTTACCTAGTTAATAACATATGATACTTCATGGCTCCTCCAGAAAGAAGATTGGTTGGGCTGGACTACATTTTATTGATACTGACACAGATAAAATAAATAAAAAGAAAACAAGAGTATCATATTCTATCTTCCAAGTTAGTATTTACAGAAGGAATGATAATCAAGTATTTTCTCCACAAAATAACTTATTAAAATTCATTTTAATAGTTTTAGAAAACCTTACATTAACATTCTATACTAGAAGAAATTATACAGTGTGATAAAATGACACAGTGATATACATCTTCTAAAGAGTAAAGGAGAAACTGATTTGAGATTTATTTATTCATTTATTTATTCACTTACTAATTTATTGTCTAATATTTACTTATTTATTTATTTATTTTTTGTGGTACGCGGGACTCTCACTGCCGTGGCCTCTCCCGTTGTGGAGCACAGGCTCCAGACGCGCAGGCTCAGCGGCCATGGCTCACAGGCCCAGCCGCTCCACGGCGTGTGGGATCTTCCCGGACTGGGGCACGAACCCGTGTCCCCTGCATCGGCAGGCGGACCCCCAACCACTGCACCACCAGGGGAGCCCTATTGTCTAATATTTAAAGTAACCTTGGGAAATGATCTAATCATCCTGGGCTCCATTTCTTTTTCTGTTAACATAGACTGCCCTAGAATATGTTCTATATATTCCTGGCTCTTCTGATTCCTTTCCTTCTGTGCATGAAACATAAATGCCATAGCATTGTGGTTAATTAAGTGTTATATGGGCAAGAAGCCCTTTGCTTATCACATAATCAGGTAAGGTGAAAAACTGACTACACAGCAGACCTTTTAAAATATGTTACTACAATCCTAATATAGCCCTTACGGGAAGGAACCTTTAGAATGTGGAATTAAAATCAACATTTGTGAGTGAAGCAAGCAAAAATCAAGGAATTACAGACAGCATTAAGCATCTGTCTAAGAAGCTCATTCTAAGAAAAAGCTGGAGAATCTGTGGTTGGTGAAGATTTTGCAATAATTCAAGACAGTGTACTCAGATGCAGGTTTAGGAATGGACTACAATTAAAGACCTGGATGAAGAGTTTAAGATGGATGGATTTCAGCATCAAATAGACCTGGATTCAAAACTTAGCATGTTCACCTTCCCACTTCATGGAAGGTTAAATTTGTCCAGTAGAGTTTCCTCTGTAGGTGATTTTTTGGTCTATTTTTATTCAAATGTGGACATCAGTTTGTCACAAGTCCCATCACTCACTGGAGCCATGTGTCTTGCCTGGAACACTTAACACTTTCAGTTAACCATATTTTGTGATCCATGCAGGGTCACTGCCTCACCTCCTCTTAATCTTCTAGTTACTAGTATGAATGAAGTTAAGAACACTAGAAAAATAAGTAAACATATTAAGATTCATATTTAGTCCACTTTAACATAATTCTGAAAGAGGATATTAGATTGGAAAATATATTCTGTTCATATGTTTATGCAACTTTTTCTTTTTTTTTTTTTTTGCGGTATGTGGGCCTCTCACTGCTGTGGCCTCTCCCGTTGCGGAGCACAGGCTCTGGATGCGCAGGCCCAGCGGCCATGGCTCACGGGCCCAGCTGCTCCGCGGCATGTGGGATCTTCCCAGACCGGGGCACGAACCCGTGTCTCCTGGATCGGGAGGCCGACTCTCAACCACTGCGCCACCAGGGAAGCCCTGTTTATGCAATTTTAATACATCAAAAGTTTTTTAAGATGTTATAGGAGAAATACATTATTTCAAAAAGATTCAGACTACTCAAAAATTAGTACCTTGCTTAAAGTCTTGCATGATGTTGAGGGAATTGTAAGACCCTCTGAAATAGAAAGTACATTTATTTATTACGGAATCTTTAATGAGATGGCAAAATGTAGGTGCTCAAAACATAAAAGAAAACTTAAGTAATTAGTAATCTCATCAAATCATTACCTAATTTATCTATTTCTAATATGTAACCACATTCCAAAATATTATTTCAGGGGCCTATAAAATTCATAGAATAGAATTAAACATACTGGTAAATTAGAGGGAACTACTACAACCTGGAGAGTCATATCAGGATGGATATAGTTGATTTGACCAAGAGTAGAGCTATGTTCTTAAGCACAGCAACTGGCCAGGTAGAAAATGGTAACAGACATAGGATCTTTGAAATGAGTTAGCATTCTCTGGGGATTACCTGAGAAAATGAACAAGGAGAACCTAGTATACTTGACTTCCTAGAGCTAGTCGGTATTCTGTAATAACCTAAATGGGAGAAGAATTTGAAAAAGAATAGATACATGTATATTTAAAACGTAATCACTTTGATGTACACCTGAAACTAACACAAACACTATTAATCAACTATACTCCAATATAAAATAAAATTTTTTAAAAAACTTAAATAAATGGAAGTGTCACATTGCTAGATGAAGAAATTGGAAGCCAATATGTTATGAAGGCATGCCTATTTGAAAATGATTTTATTATAATAGGAGATAACATGTCAATATCTTCTTGTGTAGCTCATTATTTATAAGTCTGTGGTACGTTGTATAAAGAATAATAGAACAATCTTATAGAAGGTGATCGTAGTATTAAGTGACTAATTGCAATTGCAAAGTTCCAGACATTGCTCTTAATCCTTTGCATATATTATCTCATTGAATTCTCACATATATTTCATCAAGTAGGTACTCATTATACAGAGGGTAAACAGACACAGAGAAAAATATGTGCAAGGTCACAGATTCAGACAGTGGTGGTGCCGGTACCTACTAAAGCTTTATCTACTAAAGGCAATCTTTCCTAAAGCTATTTCACTCCCTGGTGTATACCAAATGGTAATGAGTGCTTCTGTTCACCAGAAGATTTTAATAGTAAAACTTGTAAAACTCATAACTATATATGATACATTAAAACAAAATGCCACAAGCAATGAAAAAGAGCAAACTGTTTCTGTGTATAATAACATGAATTTGTTAAAGGTAGATGGTGAGTTTAAGAATTGTTCTAATGAAATCATCTATATTTTTCTAAGTGCTTTAATTTTTTTCTGACAGTGATAGTAAATATTATTTAAATTACTTTAAATTGACAGATTATTAATATCTTGTTATTTGTCATTAAATATTCCCATCAATTCTCCATTTTTTCAGTTCTTCTTTTATGTCCTCATATCCTCAAAAATGTATTTGAAAGTCCTAATTGTGAGTAATTTATGTGTGTGTATTTATATATATATATATATACATATATAGTCTCTAATTAATTCCAAGAAATATTTCTGGGTCAAATGAGATCTGTTTAGTCTTTTTATAAATTTTGCCATGTTACTTTCATGGATGTTGTACCATGAAATAGTAACAATATACTGTGATTATCATAGCAATATACAGGGAACCTAATTTCCAACTTAATATGCTACCAAACAATTAGAACTTAGTTTCTCTAGCTGGCTGAAAATATATTTCAGTTTTTTAAAAATATTCATTTCTCTTTCATAAGTGACATTATTATCATATCATATTTAAGAGCCATCTTTGCCTCTTAGTAAATTTACTGTTTAAAACCATTTTCAACTTGTTATTCACTCATTGACCTTTTTTTATTGATTTCAAATTCTTTATCATTTAGTGAAATTATCCTTTTTAGTGTATGTTGCAAATGTTTTTCCAGTTTGCTTTTGTCTCTTACTTTAAGTATTGTGGTGTGACTTTTTTTCCCCATATACAATTATTTTTAAAATATTATATATTAAAATTTTCAATCTTAGAATTTCTGTAATTTTTTTAAATTTTTGTCTAGTGAGAAAAGCCTTTCACATTCTGAGATTAATAATTTTACTATGGTTTCTTCCATATTTTTAATTATTTGTCTTCTCCTCTCCTCTTTCTTTTCCTGTCTTCTTCTACAGTTCTCCTCTTCTCCTTCTTTTCTTTAACATTGCTTTTATCTAATTAGAATTTATCTTAGTTTGGGGTTGAGATATGTATTCACAATATCCTTTTTGTTGAATTAATACCCAAAAGGACTTACCCCATTTTTGTAAATGTTTCTTCAATTCCCATTGATCATAAGCATCAACTTTATCATATATTAATGGCTTTATTCATCTAGAGATACTTAAAATCTTTATTCTTTAGCTTATTAATCTGTCTATTCATGTAAGAGTATCACATGATTTAATTATTATAGCACTATAATATATTTTGTTGTCTGCTATGACTAGCATTGCTTTATTATTCTTAATTTTCAGAATTTTCCCAGATAGTTTTACTTGGTTTTATTTTTCCCACAAAATTTAGAATCATCTTTTCTAGTCAAAAACTCTTCTGTAAGTTTCATTGGGAGTACATTAAATGTATTAACTGATATAGGGAGAATTGTTATTTTAGTTGTTTTGAATCTTTCTGTCTATAAACCTGATTTATGTACATCTTTGTTCTGTTCTTTATTTTAGGAGATATATAAAAATCTATAATAGACATATAATTTTATTTATTAATTTATTCCTTATATGTATTTTATCCTTTTTTGTTTTATTATTATAAATAAAATTTTTATTTTATTTTCTAATTCGTGGTTGTTTCTACATGAGAAGCTTGTTGATTCCTGAGTTGTATTATTTTTTAATCAGCCAGCTTCCTCTAGTCTCTTAATCTTTTTTTTTTGAATTGTTTTAGTTAATACTCTTTGATTTTCCAATTATCAAAAAAAGTACAGGCAAATAATAAACATTAAAACTCTTCCTTTCCAACTGTTATGTCTCTCATTGCACTGTCTTGACAGACGATACTGTCTAGGACTTCCAGGGCATTGTTGAATAATAATAATAATGGCTGCAAAACATATCTAGGTTCTAAATTCAATGGTACTGCTTCTAGTATTCTAATTAAGCATGGCATTAGCATTTTTGTTGTTGCTGTTGTTAAATTAAATATGTTTTCTATTTTTAAAAAAGCATTCTTCTGTTATTATTTTACTTAGCTTTTTCTTTCTCATCAATAACCTAATGAGGGATAATAAAAAATGTCTCTCCAGAATATATAGAAATAGAGCACATATGGTTCTTACTTCTCTTTAGAATATTTGTCATGTCCCATTTTCTGACTTCTTAGTATCTTTTGATACTCTCATTTGGGGGAATTCTCAGTCTTTATGATAGCCATCCCCTACCATATTAGAATCCACAAGACTTAGTTACTTAGTGAGGACCAATTGTAGGTCTAGGTCAAACAGAACCAAGAATTCATCAATACACCTACTTCCAAAGACTTTTCAGAGGTCAGCAACTTGAATATTCAGAATCTCTGTATATTTTGTTGGCAGAAGTACCTAAGTTTCAGTATGAACAGTGGTAGAAGAAAAGAAGTCATCTTATCAAGGCAATTTCATAGCATTGTTTTGGGTATTATACATGGTAGCTAAATTCAAGCTTTCTACTTCAGCTTTCCAGTGATTAAACAAGCTACTCAATATCCTTTTCTGTTTAATTGGCTACCACAAATGATATATGTTTATTAAAGTTAATTACTCTGGATCTATTTAATTTGGTGACAGGTATGAATACAAAGTAACTCACTCTCATGGTACTTTTGGAGGTCTGGAGCTGGTCTTCTGACCTACTTTGGAATTCTGTCACTTATAAACGTATTAAGTTATGTGCCTCATGGCAACCCATGGCATGCATCAGCAAGTAACTAAATTACCATCTATGGATAACTGGAATAAAGTCCAAGTGAAGCTGTTTCCATAGAAAAATATAAAGACACGAGGAATCCAAGGAATGTGTGTGCTGAGCTTTCCTTTATTTATACTGGATCTTAAAGAAAGAGAATGTTTAGCCATTGTTAATTACAGAAATCATTATATCATGTTAAACTTAGGTTACTAATAAAGTATATGAAAGAGTATAAACATGAAAAGAGAAATGACTGCACAGGGGGGTAACTAGATTGCTGGAGTACTCCAAAGCCCCACCAACCACACCTCCCTTGTCAGCAGAAGCATCCTTACCTCCCCAGGGTCTCATGAGACTGTTTTTGCCTTGTTGAAGACTCTAAAACAATCCCTGGAGCAATCAAACCTTCTCATGCACAACTCCACTAACTCTAATTTTATCATTTTATCCAGATCCGTAATGAGACAGAATCTAGCATTCCCCAGGGGGCTGGTTATAGTTAACCTGGGAGAAAAAAAGTAAAAGCATTGGAAAGCTTTGTTAATTTATATTGGATGAAATCCATGCATAATAATTGTGTGTATGGATTCTAAGAGCATTTGACCAAAGAGAAAGAAACATAATTTTAGTAAAGCTGATTTTTTAAAGAGTACATTGATTGAGAACTTTATATTCCACCTGGAAACAGGAATGGTTCTAGCTGTTTGTTTACTGTTCTTTGAACTCAAAGTTATCTCTCACTAAATGAGGATGAGATGCTAGAAATTCCTCGGTCTACTGTAGTGGAAGAAATAGAAAAATTGATATTTATCAGTGTCAAAATAGATTTAAGATGTGCAATCTACTCCTAACTAGTTCCTAACTAATGTCCCCAGAGGTGGTTCATCAAAGCATTAAGAACTGTATTTTTATGAGAATGATAATATTGTTGAAATGTATTGTGGTGGTATTTCTGTGAAAGTCAGAGATGTTGTTAGTAGATTCTACTTTTTAAAATAGATTCCCTGATCTTTGGGATGAAGTAACCACAGGGTAATAGATGCCAAAAAACTTCATATAAATGCAAAAACTATTAAGCGATTATGGAGTTCCTGGTACTGAAAGAGGCAAGACATTAAAGTCCAATTGGATTATAAGAGTAAAGAGTTGTACAAAAATAAACAAAATAAAACAAACAATATAAATCTAGATCTGGCAACCAGAGGTTTATTCTGAATCAATATAATAGTAACTTAAAGTATCTTAACCAGTTCTCAAAAATGTGTCATTTCACAATCTCAGGTCCTCTTTAATGTAGTTGAATCTAAGTAACAAAGAGAAAGGGTCCTACACTAGCATAATAAGTGTATATTATACTTCTTCATTTTTGCCTTTCCCAAAGCGACCTGTCAGTTGTGTACCATTGTAATTGTTAGGGATTTCAGGGATTGTTGGACATATGTCCAAGTGAATGCAAATTCTTGGGACACAGAATAACATTGTGTTCCACAGATAAAGATAGAGGGTTAGCATGGTCTAGTGATAGAGTTTTACTCATGCTTGATACATAGTTGGTCCACAGAGTCTCAAACATGTTCTTTGATTACTTTTTCAATGCTTGATACAGAATTTTAATAAATTCACTTGGTAATTGGTATATTGTCCATATTAGCTTACTGATTTCTGGAGCAAGGGCTATTATGCTATGAAGGAGCTTATGCTCTATAGGTTAGTTTATCCCTCCAAGATCCCTGTTTAGTTTACTATGGAACTATACAGAATACGGATAGAGCTTGGGAAACACCTTGGATTATAATACATTAATTGAGTGGTAGTCCTAGTTGAAGCTTCCATCTGGATGTATTCTATATTGTAGTAAGTTAACACAGCCAGTATTATTTACTTTATTGCTCTGGAAGTTACCTTGTTACCTTGTTTTTTCCTACTAAAATAAGCTAAAATTCCTTTGGTGGACTTATATTCCTAAAGCTTCTATAAATTAGGGGACATTTTGCTTAGAAAAAATTATATATGTATATATTAATATAGAGTTGATAAGGCATCTTTCAGGGATATGTAAAGAGCTATATAATTGAGGAGTCCTGAAATTAAGCTTCATTAGCTTCATGAAAAATCTGTCTCTGAGCTCATCATCACTATTTTGCTTCAGGACTCCATGAACTCTCCTGCTCTCTTACACAGTGTAGTCTGAAGGAGACTTCCTGTAACAGGGAAGAGCCAAATCTGACTACATGTTGGACCTGTTTCTTTTACTTTAACCTTTGTTTTCTGCTGCTTTTGTTCACTAAAAGGATACTGTCTATACATAATGTCCTGTCTCGGGGAACCCTGCCCCTCTGCCTGAATGTTAAACCAAAGTGCCTTTGTTCAGGGAAACATCCAGACCCTGTCCACCTGTGGATGGCTGCAAGAAAGAAGAAATGAACACATCTCCTCCCTGAGGCTGGCCATTCCAGGGGACATTTGCAAATCTTATGGCCTTCTTACTTTACTTCATCTCCTCCCCCCTCTCTGTTCTATAAAAGAAACTGGCATCCAAACCCCGATAAGAAGGTTATTTTGAGACATTATTCTGACATCTTCTTGGTCTCCTGACTTTCCAAATAGTCATATTCCTTGCCTCAACACCTCGTCTCCGATTTATTGGCGTGTAGTGCGGCAAGCAGAGCAAGCTTGGACTCGGTAACATTCCTAATCTCCATATTCTGTAAAACATAATGGAGGCCCAGTAAGTGATGATCTGATGACATTTTGTGGGTAGATCCTTAGGGAAATGAAGTTGGTGTTTTGATGAGAGACCTGTATGCTCAAGTTAGAAGGTAATTCCCAAGGAAATGATCTATTTGAGCTTGTCATCTCAATCAAATTCTGGAATTCTGTGGCTTAGGACATAGTAGATAACCCCTCTAAAGGATATTTGCAATACAATTATGAATGCAGAGTCACTATGCATGGTAGGTATAACTAAAGATAACAACAAACGTTTCTCCTCTTCTCTTCTCTCCCAGTGTATATGGGCCTTAATTATGCCTTCGTCTAATTATTAGAAACCTGAGAAAAGTAGAATTTCAGCTGTTTCACCAGGCAACATTGTTTAGGACACAAAAAAAAGAAATGCTGACTACTAAACCACATCTAGACTACGGGACTTAAAAAACAAACTAGTAAAAACCTGGGTGAAGCCATAGCTTTGGGTTTTCCTCAGCTTGGCGATTGAGTCTGTTCCTCTTTTGGTAAATTGGAAGCTAAGCTTATGAAACTGTTGGAAGAGAGATTGATTCCTATATGGAGCTCTCAGAATTTCTAAGTCATTGTGAATCCCCCACACCATTCCATGGTCTCATTCCCGCACATTGAGCTGTCAGTTTTTAAGGCTAACAAATAGCTCCTGGGAATTTGCAAGGACTGTCAGAGAAGCACTGCTCTCGGTGCTGGCATGCTGGGTTTCCTGTTCTGTGTTTTTCTATAATCTGAGAAATCTAGTGCTGGATATGACCTCTTTTAATCTTCTGAGTCTGAAATTTCCAATTGAACCTAAAATTGTCAAGATTGGCTGTTGCAATTGACATTTCAGGAATTTGAGGGTAACATATCACATCTGGGAATACTGTTCAGAACACTGTATTAAACAACCAGCAAGTGCTCGCTTCGGCAGCACATATACTAAACAACCAGCAAGACTGCCAGGTTTGAATGCGGTCTAGAGGGCAGAGGCTCTTCGCTGAATAGAGACTATAGTGTGTCTATAACTTGCTACTTTATCCTTTTGTTTCAGCTGATCAAATGTTGATATGTGTGTGGAAAAGGAAGGAGCTGAATGAAAATGTGCCAAACGCTAATAAGAGAGGTACCTAGGAGACCTTTAGGGTACTGGAATGATGACCTCTTTGGTAAGTAACTTTCCTCATTTTGAAACACATATATGTTTGCTCTTGGATTAAGTGACTAGTTAATCGTGGTTTGCAAGGTTATTATGGTGGTTGAGCTACCAATTATAAACTGTATGTTATATAATCCACTGACATCTACTCTTACTTTCATAAACCCCTTCCTTTTGTTTCCCTTACCCTTATTCTGTTGTTCTTTTCTAGTATCTTATATTTGATGTTTAATATAACTATATTACTTGATTTATTACTATTAATACACAAGGCCTTAAATTGTCTTTTAAACACTAATTTAACTATGTCAAGATTCTGATATTCAGGTTTTCATATTATTCTAGCTCTTGTATTTTTTAAAATATTTTAACTTTGACCCAAAATATGTATAGGAGGGAATTTAGTTAATCTGTTTAATGTAACTTCCTTGAGAGAGGGCCTTTTCTGATTTTCGGTTTTTCTCTAATTTTGTGATATTGTGATAAGGTAATATCATCTACACGTACAACTTTTCTTTATTCATTTTAGTTTACAGCCTAATATATGATCAATTTTCATGAATATTCCTTTGCCACTAAAAAGTTTTATTCTTTTTTTCATTTGTGTTATCGATGTCTGCCTATTTATTTTGTGATTTAGCTTCTTTATATTCTTACTTAAATATCTTTAATTTTTTAGTTCATCTGTCATTTACTGAGAGGAAATTGAAGTCTACTATTATAGTATTTGTCTACTCCAACTCCTGCATTTTTTGCTTTTTAATATTTGTTATTATTAACCTGAAAACATATTAATTAATTATATATTTTTAATAAACTGTTCTCCTAAGCATCATAAAGTAATAAACACCTTTCTGAGTCAGAAGCTCTCAGTGTATGGCCCAACAGTCTGTGTTTTAATACTCTTTTGGCAATTTCAATGTAAAATAAAGTTTGCAAATCACAGCCTTAAGGAATTGCCCTTGTTGGCATGGTTAAAATTGGCCCCCTGCCTTATCCAAATTCAAGCTTAGAGTTAATGGCAAATACCCAATGTACAGCAAAAGTAGATTGTCTTCAATCTGGAGAGCATCCCCAAAGTGCACACACTATCTATTGCTTATAATCCAATGGTTCAAACTTATACGGTCATATCTAGTTAACTAAAAGGAGACTTACTGATATGGACTGAATGTTTGTATCCCCCCCAGATTCATATGGGAAGCCCTAACTCCCAATGTGATGGTATTTGGAGATGGGCTTTTGTGAGGTAATTAGAGTTAGATGAGGTCATAAGGATGGCACCCTGACCCCATGGATTAATGTTCTTATAAGAAGAGACACTAGAGAGCTTGCTCTTTTTCCATGTGCACAAAGAAGAGCTCACGTAAAGACATAGTGAGGATGTGGCCATCTGCCAGCTAGGAAGAGATTCCTCACCAGGAACTGATTCAGCTCTGCCTTGATTTTTTTTTTTTTAAATACATCTTTACTGAAGTATAATTGCTTCACAATACCGTGTTAGTTTCTGTTGCACAACAAAGCAAAGCAGCCATATGCATACACATGTCCATATATCCCCTCCCTTTTGAGCTTCCCTCCCATCCTCCCTATCCCACCCCTCTAGGTCATCGCAAATCACCGAGCTGATCTCCCTGTGCTATGCTGCTGCTTCCCACCAGCCAACTATTTTACATTTGGTAGTGTATATACATCAATGCTACTCTCACTTCGCCCCAGCTTTGCCCTCCCACCCCATGTCCTCAAGTCCATTCTCTATGTCTACCTCTTTATTCCTGCTCTGCAACTAGGTTCATCTACCTTGATCTTAACTTCCCAGTCTTCAGAATTGTGAGAAAATTTTCTGTTATTTAAATCATCCAACCTGTGATATTTTGATATGGCAAACTGAGTTAACCAATACACTTAGAAACGTAGAATCTAGTTAGACTTGTGGCTAGGCAGAGTCACTGTGTGTGACTACACACCTTGGCCAACATTGCATATAATCTGTAGTCTTAAAATTAACACTATTCAAGTTATACACCACAGTTGCCCTGTGGTAGGAATAAGATGATAACTGATCTGAGGAAACAACTAGCGGTCCACAACAATTAGTTACAGTACATTTTAGTGTCTTTTTCTTCTAAATATGAAAACATATTCATATATATTTACATATATACACACACACATGCACATATGTTCTTGACTTTATAGGTCTAAATAATACCTTTCAAACTAAAGAGTAATGGTGAGGAAAGCAAGCAACATGGACAGTTTTCTGACCTCATTTCCCATCAATCTCCAGCTTGTTCACTCTGCTCCAGGCATACCAGCCCCTTGTGGCTTCTCAAGGAGTTCAGGGATGCACCTACCTTAGGATTTTTGTTTTCCTTGGTTTCATTGTCAGAATGCCACTCTTGCAATTATCTGCTTGGAAAATTCACTCACTCCCTTGGTGTCTATGCTCCTGTCTCACCTACTTCATCACACTTCCAGCCAACCTTATCCTGATATATTGACCTTGTTTTATATATTGCTTCTTGCTTTCTTACATAGTACATCATTTATATATTTATTATCTTTCCAGCTTCTCTCTGTCTTATCAACTCCATCACAATAAGGGTATTTGTCAGTTTTGTTTCCTGATGTATCTTAAGTTGCTCAAACAATGCCTGTCATAGGATCTCAGCAATTGTCTGGTAAATAAAATATTTGTTGAGTGAAATAAATTCACTTTTTTCTGAGCTCATTCACTCATACATTTTAAATCTCTATGACTTTACTATTTTTTCTTGAGTTCTTATGTTTCTGCTTTATGCTGGTGATTCATAGGGATGGTGACTGTATTAAGCATATGATTTTACTTCTCCATTTTCATCAACATGTAACAAAATATTTTTAGTAACTATTTTTTGTCTATTTTCTTAAAAGTTGTCTTCCCTTGTAATATCTTTGTACTGCCTGTCTGAACACTCATTGTCGAAGGAGGGGAACATTCCTTAGGTTATATATTTGTAGGAATTCCACGTAGGAAAATGATTAGAATCGCTAGTATCAAGGTTAGTTGTTATTTATTTATTTATTTTTGCCTCAGGATTTTGAAGGTAAATTTGTTTATCATTTCTTCTCACCAGTCAAAGAGGATAACAACTCTATGCCTCTGACATGGAGACAGGCTTCAGCCTGAATACATGGCCTTCCTGCATGATTCCTTTGCCTCCTATTTCTAAGACGCAAACTGGTTCCAGAGGAGTTCATGATGCTATATGCCATTGTCTTTCCCTGATAAACAAAAGGGATTCACTGTAGATTTGGCCATCACCTTTTAAAAAGCCGATTTTTCTGATTACTTCTGAGATTGATTGCCATAATTCTTTCTGTTTCCTAGAACAGTCACTACTATTTGAAGCTTATTGCATTTGGCTGTGTTTCTACTCACTTTTTAATATTTTTTCAGGGCCATTTAGCTGTGTCTGAATTTTTCTGTAAATGAAAGTTACATTTCTATTTCTCATTTTCTTATTACTTTTACACGTTTTCTAAGGAAAAACTGCTTTCTTCAAATCATAGTATTTCTAGCTTCCTGAGTTGAAAAATATAATTCATTTAATCTAAAACTTCGTTATTCTTTTTTCTAAGCACCTGTATTTAATTGTTTTTATTTAAGTACTGCTTTAGTGGCACCCTATAATATTGATACACAACAAACAGATTTTAAATCAGTTCTAAATAGTGTATTAGTTTTCTATTTGCTGCAGTAACAAGTTACCATAAACTGGATGGCTTAAAACAACACAAATTTATTCTCTTACATTTCTGGATGTCAGAAATCCCATACCTTTCTCACTAGGTTAAGATCAATTGTCTGCAAAATTTTATTCCCTTTTGGAGGCTGTAGGGGAAAATTCCTTTCCTTGTTTTTTCCAGCTTTCAGAAGCTACCCACTTTCCTTGGGATTTGGCCTCCTTCCTACATTTTTAAAGCCAGCAAAATAGCATCCCTGTTTCCATTGTCACATCTCTTTCACTGACTCTGACTCCTTTTCTGCCACCCTCTTCCATTATTAAGGAAACTTATGATTACATTGGGGCCACCTAGGTAATCCAGGATAATGTCCATATTTTAAGGTCAGCTGTTTAGCAAACTTAATTTTATTGGCAACCTTAATTCCCCTTTGCCATGTAATTTAAAGTAGTCACAAGTTCTGAACTTTAGGAATTAGGCATTGTGGAGAGGAGGGGCAGAATTATTCTGCCTAGAACAATAATGTCTTGTTTTAGTTGGACTTGACATATCATGCATGTCTTTAGGCATATACTTTCAGTTTATAAGCATATAGTATTTTGCTGAATACAAAATTTAAAAACTCAAAATTAATGCAAAAAGTTCATAATGAACAACTGTAAAGTGAAAAGTATAAAAATTTGAAATAAGGACAGAGGGTTTGTTTTATTACCTCAAATTATTGTGCATTAGTAACAATCTTTTCAATAATCCTGTACTTCTGGATTTACGAAGGTTGACAGTGACTAGAGAATGGATTGGGCAGCATGGAGCTTTGTATATCATAATGTTTTCTGATTAGCCAGTATTAATTCACTTTTTCCTCTTGGTCAAACTGTAGAGAACATTTTGCTAAGTGTACATCAGGGCACGCATTTTCCTTTTGCCTCAGGCACTAATAAGGCTTGGCATGGTCCTGTCCTGCTATCTCACCCCCAGGCCTGAATGGGGGCTATGTTTTGCAATGTCTGTTTGCTTTTTAGTCCTCTTTCAAAAATGAGAAGAACCTTCTCATACCACTTTTATCCTACCCTCCATCCCTTGATTTCAAAAAAGGAGAGTAGATCTTATTTCTTATCCTCACTAAATTTCTGCATGCTTCTACCTACTTCTGTAATGAAAGCAAAGCAGAAGTGGCTTTAGCACTGATCACTGTGGTATATTCTGATGTCTGGAAATATACATCTTGATTTGGAGCCCATCTCTGTCATTTAATTTTCTATTTTTATAAACTTTATGAACCATTTCTATAGGTTTGGAAGAGAGGAAACACATGAAGAATGAGAACTTACTGAGTTACTTTGATCAATAGTCCATATTTTTAACACATGGTGAAACTGCATTCTAGATACATTATAGTTTTTGTAATGAAGATGCCAGTGATGGTATATCATGTCACATCTTTTACTTCTCATACATGTTTTTACTCAGGCTTCTGCTTACTAGAAGCTAATTAGAAATTACAAAGAAATAATACTAAAGCAAATGTAACTCGGGCAATTTGCTATATCTCTGACTGTCCTTCTACTATCAAGAATTGAATACTTTTACAAGGTTATTTTTCCCCTTGTGGTAGTTGATCTGATTATACAAACCTATAAAGGAAAATGTTATTTATTAGGTGTACATTTCTTTCTACTTTCCTCCTGCAGTGTGGTTCCTGAAGTAGAGCAACACTGGCATAGCTTTTCTATTATAAGAAACTATTCATATATTTGGTTCTTTTCTCAGTTTGTTATAAAAGACTGAAAAGTAGCTTCTTCCATTTCAAATATTTTCCTTAACTTGAAAAAGTTAAAATGACAATGTTTATCTTAGGTGTGCCTTAAGTTAATATTTAACAGTTCATTAAATGCAAAATAGTTTGAAACATATATCATGCATATATATGAAAATCTTTTAGTGTAAGTTCATGGAAAATATGTTTACTTTCATTATTTTTAAGTTTAGAAAAAGTGATAGTCTGAAGAAACAAGGCAATTTTCTAAGTAATCTATAGTCTAAAAATACCATTTTGGCCATTTTGGTAAATGTAGCTTGGTGTTTAATTTTTTGTTTTAAGACAAGAAAGATTGTCTAAGTTTATAGACAGTAAGAATGCTGTCTTTTTTTGTAGGAAATGCCAATTTCCTACAAAGAAAACTGAAGGAAAGTTATTAAATTTTAAATAAGAATAGAAAAAATATTATTAGCACTGTTAATATTCATTTTTACCCGTCATATTATGACAGCTGTGATCCTTAAAAGCACTTCACCATGGCTTGTGGTACTGCATGTTTTTTAGGTTAAGCTATAACTCAAGTGCAGTTAGCATTCTAAAGAATACACATTTTCATCAGAGAGTCTATATTCTGCAGGACATGGTTCTATTTTCCTTACCATGATCAGTGCTTTCTTAATTAGCATGGTGAATTTGAGAAATGGGTTTTAATGGTGCAAATAGTGAACTGTTAATGAGCATGTTGAATATTAGAAATGAGCTCTCATTTGTAAAGTCAGTGAAAAGTGCAGTTTGGGTAAATTATTTTAGAGATACTCCCTGCCCTTGGCTGAACAGACGATACAGCAGTAAAACCTATCCCTATTACCGTTATAGATGATATCCTAGGCTAACCTCGGAATGGCCCTGTGCCAGCCTTGAACTTGATAATTCTAGATGCCTGATTCTTGTTAAGAGAGTAGTGAAACTCTGCCTTTGGAATTTTGGTGTGTCTGCTTTGAGTGAACATTTACATAGGTAGTTCTCTAAATACCTGAAAGGACAAGAAGCTGGGACTTGGTTGAGGTTTAATGAAGAGGTTGCAGGAAGTACTTTAGTGATTGCCTGCTAGTAAATGTTCAATTAATTAAATGTATGATTATTGGCAGAATAGTCTGAGACTCACTTTCACTAAAAATTTTTAGAGGGAAATAGCTAATTCTAAAGATCCTCAAAAATTTTCTGTGGCTGTAATATTAGCACACACACAAAAAAGTAAAGTTGTGTAAGACAATATTGGCTCAGGTCAGTTCACTATGTGACAACTTTTATTTATTTCATAAACATATATTCATTATTTATCATTAGTACAAAAGGCTGAGAATAGGTTGAAGTAGATAAACCTGACAAAGTTTAAAAGAAAACATAAACTTTTTCAAATGTTGATCATGAAAGCAGATGTATTCCATTTGCCTTTAGGCATATGTATCAATGTGTATTATTTTAGAACCTGTTTGATACAAAATAAAAACAAGCATTAATTATTAATGATGATGCAGATACATAAAACTTTCATCCCTGTGTCATAAGTTTTATATAGTAATATTGACCTACAATGTTAATTTTGATTTTTCATGGCTAATATTATATGCTTTTAATTATACTTTTAGCATTTGTTTACAAACAATTGATAACAAAAAACTGGTCTTTCAGAAAAATTGAGAAAACTTTTGAAATGTTGAAAATGAAATTTGGAAATTTAAAATCTTGATTCACTTATCATAGACCCTGCTTCATATGTCATCTGAATATATGTGGTTCTGTTATTCTTGCAATTTGATTTGATCTATACTATTCTCTTCTTCAACCTCATTATTCAAGAGCATATCAACTTGGCATATAATTATTACCCTAATCCAACTGGTAAGTGCAAAATCTTTTCACAGTGCTTTTCATTTAATGAACACGTAGGTACATTGTGTGAGTCGCATTAAAAACCAAATGTTTATCCCATTGTAAAATTTTAAGTTTGTCTACAGAAATTTAAGAACAGCTTTAATCCATATTTCTGTTCATTCTTTCTACTGTTTTTCCTATCATTAAGAAAAATTTAAAAATTTATTTAAGGACATGTTCTAACAATTCCTTTATGAACATAATTTCAATGGAATCTCCTCAAATTAAAAGATCATTTTCTCATTCAATCATTAGCTAAATGCAGGTATTTTCTGGAAACACACTAAGTAAAAGAAACAAAAACAAGACTGGCAACAAGGCTGGAATAAGTCCTTGCCTTCCCAAATTCTACCCTTTGAATATGTGAAGTTAATTTAACCTATTTAACATATTATGTATCTGGAAAATGGCTATAGTTGTAAGTTTTAAATGATATAATGCATATGAAGCATTAAGGACATTGTTTGGCATTCAAGTAAAGCCCTCAATATCCATTATCTGTTTCTTTTAGGCATTTTACTGTTACATCAAAACCTCTTCCTCTATATGTATTTATTTGTATTTATCCCTGAGTGAAAGACCCCAGGAGGGTACACTGTGAGCATATTGACTTTGATAATGTTCAAATTATTATCTTTACTGAGGTATAATTTACATACTTCCGACTCACTTATTAGTATACAATGTTGAGTTTTGACAGGTTCACATAGTTGTATAACTATCACCACAAACAAGATATTGAACCCTGCATCATCCCCAGAAATTCTCCATGTCCCTTTGTAATCAATACCTCCCCATCCAATTGCAGTCCCTAAAAACACTATTCTGTTTTCTATTCCTATAGTTATGACATTGCCATGAGGCCACATACATACAAATGTGTAGTATGTAGCCTTTTGAATCTGCTTCTTTCATTTAGTGAAATAAATTTGAGATTAATCTGTACTGTGCATAGCACTAGTTGTTACTTTTATTACTGAGGAGTATTCTCCTGTGTGAGAAAAACAAATTTTGTCTCTTCACCAGTTGGAAGACTTTAGGTAGTTTCCCATCATTAATGATCATGAATAAACCTGTTATACATATGTAACAAGTTGAACATAAGTTTTAATAACCATGACAGCAGTTTGAGAGAAAGAGGGAAAAATGTGTGTTTCATTCTGCTTTATTGTCTTTGTTATGTAAGAACTCTGAGAATTTTTCAGTGGGTTACTCATATTAAGGAAGAGAATAGTCTCAAAATCAAGGCATCACAGCCTATGCATTCATTTCTTTTGATTCAAATATTTAAAGAATAAGGAGGGCAGGAACAGTTGAATATTTGACAAACTGAACTAAATGGAATTAAAAAGAACTGAATTATCTTTCTGCACATTTTAATTAAGTAATTCATAACTACTGATTTTATTAGGAGACATATGTTGATGAAAGTATCACCAAACCATCACTCGTGAATATCATTGCCTGCCATTTTTCACAAGAAGTTTCAGCCTTATACATAAAATGTTTACACATAACAGACAGAACCAGCATTACCACAATATACATCAGTATTTATAGTCACAATACGGACATAAATGTCAACATCTATCAAATAATGATAATTAGATATCTATGTGAATATCATTTTGCTTGTATTTCTTTCTATTATTAGACATTCTAAATAATCAGCTAATTATAAAATAATAAATGGGACAGGCAAAATGCCCCCAATTTCTCCTAGTTATAAATTAAGGAAAATACAGTCACGATAATGCTGTATACTAACAGAAAAGAAATAGCTGTTCATGAATAGTATCATATTCAGCCAGTGGGCTAGGAAGGCAATGGGATTACAATATTAGATAGCTAAAACTTCTACTCTGATGAAAGACAGTTCAGAAATATTACCTCTGTTATAAAACCTCAAATTCTGTTAGATTTCTTATGGTTCAGGTTTTATGATAGGAAAAAATAATATGAACTGTAATATACTTTTGACTTTGGGAAGAGAAAGAAGGTAGAACATGGCACAGAGTAAAAGTGGCTTTCATATTTCTTCAGAGAAGCTGTACGCTATGAAAATCTGTGATATAAAGCACTAGATGATAAAGAACCCAGCTTTTGTTAAAAGGAAGTAAAACTATTTCAAAGGTTCGAAGCAATCCAAAAAATATTAAATTTGATTTGAGAATTTTTTCATTTCCTTCCTATAGTACGCTTTACCACTTTTTAAATAACTGCAAGAGGTGAGTTGAGTCATTTTCTTTCTTTTTTCCTTTGATGAGGTTACTGTCCACAGCTTGACAAAGTTCAAACCTTGCCACTGTCAAGAGAAGGGCAAAACTTAAGCACTAAACGAGCTGCTCCTCTTGCCAACATGGAGAAGGCTCTGGTAAACAAAATATCCCTGCAAGGGATCTCCCAAAAGCCTATTGGTTGGCGTTATGCTTGTATTTCTCCCACAAAATTGGCAATTGAAATGCAGATTGAAAAAAAATAGTCCTAAAAGTCACCATCAACTTAAAAGCTGTTTTAAATATCCTTTTCAAATTATATAACGTATCATAAAGTTCTAAGTCTCATATACCCGGAACATTTAGCAAAACAGAAATCACTTTGTCAAGAAAAGTTTTTCTCAGTTTGTTATGAATAAGAAAAAGGAATATTTTAATATGAAATTCTAAGGAGACAGTAAGTTATAATTTAAAGTGAAGTTTCATTTAACTCTTTATTAGTCTCATCTGATGGCATGGGATTAACTTGGATGTGATAAGGTATGATAGATTGCACCTGAAACTGTTCCTAATCTTAAATCTTAAAATGCAAGGAAGGGGATATTAATTCAGTTTTACCAAAGTTAGAAAATTTAACATGCTAAACATTTAAATTCATCATAATTCAAATACTAAAATACAAAACAAAGTTATGAACATGTATTTTGTTGTAAAAAAATGTATGTTCAACTTTAGTACTGTACTCAACACACATAAACCTCAGGCATTTGAAGAAAGAAGTAGCTATATCACTTTCTAAGTAATAGTTAAAATTGTTTTTCAAATGCACACATTTGAAAACCATAGTTGTAATACATTACAGTAATTTTCTCTTATCACCAGTCCATGAATCCACAATGTTCCCTAAATATATTTGTGTGTTTCAATTCATTTAAGAGCATATTTCCTTTATGACCATAATGTTCTTATTTTTACTTTAAGTATCCTTAAACTATAATATTTTGGACCACAGCTGTCATCTAGTTTATAGTTTCTTATTATTCTGCTTACACATAAGAAACACCATATACTGGTATTGAATATAAAGTGCATTTTCCCCATGAAACAGCATCCAAGAAACATTGGAGAAATGGACCTCAACATAAGGTTACTGTTTGCTGATGTTTATCTCAAAATGTGTACCCCATTGATAATCCTCATTTTTCTGTCCTTGTCTCAAACCTAGGCCCTAACTTTTGCTGATTTAAGTTCTCCTGAATTCTGGAGTTGTAGTGGATAATATCTCTTTTCCACTGATTTTTCCTGGACATGATATCTTTACATGATAGCTAGTTATGACAGCTTAACCACCTGTTTGGCTCTGTCCTCTTGGACTTCTTCTAGGTAAATTTTTTCAGGACTCTCTAGTGACAACAGATGGCAATGTCAGGGGAAAGCTGTGGAGAGGATATTTGGCACTAAATTGATTAATCTTTGGGATTTTGCTTAATTCAGCTCAATTTCCCCAAACTTAAGTAAAACAAACAGAAAAAACCCTTTAATTACAGTTGATTTATGGAGCACAAGTGAAACAGTAACATTTAAGATTTTTGTGTTCTGATTTGTTGAGAAGTATATGTTGTTCTTTAAAGAGATGGATTAAAAATTGTTCTATAATAAATCTACATTCCAGAGGGCCCCTATTCAGATTTATACTGTGTTATTAATATGATATCCAGAATGTTCCCTTAAAGCATTATCTGAGCTGTATTAATGTACAGATCTGTCAAGTAAACTGTTACAAATACTAAAAACTAAAACCTAGGATATTTATTTTGCCTTTTGGAAAGTCTCTATTTTAGTAAAATAAATTGATTTAAAAGTTAGTGAATATTTTTGAAATTCTATTTGGGAAAATATTTACATAAAGGATAGCCAATATAAGGCAATAGTTTTATAACAGTTCTAAAGATATATGTTTAATAAAACCACTGCAATGTTTGACCTGTAGTTTGCTGTAACAGTAACTGTATAACTCTGAGTATCTATAAATTCTGAATCATTGTATTAAATTTTGTTCTCCTTCATACATAATTTAATCACAATAAGGAATATTAGGGCAGCTTGGGGCTACAGGAAATTCAAGCAAACTAATAAATTTGATATTTCATGAAGATTCATATTGTAACAATTTGCAGGGCAAGATAAATAGAAGTTAAAAGAGACAGAGGAGATAAGTAGACAAGATATGCTCTTATCACACAAATCCAGAAATAAATTGATAGCATTTTAATTTTGACTTCGATTTCAGTATTTTCACATAACAATATACTGACTCTCCACATTTTTCTCCATAGTTTTCATGAATCAGACTTCTGCTTAGAACCTCTCTAATTTTCTTGCTCACTGTTTAAGTTCAGAATTGCTTACAGCTCATGTTTCCTTCCCTTACTTTAAAATTCTCCTCCAGGCTATTTTTTTTGTAAAAAGTCAACACCACTTATGTCTTAACTCCATAATTGCCAAGTTTTATTCTTACATTCTGAATATAGTAGTTCCTTCTCAAATCACAAAAGTGAAAGGCTTTGAATGTTGCATTTCTTATGGACTTGGGTAATCATGCTTAATGATGAAGACCCAAAATGACAGCCCAAAGCAGTCTATCTCTCTATAGCATAATGGAAAGTACAATAATACAATACAATATTTTTAATTTTACATTAGGTTCAGATTGGACATTTGATTATAGATTTTAGTGGCACTTAAAACATTAAAGGAGCCATGTGAGGAAAAGTGTATTAATCCACATAGAAATACAAAACTAGACACTGCCCTCTCTATGACTTATAGAACCAAGAGTGGGCACATGTACCTCAAAAAGGTTGATCATATTCTCCCAAGTCAGGATTTATAATTGGGATTCAAAGATGTTAGTCAGATTCTACGGGTCACAAACGAGAGAGATGTGAACTCTGGAGGTGTAGGATGGCCATCTTCTGCCACAAACCCAGAAAAAAGAAACCTTTTTGAAGAAATAAAAGAATAAAGGAGGCATATAAACAAAACAGGAGGTGGAGGGTGGGATATGTCATAGAGGTGTAGAGGGAGTGAGGAATTTTGGGACTTACTTTTTTTTTTTACAAGTTTCTGTTTTCAGATCTTAATTTTTTCTGACTGTATCTCCTCACTTAGGGTTCTATAGAATATCCTTGCCTCCTTTTGATAAATTATACCTTTCCTATTTTTCCTGCTTGCATTCGTGTAGTTATAAACTTGAAACCAAAAGATCCTTGATTAAAGCCTCAGGCTGTCGTCAGCCACACAGATGCCAGCAGAGGCCATTGTTCCTGGGATGGCCAGGTGCTATACAGTCCAGAAAAATGAATCAACCAGGAAGTTCAGTTTCCAGCTTCAAGGCAGGAAAATTGAATGCTGTGAACCATGAGCAAAGCTAAGGCTAAGATTCAGGGAGAACAAATCAGCTTGGAGTCCAAAGGGAAGAATCCCAGAGAATTTCTGAAGTGGCTTATTTTACAGGGTTACTGTGAAGTCAGGGAAACAATATACATAAAAGTGCTTTCTCCAGAATAAAGGATTATCTAGTTCAGTAGTTTTAGGGCACAGATTCTACAAACTCCTTGAGTTTAAAGCTTGGTTCTTCTGCTTTCTGGCTGGATGACCTGTAATCAGTTAAATTCTCTTTGTCTTAGTTCCTTTAATCTGAAAATTGGAAATGAGAAAGATCTTTCCTATTTCATAGGATTACTTTGTTGATCAAATGAGTTAGTACATGTAAAGCACTTAGAACAGCTCTGGGGACTTGGTAAGTGCTGTTGAGTCTATGTAAGTGTTTGCTGTTATTATTAGTTATTATTAGTGTTTGTATAACTACATTGCTGGCCTTCTTATTAGTGTTATTATTATTAGTGTTTTTATTATTAGTGTTTTTATTTATTAGTGTTATTATTAGTGTTTGTATAACTACATTGCTGGCCTTCTCTGACACACAGACGTTGTGATACTTGATATATAAATAACTATGGCATTCTATACAGAGGCTTTAGGTGCTTGACCGGGCACAAACACAGTTACTCCTCAAAAGAATAATACCAACAATTACAAACTTCTGTTTAAAGTAAAATAGCCAGTTATAGTTTCTTCCCTGAATGTGGTTTATGTGACTGCTGTTTGTTAAAGATGATAACTGACACACTGAGAAATGTAAAGATAGAAAATATCATGATTCTTACAAAAACATCTTCAGCAAACTATGTTCCCAGTTTCTTTCCAGCAGAGCATTGTGTGGTGTGTGAGTTTAAACTTAATGAAGTGGTTGAATCCCTTTGTATTTACCTTTGACATCAGACCTTGATAGTACATTAGATAGTTGTCAAAGACAGGTAAAGAATGTCATTCTTGGCTAACACTGCCTTATGTAACTAATGAAACAAATATACGTACATTAAATCAGAACCTCCAACATATAAATGAATCTTTTAATTTAGCAGTAATTTTCTTTAAGGCAATATCAAGGTAACCTTTGTTATAAAAATAATAAAAAATTTCCTTTGTTATACCGGTTTGTGAGAAAGTACAAGTCTACCATCCTTCGATCACAGTGATGGAAGAAGAATTTCTGCTTTCTTTTCTCAGTAGGTCTGGTAATAGCACCTCAGTATATAGTTGACTCTCACTGTCCATGGTAGCTACATTCTATAACGTCACCATGAACACTGAATTAGCAAATACTGAACTACTGTACTTAGGGAAAATACTGGGTTAGATTCTTGTAAGCCTCTGGTCACAACATTTTCATCAACCAAAATTCCACATGTGTTACACAGATTCACTTAACAAAGTCCTAATAAAATAAGCTAGATTCATCAGCATTAAAAATCTGTTCTTCCATATAACCCTTCTCCTATATAACATTTAGCAGGCATTTAAAAAAATCATTTTGTAGTCTCACGATCTACAGAATCTGCCCAGCCTACAGGTTTATTTTGTGCACAAAGTTGCCTTTTGAAACATAAGAATCAGCGAGCATTGACCAAGAAGGGGCATTTTTTTGACCTTTGGTAATGTGACTGTGTATTTTTTGGCCTTCAATCCCACGACAGTACTGTTCAGTATACTTTTTTATAGTTGCCATTTCTTGAATTCACAAATTTAGTAGCTTTTCTATCTTTTCCAGAGTTTCATCATGCACTATAGATGTTGTTTTAGCACTTTACAAAGTGGATTTATGTACATATTGGTGAATTTTCTCTTTCTTTTTCTGGATGTGCATATTATTGGTTCATTAACATCAAACTCACTAAAACTCATGCCTGAACGAAGCTTGTCTAACACTTGTGTTTCTCCCTAGGGTACCCTTGTGTTTAAGAACATTAGATAGCACTTCCTCACTATGTCTGGAAGCCATTATAAAAAGCAAAAGCAAAATTTTCCCTTCTAATAGCAATAATAGCAATAATATACACTATCTGTAGTAAGATATTTATTTAGCTGTCTACAGTACTTACAAATTATATTCTCAGATGAATTTCTGGCTCAGAGTATTTTAAATTGCAAACATACCTCCCATGACAAACACAAACACAGCCACAAAATCTCTGTGTATTTCATTTTTCTGTGGAATATTTACAGCTGGCTGGCATAACATATATTTCACTCATTTGCGTGTTATGTGGTTGATATTTTTAAAGTCAGGTTTATGAAAGTATAAATTACATACTCTTTGTATCTATACTATTCACTGATTTTTGATAAGGTGCACAATTACATAACCACCACCACTATTATCAAAATACAGAATATTTTGATTATTTCAAAACTTACCCTTTGATCCTATTAATCTTACATCAAGTTTCTGGCCACTTCTCAGAAGTTCCTATATAATTTTGACTTTTAATGGCTATCATTTAAATGGCATCAAACAGCATTTAGACTTCCTTGTTCATTCTTTAAGCATATTATTTTTTTGAGATTCATGAATATTCTTGCACATATTTACAGTTCACTTGATTTTATTGCTGAATAAAATCCTATTATATAGATGTAACACATATTTATTTGTTCACCAGTTGATGAACATTTGAATTAATCCATTGTTCATTTTTATAAATAAAGCTGCAATAGGCATTCTGTGTAACCAAATATTTTTATTCTTCCCTGGTAGAAAACAGAAAACAGTAATTGTTGTTTCTTAAATAATTAAAAATAGAATTATCATATTTCCAGCAATTCCACTTCTGGTAAACATATATTGTACATTAAGTACATTAAATTAATGTGCAAATTATATATCTGCATATAACACTTTGCAATTTTAATTTTACGCTCTTCAAAACCTTGCCTCTTTCCCAGTGACTAAAGTAGTACTTGCCATGTAGTAGATATGTACATTTATTTGTTAAATGAGTAAATGAATTAATATATGAGTTAATGAATGATCTTTCAGTTTCCTAACTTTTTAAATGAACTTTTGTTAGTTTATATACACATAATTAGAAAGAGCTTGATTTTCTTGACAAAATGTGTGGATCGTTGAAGATTTAATTTCATTGATTAATACCAGTTACCAATTAATATAACAAATCATTTTTCTTAAATACTTTCTAAAGATAAAATGGAATTAAATAAAACCTTAATCTAGAATTAATTTGCTTTTTTGTATAACTTTTATAAGAAGATTGTTTTATTTTTCTAACAAGAATTGGATAAATTTTCATCAACTTTAGGTTTTCGTAACCTCTGGAGAAGTAACCATGTAACTCCAAAGTACTAGTTTATAAATAAAAAGATTATTTCTCTGGAGTTAATTAAAACGTGAGAAGCGGGCTTCCCAGGTGGTGCAGTGGTTGAGAGTCCGCCTGCCGATGCAGGGGAAACGGGTTCGTGCCCCGGTCCGGGAAGATCCCACATGCCGCGGAGCGGCTGGGCCCGTGAGCCATGCCCGCTGAGCTTGCGCGTCCAGAGCCTGTGCTCCGCAACGGGAGAGGCCACAACAGTGAGAGGCCCACGTACCGCGAAAAAAAAAAAAAAAAAAAAAAACACGTAGAAGCTAAAATATAGGAAGTGCAGAATCTGGAACACATGTGATAAAGCCCTCTATGGAACAAACGAGATGCAGAAGGATACAAAGGAAAAGCAGTGTGTATTTTAGTGAAATTGACTCTATTGCCATTGGTTTATAAAACTAGTTCATAATATACTTATCAAAGTCATATTCCAAATTGTAGCATGAAAAGTTTAAGATTAACTTTTTCCTTCATATCTCCCTGTCTCATACATCATCTAAGGTAAGATAATTTCTAATATAAAACCTGAACTCCCAAATTTCTTTCCCATTATAACCCCCATTTTTGAAGAATAATATATACTTACCTTTTGGATTCAATTTCAATTCATATCAATGTAAATATAGTTCCCTTAACATTTTTGGTATCCTGAACCTCCAGAAACCTGACCTATTTCCAGAACTAAATAAGAGAACACAAAGCTACTTGAGTTAAGTAGATAAAAATCATTGGGATATGGATAGTTTGCTCTATCTAGTCCCCTCTCATTTCTCACCCTCTCAACTCTTGTATTTCTCTGCTACCCATATTAATGTTGATAGCCCCTTCCATCTATTTTGTTACTACCTTTCTTTGCATTTCAAAATACTACACATCTATCTACATAGCTTCGATAGAAAGATGCTTTGAGCTTTTGCTTAGCTGAATCTAGTTATGTTTAAAAAAAAATACAAACCCTTTTCAGTACTAGCAGTTGAACAATGTATGCCATATGATTTTCTAGTAGTATTGGGATTATGACACCATTTTCTGGAAGCAAGACCTTGCTCATATACTTTCCTGAGGAAAAATAAATAGGATACTATAACATGACTGATAGGGAAAAAGACAAAAATATAGTACAGTGCACAAAAAATAGAGAAAAAAAGGGAGAATGTTCTACAGAAAGATGTTAAGAGAAATCAGGAAAAACTCAAACTACTATACATGTTGTAGGGGAGAAAAAGACAGTGAAGAAATATGAATAGTATAAGAAATAGCAAGAACTGATCTGTTTTTATTGGAATAAACAAGTTGTTTGGTTATATACAAACTGCCTGTTTCCTTTTCATACATTAGCAGAAAAGATATAACTCCATATAATTCCTTTATATTATTTTGCATTAATCAGTCATTTTCATTACAAATATGGATAGGGTTCTTCTTAACATAGAAAACAGTATATAATTTGTTGCACAATGTTTATAATTCTATTGACTTTTAAAAGCAAAGACCAATTTAAAAAACCATGTTTAGTAACTTTTATCGTATGTATATATGCTATATGGATGTATTCATAATTTATAAACATGAATGAATATAAAGAGAGTGGAATGCTTTCTTCCAATTTATTTACATTGGAACTCCAATAGGAAAATGGTAGCTACTTAGTTTAGAATCTTGCCACTTTTCCTAGAACCCACTCAGATAAAATAAAATAATGGAGGAAAAGTGTTAATTTTCAATTACTTAAAAAAATTAAATGTAAAATTTAAAAAATGAATAAATAACTCCCAGAAAACCATAATTAGCTGCTGTTTAAAAACAGCAGTAGCTTAAAGCAGCAGAGCTATATATGAAGCCACTTGATACAGTTTTGGTGGGAAGAACATAGAAGAATGGTGATTTGAGATACAACCTATTAGGAGCAGATCACTAAAAAACACAGCAAAAAATAACTTTCCAGAAGAAGTCTCCACCTGCAGCAAGAAATACTTGGAGTAGATCTACAGTTAAACTAAGAGCTAAGCACTTGGGGAGATTGAGAAAGAAGAGACATAAGGTACCACAGAGTGTTCAGAGTCATCACTTCAAAGTCATCACTTTAAGGGCCAGAGGAGTTAGTTCTCTTTGTGGAAGAAACTGGTAAAGGAAAGATGTATTATAGGCCTCATGAGAGAAGCCATTCAGAATAAAGTAAGGTTTTCATAGGCGTAAAAGTTGTGACCAGATATAGGTACAATATACCAAAATAATCTGTCAAGGTAATCATAATGGAGTGCGTTCTTGAGCTAAAATACTAGAAGGTCAAACCTTTCACAAGAAGACAGAATATATGTTAGCGATTCTTTTGAAAAAGCATAAACAGAGAAAGTACCAAGCAAATGCCACAAGCTTATGGAAAATGTAACCAAAAATTCCACCATGAAATTAAAACCAACAAGCTTATGAAGCAACCAGAGCTATGAAGAAAGCCCATATATCAGACACAGGAACTCAAGGAGATAGTCAAACAGTAGGTGACAATGCCACACATAGGAAATAGCAGACCTTAGAATGAAGATGGAAGAAAGAGACAAAGCCTTTTGATTTCATATTTAATTTAATTTAATTTATTTATTTATTTTTGCCGTATGCGGGCCTCTCACTGTTGTGGCCTCTCCCACTGCGGAGCACAGACTCCGGACGTGCAGGCCCAGTGGCCATGGCTCACGGGCCCAGCCACTCCGCGGCTGCGGGATCCTCCCGGACCAGGGCACGACCCATGTCCCCTGCATCGGCAGGCGGACTGTCAACCACTGTACCACCAGGGAAGCCCTTATTTTAATTTAAAAAATTTTCTTTTATTGAAGTATAGTTGATTTACAATATTGTGTTAGTTTCAAGTGTACAGCATAGTGATTCAGATATATGTATATATATATATATTTTTTTCACATTCTTTTCCCTTATTACAAAATATTCAGTATAGTTCTTTGTGCTATATACTAGGTCCTTGTTTGTTATCTATTTTGTATATAGTAGTTATAAAGAATTTTTTAAAATGAAGACTAGATTAGAAGATACATAGGAAGAACATACACAAGAGAAAGCACGATAAGAAGCAGAGATAATAGGAATGAGAAAAATGAAGAAAATAAGGTAAAAATAAGAGTTTTTTTAAGTATGTTGGAGAGGACACGAGCATAGGAAATCTGTCTTGTACATAGTTGGAGCCCTTAAAAAAAAGAAGAGAACAAATGGAAAAATAAAATATCTAGAGCTTCTGGAAAAGAAGAACAATTATGAAATATTTAAACTACCATGTGTCCAGGCATATAAGAAAGATACAATAATTCACATGGTTTGGTATTGGTACAACAACAAACAAATCAATGAAATAGAGTAGAAAGTCCAGAGAGACCAACGGATATATAGTCACCTTATTTTGTTTTGTTCTTTCTCAGATTTACCAAATTATAATCTACCTGCAACAAAACTAATCCTTTTAGTGTACACTCTGGGTTTTGATAAACATATACAGTCTAATAACCAACACAAAATCAAGATATATAGAAGTTCCATTACCCACAAAAATAAACTCATGCCTCTTTGTAGTCAACCCCTGCCCAATTGCCAGTCTCTGGAAAACACTAATCTATTTTTAATCCTTATAATTTTGCCTGTTTCAGAAGTTCTTATAAATAGAACTATATAGTATGTAGCTTTGGGAGTCTGGATTCTTTCACTTAGCATAATGCTTTGAGATTCATTCATGCTGTAGCATGTATTGTCAGTTTATTACTTTTTTAGTGCTAATTAGAATTTCATTGTATGAATGTATCACTGTTTATCCATGCACCAGGTGAAGAAAATTTGGATTATTTACAGTTTTATAAATTATATACTAAGACACTATCATTATTAGTCTACATATTTTTATTTGAACATTTTCCTTTCTCTTCAGCAAATACTAGGACTAAGGTGATTATGTTTAACTTAAAAATAAATGATTAAAAAGAAAAAAAGTAACCAAAACTGGGGCTTCCCTGGTGGCGCAGTGGTTAAGAATCTGCCTGCCAATGCAGGGGACATGGGTCCGATCCCTGGTCTGAGAAGATCCACATGCCGCAGAGCAATTAAGCCCAGGTGCCACAACTAATGAGTCTTCACTCTAGAGCCCGCAAGCCACAACTACTGAGCCCACATGCCACAACTACTGAAGCCCACATGCCTAGAGCCGGTGCTCTGCAACAAGAGAAGCCACTGCAATGAGAAGCCCGCACACTGCAATGAAGAATAACCCCCACACGCCACAACTGGAGAAAGCCCGCGTGCTGCAACAAAGACCCAATGCAGCCAGAAACAATAAATAAAATAAATTTATAAAAAAAAAGAATAAAGTTGTTAAAAACAAAAACTGGTAGCCAGTATATATAAAGAAAACTTATAAACCAATGTAAGTGAGCAACTCAGTTTCCGAAAAAAAAAAAAAAAGGCAAATGATTTAAATATAGTCTTCAACAAAGAAAATAATACATATGAAAAGTGAGCACATGTGCAAGTGATCATCATTAATCATTAGAGAAAAATGAAGTAAAACAATAAAATATCACTATACACAGCTATTGGAATTTCTAATGTTAAAAAGACCGAGAGTGTTAAATGATTATGAGGATATCAACAACTTCATCTCTCATACATTGCTGTTTGAAATATAAAGTTGTACAGTCACTTCGGAAAACATTTGGGAAGCTTCTTATATAATTAAACATACACTTACCATATAAATTATCTTGAATCAATTGATTATACATTTTATATATTTTGAATATATATTTTAAATAATATCATTTATTATAGAAGAAAATATGATGAAGTTATCAGTAATAAATCTGGCAAAATGTGCAAAACCCATGTTTAAGTAATAAATACATAAAGAAGATAATTTTATTGCTAGAAACTCAAAATTATAAAGTTGTAAATTCCTCTCAAGTTAATCCATAGTTTTAGTGCAATTTTTATCAGTATACCTACAATTTTTTCTAGGTACTAGAATGTGAATTTTAAATAACTCAAGATAAGCTAAAATGCATCTGAGGGAGAAAGCTTTGGAGAAATTGCCCTACCACATATCAAGACTCACTAAAATATTGTAGAATTACAGACATTTGTGGATTCTCACAGAGGAGACAAATTTACCAATTTAATAGAACAGAGAACAAACCAAGAGGAATTAACATTTACCAAAACTTTATTTATGACAAATATATTACAGTTCACTCAGTAAAGAGTTCAATACATAGTCAGTAAATAACGCTGGGGTAATTAGTTTACCATATAGAGGATCTTGCCTGAAAACTAGGCAAAAATTTTTAGATGGATTAAATAATTAAAATTAAAGGTCAAGATTTTAAAGCTCTTAATAGACTATAAGGAAAAATGAACATTTTAACTGTAGGTAGGGACAATTATTTAAATAAGAAATAAAATATATTATCTATAAAATAAGATAAATTTAAATTCAGATGAAATCAATAATTTCTGCCCATCAAAGATCACCTAAAATGTGATAAAATGCAAATTAAAATTAGAAAAAGATATTTTTAAGACATAGATTAGCTTTCTGAATTCACAAAGATATACAAATCACTAAGAAAAAAAGAGAGACTTAAATAAAATGCCCATTTAGGGGAAAATGAATGACTAAATTGTGTTATTTTAATAAGATGAAAGTCTGTATAGCGCTAAGAAAAAATGGATTCTAGTTATATGAATCAACAGTAATATTTTTGAAAAACATAATGTCAAGAGAAGAAGGTATTTTTATGACTTCATACATAACACAGAGCTCAAAAAACAAGAAAATATAAACAAAATATTGTTTGAAGATATATACACATGTGATGAAATTAAAAATATAAAAAGTAAAGTATGGGTTAATCACAACATTCAGATTAGCGGTAAGCTCATGAGTTTGGGGAAATTTAACAGTGAAGTAATGAGGAAAATATGTAGATTAATGATATTTGTGGTATTCCATTTCATGGAGTTATTTTTTTAGATGTTTATTTTATTATTATACTTTATAACTTATATACATTTGTAAAATGATTAAATGGAATGTTTTAAGTGTCATGCTGACAGTGCTGACTTCATATCATCCTTAGCTAAAATATCAAGTTTCAATATTTACTTGCAGCATGTCATTGCTAACACTAGTAGATTATACAAAATCTGTATTACAAGTAATCTTTTTGATAATGTTGAATGCTTTATCTCACACTTTTGAGATTTCAGTTTAGATTGTCATTATTTATAATCCCATAATATTTCTGAGAAGAGCACATGAGGGAGTTAGCACTATCAGCTCTGTTGGGTTTTTGTGTGTGTGTTATTTCCCCTTGTGCCAGCATCATCATTACATTCAGACCTCAGTTTCTAAACAAGACTCTGTTTAATCTACTTATCTATCATATGAGAGTAAATATAAGTATTCTAGGTAATAGACCCTGTAGTCAATTTAAGCAGTTTTATGGAAAGTGAAGAAACAGGTAAAGGTTCCACTGCAATGTCCAGTTTGTAGATCTTTCACTCTACTTTCAGGTCATTTCAATGTCAGAGCTACCATGGAACCATCTGTTACTATTTATTAATGAGTTAATTTTGATAAAGTTATTGCTTTTCTTATTTCTCAGATAACAGATAAAGATAAAAAAATAAAATCTCCAACATTTTATTCCTACCACCAAGTGAATCATCTTGAGCACCCTATCTTAGAGGACACTGATGTAGCAGACTAGCTCTTTTATTTATCAGAGTATTTTCATAGGTGATTTTCTCTGTCTTCATTTCTTCTCCTTTCTGACTCCATCTCAGTTTTCAGGACTGAGGATGAATATCAATTCTGTCACAACCTTGCTCAGATTTACCCATCTAGTTATCCACTAAGATAGTAAGTTTTGAGTACCATCTCTGAATAAGCCATCTTCATAGATAATAGAGATATTTTAAATGTTATGAAAGAGCAGTTTTTAGTCTAGTGCATTGGTTGATACCACTTGTCTTTCCAGGAACAGTCGAAGCCTAGCCTTACAGAAAGCTGAGAATTTGGGACATATTCTCACTAATGCATTTTTTTAGCTTATAATAAATATAAATATGTAGGGGAATGGCTTGAGAAAATATTAAACATTAAGCTTTAAATTTCTCTTGAATATTCATAGGAAAGGATTTAAAAGCCAGATTCCTTGAATACTGTTCACACAATAATTTTATTTACATTGTCTCTGAAACATGAGCAGAATATTCCACATACTGTGAGATCCATGTGAGCAGTGACCATGTTCCTTTTACATTCTCATCATTGTAACTGCAAAATCTAAACAGGGCTTCATATATAGAATATTCTCAAATTTTCTTGAATGATTTAGTGAAAAAATTATTTGAATAAATGAATTAAAACAATATTCAACTGAAAAGAAACCTGAGCTTGTACAGTATTTACAATAGATAAGGTTAATTAAACAAATAATTTTTTGTGTGAGAAGAATTGAACCACAAATATTTTGAAATCCCCAATAATTGTTTTTCTTGCTATAGGGAATATTTTATAAATACAAAATTAATGGAAAACAAAGGGCAGTTTTTAGTAATTTATATACTGCTAGGACTTATACATAAAAGACTCACATAGGAACTATATACTCTGATGTAGTGGTTTTCACAAATAAAATAGTTATTTTACAGCTTACTATAATAGTCCAATAACAATATTTACCTTTTATAATTTTACATCCTTTCCTAAAATATGATGTTTTCATTTGCTGATTGCCATAAGGCTGCAATTATGGAATCAGAGCTACTGTTTAATTCATAGTCATTAACTGTATCATCACCAAAACCAAATTTGATTCTAGGCAATTAATAAGTTATTGCTGAATTAATTGATTCTATCTAAACAGAAATAAACTATCTTGAATTACTTCATCTTCTTCCTGGTCCCTGAAAAGTCTACATTAAATAGATTTTTATTCCTTTTCTTGTGATTTTCTTCCATTCTTTTCTGCTTCTGTTTCAAAATACTCAGCTTACTAACTTCAGCTTGAAATTAATATATTAGAATATTCAACTTTTTGCAGGGATTATTTGTTTTATTCAGGCAATATTCAAGGAATACTGTGCATGAGAGTATTCAATGTGCTTAATAGTTCCATTGGGAAGTACCAAGTTAAGGTCTTATTTAAACATTGCAATAATTATATTTTGGTATCTCTGCAGTTAATGGTCACTTTAGAAGTCAGGTCACAATTTTTCTATCATGAAAATAAAATGTAATTGCAAGGAGTAAAATAGCCAAAAAGATGAAACAGTTAGATCTGGCAGTTAATAGAGATAAATATTCCTTTATACTTTATTCAGCATGAAAGTATTTATCCAGTTCATTAGAAAAATTGTCAATTCTTATGACATAGTAGGATATAGATATGCTTTTCAATTGCTTTTATTTCAAATTAAAAAATCTAAAATTATTGCCATTATTGCAATTTGCCACTCATGAAATAATGCAATTTTTTCTTTTTCTCTCCTTATTTTTATTCTTCCTTTTCTTCCCTCCCTTTCTCTTTTACTCTGAATTACCTCATAGAGTCAGAGAAGCGTACCTCATGAAGTCACCTCCTATAGTGACTTGCCTCAAGAAACATCCCATGTTAAATATCTGAAATGATCAAGTAGTTTCTTAAACTTTTCAATGAGTTTCTTAATCAAATATACTTATTAAGTCTTATATTCAAACCAAAGTAAGAAGCGATGAGGATGTTCATTGAATATTTTGTTTGTCATCCCAGCATCAATTTTAGCCCACCCATGTTATAGAAGTTTTGAGATCAGATTGTATTAAGCCATACCATTGATTTGAAGCTAGGCACTGGCTTTTCTAAAACATTGATTGTCAGTATGAGGCAATACTTCACCACCATCTACCACTTCATCATGAGTGTCAGATTTGGGGTCCCTTGCTTAGAAGAGGTCATGCTTGGCTTAATGCTCTGTTGTTACCATCTTGAAATTCTTAATGCTATTTTAACATAGAGCATGCATTTTCATCTTGCACTAGGCCTTGAAAATAACATAGCCCCTGAAGATGTTTAGAACGTGTACTCATATTTGGCTTTCACAATGACCAAAGGTTGCTAGTGATGTTCCAAACCCAGAAAGCAGAGATGCTAAATGTTCTGAAATGCACCATTTCAAATGCTAAAAGCATTATAGAGAAACACTAGTGTAAACCAATCAGGATAATCCCCGTCGTCTTTGCAAAATTGATTGGGTTGCACAAGAAATGTATGGCTAAACCAAGATCGTGGCATATCTTTACCAGATTGACAGAGTCACAGATTGTGCAAGGAATGAATCTTTGTATTTATGCTTAATAATGCTGGGATTTGTTATCTTTTCTCGCTCTCTCAAGCTAAGCAATAAGGTATTTAGTGTCAGTGGCTACACACACACAGAGCAGAGCTTATGAATGGAAGATGACTGAGCTGAGAAGACCAAAGGGGGGAAAAAAAAAGAGGCATGACCCAGATTCAGACACCTAACACCTAACTCCTAACATTTTTTGGTGTAATATGAGCAACTTTAATATATGCTGAATATGTCTTTTGGCTCCCTGTATTCAAATATTCCTTACTATTAGAATTTAATACCAGGAGTACAGTTTTCAAAGAAAGAAACACTAACAGGAAAACTAGCTGATCTGAAGATGTGGAACAGGGAACATTGACATCACCACTGCATAGGGTTAGAACTTTGGCAGTCATGGTTATATAATGGAGTAATAGTTTGTTACTGTTTCCTGTTGTCCCATACAGCTGCAACCCATGTTGACTCTTTCTGTAACATTAGAGCACTTTGTTGAAGATATCCAAGGTTTGAATTTCCTCTGGCCTTCAATAATTTCTTAGATATAGACCTGAATAAAGTCAGCAAATGAAGCAAATATGTTTAAATCAATCAGTAGAATAGTCATTCCTCTCGTTAACAATGGCTTAAATCAATAGAAACTTATTTCTCAGTCTCTTAATATCTGATGCAATTTGTGTGACCCTCCTTGATTTATTACTGGATTGTCTGGAACATTTGTTCCCTAAAGACTGTGTGCCAGAGGAAAGGGGAAGGGATGAGGCACGCATATATTACTTCAACCCAGGGGTCACTGGTCACACCTAAGCCTGTGGTCCCAAATCATATATAATAAAGTTTGAAATATACAGGAAAGCATACTAAATATTTGACTGGGATTGTCACTGCTATATAGATTTTAATCAAATTATAAAGAAGTTTTATGAATTAGCTAATTTAAAATTAGTTGTAAATATCAGTAAGTCAAAATATTATTGCTTCAAAGAAAAGAGACTAATTTGTTGCCCATGTATATATCTTTATATAAGTAATCCAAGGCTAGTATTAGTGCCATTTCTCAAAGTTCTCAAGGATCCAAGCTTCTTCCAGCTTACTTCACAACTATTCTGGGCATTTGGCCAAAGTCACCAAGATCCAAGATGGTAACATCCAAGTTTCAGGCCCTAGAAGAGAGAAAAGAACAAAGCAATAGCGAGAAAACTGTGAATGCCAACTAGTTCTTAAGAAAGTGTATGGAAACTGATACATGCCATTTCTCTTTCATCCTACTGTCCACCATCTTGTCACATGACCAAGTCCAGCTGCAAAAGGATTTGGTAGTCATGTTCTCAATCGAATACTAACATTATATAGAGGTCAAAATAGATACAGGGTGAAATCAAGCAATCTCTGTCATCATTACCATAAATTAGTTGAAAATGTAGGACTGAAACAGAAGGCAGAAAAAGCAAGATATATACTTTTAATTTCTGGAAAAAAGTAATGTTAATTTTTAAATGTTCATTAACAAACAGAATTTTTAAATACATAATTTTATATATTTTACACTAACAACCAAAGAGATTTTTTCCTTATATCCACTCTCACATATGGTCTCTTGTTTTTCTTTGATTCTAAGAAATGGATATGTGTATTAGATACTTATAATTCTCTTATTATTCTCTATATCTTGAAATTATCAAATTTTATCTTAGGTCTCTATTTCAATTTATTTCTGCATTTTACTTTCAGTATTTACTCTTTAAAATAGACAAATATTTATATAAATGCAGTCTTTCCATATTTTTGAGTAAATGCATTATCTTGAAAGAGCTACTCTCAAAATAATATCACTGTGCAAAACCAGTTGAATGTAAAATTCTTCTTTTAAATAATGAATGAAAGTAGTTTATTATGAGTCACTTCTAAATAGGTCACAGTTCTGCCAGAAAATAAATTATGTTGATTAGTGTTACTTTCTCTGTTTAACAAACATTGGACGCATTGATTATAGAAAATTTACACTGAAGAGCTGCTATTGCTATTATCATAGTTGACATTATGACAGCAGTTCTATTTTATTGCTTTATTTTCAAAGGATAATTAGTCTAGAAAGTCATAGAAATTGTCAAAGTTTTAGAGTGACACATGAATGCAAAAATTATTATTTAGTAATTATCTGAACCAAGAAATATTTCTGCGCATAAAAATAATGGAGAATGTATAAAAGATGATGGTAGCAAATACACATAGCACTTACTTTGTTCCAGCCACTGTGCTAAGTACTTTATATGTATCAACTCATTTAACACACCCCATATGGTAGGAAAATTAGGATCTCTTATTTATGATAAATTAAAGCATAGGTAGTATTGATATAAGTAACTTTTCCCAATTACACAGCTAATAATAAAGGAAAGGATGAATAAATTTGAGAACATAATAGTCTCATCTTTTAGGTAACAGAATATCAGAAAGAATGTGAAATGGCCATCAATTGGGAAAATGGTTCCAAAATTATACAGCAAAACAAGTCTGTGTGTGTGTGTGTGCATGTAATAAGACTTATCTTCTGAACATCCAGATATTATCACTGAGAGTATGAAAAGGAGGCAATGCTTGGGAAAGCAATTGAAAACTATGGTAAAACAGTATTATATAAAGAATTCTAACACCAAAAAGATAAAGTTGGTCAAAGATGTGAGCAGTCAATTCTCAAAAAATTAAAGACAAAATGTTAGTAAAAAATAAGTGAAAATTTTAATATTACTAATAATGAAGGACATATGAAAATGCTGAGATTTAAACATGTTAAATTGAGAATTAAAGAAAAATGAAAACAGACAACATGAGCAGGAATTACTAGAGTTTTGCAAATTTACATAGTGCTAGGATGAAATTTTCTTACAAACATCTTAGAAATATATATCTTTTATTAACTATTTCAACTTCTAGGAGTCTAATGTAGACATTCACTAAATATGTGGAAACAAAAAGATTTATAAATTTTCAGTTGTGATATTAATTGAAATAATTATATAAAATCCAAATATTCAGAAACAAGGAAATGAGTAAAGAAATTAAGCCCCAAACAATTGCTTTATATAGTTTTTAAAATACTTTACTTTACCTTTAATAATTTATGAAAATGTTTTAAACACATTAATATTTTTCAAAAGGCAAATGGACTTCTAATTAAGATAGTAAAGAAAGTAAGAATGACTCACTCATAAATAAGTAAATGATAGGTGGACATATGACTAGAGATAGATAGAAAAATATATCGATGAGGATAGTAATAGGTAGGTAGATAGATAGATTTATCTCTAATTTTTTTCTTTAAATTTTAGAGTTCAATTGATATGAATACAGAATATGGTTTAGTCATCTACCAGAGGCACTGTGAAAGTTCTACAACAAATATGCAAAACATGTTCAAGAGAAAAGAAGGCTGCTTTTGTAAATACAAAATCATACCCTCCAAGGAAAATGGAGATTCCCTAGAAAATAACTGAAGGGGACACACACTATTAAATATCTGACCCTTAGATTTAAGGATTGAAATATTGCTAATATCAGTCCTTACTAATTTTCTATAAATCCTTTCATGTATTTCTGGAAATGTTCCCGTTATATAACTCTATATCATGCAATTCATTGTATATAAGTCATTAATGTGTATATATTTATATGTATACGTGTGTTGGTATGTGTATTTTTTCTAAATCCACAGCTCCCACAGTACAGACCTCTTTAAGAGTATTTGATATTATTTTCAAATAATATTTAACTTAAAAACATCATTATGTCTTGTGTATTTCGGTATGTCTTTTATCTGTATTCAGGAAAAAACGCTTGATTGGCAGCCAACTTTGCTAATGATTACAAATATCTGGTTCTCCTTTTGTTTCCTATGCAGACAGATACTCCCCAGCCCCCTTTACAATTACATGGGGACAACTGATTCTTTCTGACCAAGGAAATATGTTGGACATAATATGTATCTTTGTCAGTCTTAAACTTTGAAAAATCCCTGTGGGGTACTCTAGGTTCTTCTACTATAAACATAGAGGCCGGACTTCCCTGGTGGCACAGTGTTTAAGAATCCACCTGCCAACGCAGGGGACACGGGTTCGAGCCCTGGTCTGGTAAGATCCCACATGCTGCGAAGCAGCTAAGCCCGTGCGCTAAGCCCGCGCACCACAACAAAGAGTAGCCCGCACTCGCCACAACTAGAGAAAGCCCACGTGCAGCAATGAAGACCCAATGCAGCCCAAAATAAAATTAATTAATTTTTTTTAAAAAGAGGTGACATTTTAAAAAATAAAATAAGTAAACATAGAGGTCTTATGGCTGAACATAGATGGCTAAACCATTATCAATACAAAATGCACAGTAAGTAATGGTATGAGATTGATTATTTTCTTTTCCAACTACCGTAGAACAGCACAGTCATTCAAAATGATTTTTTAGCACCCACATAATAGTAGGTCAAGCTCTGTCAAAATTGTTTCAAGATTGTCCCTTTCATTTCCCCTCTTTTTTCTCCTCCATAGATACTGATCATGTTATTGAAATTATTGTTTGCTCTCCAGTTGTGTCCTCATCACTCAATATTTCCTATATACCACTGTCAAAATGAACACTGATGTTAAGGTGTTTGTCCCATACTCAAAAACTTTTAGGGCTCCTTATTGACTATAGTATATAATTCAAATCCTCAAGTATTCATGACCTTCTCAGTATGACTCCAGCCTACATTTCCATTCTTATAATATTAGCTTTACTCCCTCCATGTCCAGCCACCATAATGTTTATTTGAACCACACAAGAACTGTGTCATATTATTGGAAATTGCTTTGCACTAATAAAATTTCTAACCTTGTTATTATTTTACCCAAGATGCTCTTGTCTCTCTGCTTTACCAGTAATAATTCTCATATTCAATCAATTGCCACCTCTTCGTTAACTTTCCAAGGCCTCTCCTTCCTCTCTAAAAATCAGTTTAAAGGATGTTCCTGGTAGTCTGTATATTTAAGAGGTGTACATAGTTGAAAGGAGAGCAAAAAGTAAGATTCCATTTTTAGATTATGTTGAAAGATAAAATAAAATTTCTGAATTATTTTAAATAATACAATAGATTACTGAGACAAAGATTAATTTTGTGTATAAATTCAATATGTAGAAAGATATAGAGTGAAGAAATTCTAACAAAAATAAAGACTGTGACCAGACCCTGAATGGTAGGATAAAATAATGGCTTGAATTTATTATATAACAAGAGAGGGCTTTATCATAACTTCCAATATTGTATTACAAAAAATAAGTTAAACATTGAAAATTTAAAGATAAAATTATTTCAGGAGTATATTTATAATGAAAAATACTCTGTATAATATAAGCCTCTCTGAATGGGAGCAATAAGTCTTTATGCTTGAAAGAATCCTTACTACATTAAAAGCTGAGAGATTAAGGGAATATAAATATTTTACTTGTTTTTAACAATCATTTCAGATCCTGTGCTCCTAGGACATTGTTTGTCATAATATGGGAGGTGGCATGAAATATAAAAGAATTTGGCTATAAGAAAAACAAAATTTGGTATAATTTCCAGTTTAGCAGCTTTTTTACTTGGTAACTACCTACCTGTTGTTTTTTGTTTGTTTGTTTTGTTTTTTTTTCAAGTACCACATTTCACACCGAGTAGTCCTGTAACACTGCAAAATTTCAAGTAGCTTTACTTTTACAACTCTTTATTTCAGAGTCCTTTTTGGCTGTCTTAACAGTCCTTACAAGCTTTGTAATGCTTTTAAAGAAAACAAAAACAACAACTTTGGAATCACTTTAAGGAAATTGCTTATTCTTAAAATAATGCAGACCTTTGAATCTGCTCTTTAAATAAAAGAGACAAATATTTTTGATATAATAAAATGCCTACAAAATTGAATGTAGGTTTATATTGTTGTTAGAAAAAATACACTTATGGGCATTTCATCCAAGATAGTGAAAGGAAAGTTCATGGAAAAGTTTTCCAAAATAGAAATTAACAGCTTGCATTGCTCACAGGCACTCGATGACACTTCCTAGAGTATTGCTTTGTAGTCTTTCTCAAAATGTTTGGATACTGGTGAAAATAGTTCAGTTGTTTGTGGGAAAACTTCTTTTGTTTCCATTGAACAAGTTTACACCAGTGAAATAGGTGAAGATAATTGTAATGTAACATAAGAATATTGCTTTCTTACTCTAATTTATTGATCCAAGGTAATTACATGATGCAGATTCTTAGCTTAAAATATATAAAGTGGCGAAGGTGAATAGAAATGCTAAGATTTCAAAAGTCATTCCCTCTATTTATTTCACATACCTAATGTTGTATAAAGGCGTATCCTTGATTTACAACTAATTTCAGGCACAAGCACCAGTGTATCATAGTTTGAACTAGTAAGAAGAAAACATACATGTCATTAAATTGGTATGTAGAAATGAGATGTTAGAAAAAATATGACCTGTTTTAATACTACATTGATATTTAATTCCTCAGTAAGTAATTAAATGTAGAAATGTCATGCATAGTTTATTTTCAACATAGATATTTCTATGTAATTTCATCCCACTATTGAAAACTGTAAATATTTATTTCTACTAGGAAAATAATGGTGTTTATTATTTCCATAGGAAAAGCCATATGCTGAATGATATCCAGGGAGCAAAGAAATAAAGACAGTGCTTTCACAATAGTTTAGGCCTGTATTCTCCTTTCTGAAATGACATGATTACACCCTACCTTCTTTAGTTTCAAAATCCTTGGTACATTGCTCAAAACTTTCAATGGTAGACCACAATTTTATTTTCCATCCTCATGACTTGTAATCACAACATACAACATATATTCAAACAGTGTTTGAATCAAATTAATTTATCTAAACCAATATGTGTTGAGCATCTACTGTGTACAGCATACCTGGGAGTACAAAGTAAACAAGACATCTTTATATATACAGAGACATATCTAATAGACATCTACTCCAACTCCAAATGATTATTATAAAATTATATGTGTTATAATGAAAATATATTTTAAAACCCAGTAGGAGTATAAAAAAACAGTACCCTAAATTAAATGTTGAAATTTATGCAATACTTTACAAAAGAGATAGGATTTAAATTGAGACTTGAAGTAGAAGTGGAAATTTCTGAGGCATAGGGACAGCTAGTGTATTGAGGAGGGATTCCCATGAAGCACAGATGCTTATACAATGACTTGATAGTATCAAAAAGTCCCATATTCTCAAATTGCTGGAGTATGCACTGCACTTGAGGGGCACATTGTAAGGATTAGTCTGGATAGGAAGATTAGAACAAATACATCTACTATTTATTCAATAAACTTTATATTCATGAACACTAATATAATTGACTTCTACTCTTCTCTGGCCAAACTTTCTTAAAACATGCAAAGCTAATTCCTATCTCAAGAACTTTGCATTTGTAATCTGCATCTGAACTGTTCTTACACCAGATTATCACGTCTGGCTCTTTGTCAGTATTCATGTCTCTTACACGACATATCTTCTCTAGCTTCCCACTGGCAATCATTTTAAATTACACTAATTTTTTACATTTTCTTAAGAATCTCTTCAACAACAGATATTATTCAGTGATTTGTGTATGTGTTTATATCCTCTTCTCTCTAAAATATATGCTTAGTGTCAGCAGATGACTAGTTCACCTCCTTGTCTCCAGTACTTGTCATGTATACTAGGAAGGCAAAAGTTTCCATTGAAGACATCTTGAACAAAATAAAACCAATATTTTCAGTTGAATTTTTAAGAGAATAAATGTTAAAATTTACTTTTTAATAATAAATTTTTATTATAAGAATAAATTAAATGAGAATAAATTTAAAAATTAAACACGTCATTTTTGATCATTCAGTAAGTCTTTATTTTTAATCCATAAACAGCATAAAAGGACTTCAGCTAGTGTTTACTAAAATGAACAATGTAATACATAATCATTAAAATATAATAAAATAAAAATATGGATTATTAATAGAAGATTTTTGAGATACTTTAAAATATTTTAACTAATTTTCAGGGCAAAATTAAAACACAGCTCTAACAAGCTTTTAATTTTCCAATATGTGTTAACATTTTTATTTTATTATATATGAGTAATCATGTCTGATACTATTTTACACATAAAGAGTTATCAGGAAATTGAAATTCAGAACAAAAATATGTTTTCTTCCTTATGCTGATTTAAATAATAAAATCACAGGAAAACATTTATTCCATGTATGTTCTTTCTTCCATCTATTAACATTTGCGTTGATTAGGAAGATTTTACATTTTTTACTTTTAAGTAAGATTTGTGTATATTAAATATCCATGGTAACAGTCTCAAAAATTATGGTAAGAATTCCTGTAGTTGAAAAATAAAAAAAGAACTCCTGTAGAAATCAATGATCTTTTTTACAATTTACAGAAAGAATAAGAGGCCACATTTTCCTTGAGTGTTAAACTTAGCTGAAGAAATAAATACAACATCATTATATCAAAACGTCATATAAAATTGTGAGAATAAATTTTAACATATGTGTTGAAATATCAGACAAAGAAGATTTATACATTTAATCATCTATTAGATTAATTCACACAGAAATAATATAAACACTACAAATTCAAAACAGAAAGGAACTACATGAATATGATGGTGGTGATAAATGAGTCCTATAAACTCAGCATCGTTCTGAAAACTGCTTTTTTACAATAGGCATTTTTACAACACTTCTTTTCTATCTGGGTACAATGGGGGATTTGAGTAATTCAAAAAATCAGACTTCCAAATGCTTCTACTGATAAACCCAATACAGTCCAGCTGATTCTGTATGGTTATAAGAGGGAAATTTGTAACATAATGATGAGTTTTATTAGCATACATCCCTCTGTTTTATCCACCACATACTAAATGATCTAATATGATAGGCAATTATTACAAATAAATCTGCTTTTCCTTTTGTATATCTCACCACAGGGCTTTGAATTTACAATATCTAGGCTCTGGGCAGGATCATGAAGTTATCTTATTCATTCCTTTGCCTTAGATGAATGTTCACTTAGATCGTTTCCATGAAAAAGCGAAAGGTACGTTATCACATATCTACTCATTGCTTTACCCCTTATTAGCCCCTATCTCAGTTCATTCTTTTTGCTTTATAAACAAAATCCATTACCCACCAATTTCTGATGTTTCTTCTATTTTTCCCATTTAATAAATTCTGTTTTACCCTTTTTTATGTGAAAACATTGATAAAAGCAATAAACCCCACACTGTTTCTCTTCTTTTAACTCAAGTTGTCACTGCCATCTTTCATTCAAATAATAACTATAGTCATTATGATTCAGCAACACTGTCCCATTGTGCTAGTTATAAAAACATTGACAAAGGAAATCATAGATTATTAGATTCAGAGTTAGTGTTTAGATAGGTAGAATAGTTATATCATTTTTCCCCAAATTGATTGATTGATTAGGCACTTTGTAGTTGAATTAGAGCCTAGTCACATTATTTCTCTATAAATGTCATTTTGTTTAGAGAATTATTTTTAAAAGGCTTTTTTTATAATTAAAAATAGACAAAACAACAAAGCAAGCCCTATTCTTCTTACAAGTCCTGGAATAAAATAGTGTTTAGTAGGGGCTTCCCTGGTGGTGCAGTGGTTGAGAGTCCGCCTGCCGATGCAGGGGACACGGGTTCGTGCCCTGGCCCAGGAAGATCCCACATGCCGCGGAGCGGCTGGGACCATGAGCTATGGCCGCTGAGCCTGCGCGTCCAGAGTCTGTGCTCTGGCAACGCGAGAGGCCACAGCAGTGAGAGGCCCGCGCACCGCAAAAAAAGAAAAGTGTTTAGCATATAATTACAAATCAATTAAATGATTTTTTTGTTATAGTTTGTATGTATTTTTTCAGTATTTACTGTGATTATTAATAGTTTAATCAGAAAATTAAAATTATTAAATTAATAAGAATTATTGCCTTTTAAAATGTTTTCAAAGTTCCATTATCAGGTGATTTTCTGTGCTCTTTTCGTAAGTCATATTATGCAATAACCCTGTGAGGTAGGTGTTCTTATATTATTTTGCAGATGAGGAAACTGAGGAAAAAGAATTAAAGAATTTGCCACAAATCTCCCAATGTACAGGTGACAAAAGCTTGACTCAAACCCAAGTAAACTGTGTACAGAATCTAAACATAAAAACTGGGCAGCAGTAGGGGTCACTGGTCAGTTGTAATTTTTAAGCACAATTTTTCTCAAATACTCAAAAAAAATTGTTTGGCATTTTTAAGAAAGTGATGACTGTTGTCCTGTGCCATTCTTTCTATAAAAATATGCTTGATCATTAAAGAATTGAGAACATAAACTGGAAGTATAGGCAATTATTGATGAAAAATATGGCAATTACAAATTATAATTTTGAGTTAATTGTCTTTGGTAGTTTTCTTTTTTTTTTTCACAGCCGTGTGGTCAAGTAAGGCACCTAGGAGACCCCTCCCCACAAAGCGCCACTGGCTACCCTCCAGCCAAACCTTTGGTTGTTTTCTAGTTGAGACAATTATCCATGTTTCTAATGCAGAACTTAATGTGTATATGTATCACATAATATAAGAGGATTTTCATCAAATTTTCTTTGATTCTAAATAAAACATAGTAGCCTTGAAGAATCGTGTTTGGTCAAAATTGATTTGAGTACATCTCTGAAATGATCAAGCCAGTTTTGTTTCTGGGAAAATATTAGCTAATTTAGTTATGTGATGGAAAGTGTTGATGGAGTAAAAAGAGAAAACTAAGACATTAAATATTTTATATTTTCCTAAAGGTAAGAAAGAAATTTAGTCTGGGAAAGAATGGTTAAGACAGACTGCAGACAAGTTACATTTTAATTTTTTCGATATTTAAAGGATAGAAAATCAACTTAAAATTATTAGAAACTATGTTAAGCAGTAGGAAGGACACAGATATTTGCACCTTTAAAATGATCTCTATAAGTAGCTTGAGATACCTAAAAATCAAATATAGAATAGATATGGAGTTCTTGATTAGATTTTTGTCTTAATGTTTTCTAATGGAAACATAGTTTTTCCCTCCCTCTGGCATGTGTTTTGTCTTGATGAACTAATCTTTTTTCAACAAATACTAGTTGAGTTCCCATAAGATTTTAGGTATAATATTAGGCACTATGATAGTATACATAATTTTTGCTCTCATGGAGCTCACAAACTGGTTGAGAAGTTATAAAACAGGTAATGACTGACTGCAATAGAAGTATAAAACATACATACATACATAGGTCAGTCTAGAAATATCAAATAAACTTCTTTAGAAGCCATATCTGGCTAAGTTTATAAGTATCTACGGTAGTTAGCCAAGTAAAGATGGAGACTAAGGATAAGTATGCTCCAAAAGGGGAAAAAAAGAACTAACCCTCTTTGAGGGACAAGGCACTGATAGTGACTACAAGTAATTTTTATTCCCAGCTCTATTGAAGTATAATTGACATAAAATTGTTTAAACTTTCAGTGTTCAAGGTAATCATTTGCTATGCATACACATTGTACAATGATCACCACAATCATGTTAACACATCTATTACCTCCCATAGTTAATTGTGTCTGTGGCGAGAATTCTTAAGATCTACTCTCTCAGAAAATTTGCAAGTATAAAATACAGTATTAGTAACTATAGTTACTATCTGTTTATTACATGCTCAGAACTTATTCATCTTATAACTGAAAGTTTGTACCTTTTGGACATCTCCTCATTTCCCACGCTCCCCAGGTCTTGGCAACTACCACTCTATTTCTGTAAGTTCAACAGTTTTTTTCTTAGATTCCATGTATAAGTGATACTCCACAGTATTTGTCTGTCTTTATCAGGCTATTTCACTTACATAATGCCCTCCAGGTCCATCCATGTTGTTGCAAATAACAGGATTTTTTCTTTCTCACGGCTGAATAAGATTCCTGTATATAGATATAGATATGTTGATCTATATACATATATATATGTAGAAATATTTATTTATTTATTTAATTATTTGTTCATCCAGTGAAGAACATGTAGGTTGTTTCTATATCTTTGCTATTGTGAATAGTGCTGCAATGAAAGTAAAAGTGCAGATACCTCTTTGGGATACTGATTTTGTTTCCTTTTTTTTAATTTAAAAACTTTATTGGAGTATAATTGCTTTACAATGGTGTGTTAGTTTCTGCTTTATAACAACATGCCACTCTCTCACTTGGTCCAAGCATAGCCTTCCCCCTCCCCATGTCCTCAAGTCTACTCTCTACGTCTGCGTCTTTATTCCTGTCCTGCCCCTAGGTTCTTCAGAACCTTTTTCCTTCTTTTTTTTTTTTTTTTTTAGTTTTC
>NW_020175017.1:1066341-1089502 GCF_003031525.2 Neophocaena asiaeorientalis asiaeorientalis
TTTTTTTTTTAAGATTCCATATATATGTGTTAGCATATGATATTTGTTTTCCTCTTTCTGACTTACTTCACTCTGTGTGACAAACTCTAGGTCCATCCACCTCACTACAAATAACTCAATTTCCTATCTCTTTATGGCTGAGACCTATTCCATTGTATATATGTGCCACATCTTCTATATATGTGTCCATCTGTCAGTGGACACTTAGGTTGCTTCCATGTCCTGCCTATTGTAAATAGAGCTGCAATGAACATTGTAGTACATGACTCTTTTTGAATTATGGTTTTCTCAGGGTATATGTGCAGTAGTGGGATTGCTGCATCATATGTTTGCTCTATTTTTAGGTTTTAAGGAAGCTCCATACTGTTCTCCATGATGGCTGTATCAATTTACATTCTCACCAACAGTGCAAGAGGGTTCCCTTTTCTCCACACCCTTTCCAGAATGTATTGTTTGTAGATTTTTTGGTGATGGCCATTCTGACTGGTGTGAGGTTGTACCTCGCTGTAGTTTTGACTTGCATTTCTCTAATGATTAGTGATGTTGAGCATCCTTTCATGTGTTTGTTGACAATCTGTATATCTTCTTTGGAGAAATATCTATTTAGGTCTTCTGCCCATTTTTGGATTGGGTTGTTTGTTTTTTTGATATTGAGCTGCATGAGCTGCTTGTATATTTTGGAGATTAATCCTTTGTCAGTTGCTTCATTTGCAAACATTTTCTCCCATTCTGAGGGTTTTCTTTTCATCTTCTTTATGGTTTCCTTTGCTGTTCAAAAGGTTTTAAGTTTCATTAGGTCCCGTTTGTTTATTTTTGTTTTTATTTCCATTACTCTAGGAGCTGGGTCAAAAGGAATCTTGCTGTGATATATGTCATAGAGTGTTCTGCCTGTTTTCCTCTAAGTGTTTTACAGTGTCTGGCCTTACATTTAGGTCTTTAACCCATTTGGAGTTTATTTTTGTATATGGTGTTAGGGAGTGTTCTAATTTCATTCATTTACATGTAGCTGTCCAGTTTTCCCAGCACCACTTATTGAAGAGGCTGTCTTTTCTCCATTGTATATTCTTGCCTCCTTTATCAAAAATAAGCTGCCCATTTGTGTATGGGTTTATCTCTGGGCTTTCTGTCCTGTTCCATTGATATATATTTCTGTTTCTGTGCCAGTACCATACTGCCTTGATTACTGTAGCTTTGTAGTATAGTCTGAAGTCAGGGAGCCTGATTCCTCCGGCTCCGTTTTTCTTTCTCAAGATTGCTTTGGCTATTTGGGGTCTTATGTGTTTCCATACAAATTGTGAAATTTTTTGTTCTAGTTCTGTTAAAAATGCCAGTGGTAGATTGATAGGGATTGCATTGAATCTTCAGATTGCTTTGGGTAGTAGAGTCATTTTCAAAAACGTTGATTCTTCCAATCCAAAGACATGGTATATCTCTCCATTTGTTGTATCATCTTTAATTTCTTTCATCAGTGTCTTATAGTTTTCTGCAAACAGGTCTTTTGTCTCCGTAGGTAGGTTTATTCCTGGATATTTTATTCTTTTTGTTGCAATGATAAATGGGAGTGTTTTCTTGATTTCACTTTCAGATTTTTCACCATTAGTGTTTAGGAATGCAAGAGATTTCAGTGCATTAACTTTGTATCTTGCTACTTTACCAATTCATTGATTAGCTCTAGTAGTTTTCTGGTAGCATCTTTAGGATTCTCTATGTATAGTATCATGTCATCTGCAAACAGTGACAGCTTTACTTCTTCTTTTCCAATTTGGATTTTTAAATTTCTTTTTCTTCTCTGATTGCTGTGGCTAAAACTTCCAAAACTATGTTGGATAATAGTGGTGAGAGTGGACAACCTTTTCTTGTTCATGGTCTTAGAGGAAATTATTTCAGTTTTCCACCCCTGAGAACGATGTTGGCTGTTGGTTTGTAATATATGGCCTTTATAATGTTGAGGTAAGTTCCCTCTGTGCCTACTTTCTGGATGGTTTTATCCATAAATGGGTATTGTATTTTGTCAAAAGCTTTACTGCATCTGTTGAGATGATCATATTTTTTTTCTTTCAGTTTGTTAATACGGTGTATCATATTGATTGATTTGTGTATACTGAAGAATCCTTGCATTCCTCCAGCAAACCCCACTTGATCATGGTGTATGATCCTTTTAATGTGCTGTTGGTTTCTGTTTGCTAGTATTTTGTTGAGGATTTTTGCGTCTGTGTTCATCAGTGATATTGACCTGTAGTTTTCTTTCTTTGTGACATCTTTTTATCTGTTTATGGTATCAGTGTGATGGTGGCGTTTTAGAATGAGTTTGGGAGTGTTCCTCCCTCTACTATGTTTTGGAAGAGTTTGAGAAGGATTGGTGTTATCTCTTCTTTAAATGTTTGATAGAATTCACCTGTGAAGCCATCTGGTCCTGGGCTTTTGGTTGTTGGAAGATTTTTAATCACAGTCTCAATGTCAGTGCTTGTGATTGGTCTGTTTATATTTTCTGTATCTTCCTGGTTTAATCCTGGAAGGTTGTGCTCTACTAAGAATTTGTCCATTTATCCAGGTTTTCTGTTTTATTGGCATACAGTTGCTTGTAGTAATCTCTCATGATCCTTCGTATTTCTGCAGTGTCAGTTGTTACTTCTCCTTTTTCATTTCTAATTCTGTTGATTTGTGTCTTCTCCCTTTTTTTCTTGATGAGTCTGGCTAATGCTCTATCAATTTTGTTTACCTTCACAAAGAACCAGCTTTTGGTTTTATTGATCTTTGCTATTGTTTCCTTCATTTCTTTTTCATTTATTTCTGATCTGATATTTATTCTTTTGTTCTGCTAACTTTAGGGTTTTTTTGTTCTTCTCTCTCCAATTGCTTTAAGTGTAAGGTTAAGTTGTTTATTTGAGGTATTTCTTGTTTCTTGAGGTAGGATTGTATTGCTATAAACTTCCCTCCTAGAGCTCCTTTTGCTGCATCCCGTAGCTTTTGGGGCATCATGTTTTCATTGTCATTTTTCCTAGGTAATTTTTGATTTCCTCTTTGATTTCTTCAGTGACCTCTTGGTTATTAAGTAATGTATTGTTTAACCTCCATATGTTTGTAGTTTTTACAGATTTTTTCCTGTAATAGATATCTAATGTCATAGCGTTGTGGTCAGAAAAGATACTTGATATGATTTCAATTTTCCTAAATTCACCAAGGATTGATTTGTGACCCAAGGTATGATCTATCCTGGAGAGTGTTCCATGAACACTTGAGAAGAAAGTGTATTCTCATGTTTTTGGATGGAATGTCCTATAGATATCAGTTAAGTCCATCTTGTGTAAAGTATCATTTAAAGCTTGTGTTTCCTTATTCATTTTCATTTTGGATGATATGTCTATTGATGAAAGTGGAATGTTAGAGTCCCCTACTATGATTGTGTTACAGTTATGGCTGTTAGCATTTGCCTTATGTATTGAGGTGCTCCTATGTTGGGTGCATTAATATTTACAATTATCATATCTTCTTCTTGGATTGATCCCTTGATCATTATGTAGTGTCCTTCTTTGTCTCTTGTATTAGTCTTTGTTTTAAAGTCTCTTTTGTCTGATATGAGAATTGCTACTCCAGCTTTCTTTTGATTTCCATTTGCATGGAATATCTTTTTCCAACTCCTCACTTTCAGTCTGTATGTGTCCCTAGGTCTGAAGTGAGTCTCTTGTAGACAGCATATATATTGGTCTTGTTTTTGTAACCATTCATCAGTCTATGTCTTTTGGTTGGAGCATTTAATCCATTTATATTTAAGGCAGTTATCATTATATATGTTCCTATTACCATTTCTTTAATTGTTTTGGGTTTGTTATTGTAGGTCTTTTCCTTCTCTTGTGTTTCCTCTCTAGAGAAGTTCTTGTAGCATTTGTTGTAAAGCTGGTTTGGTGGTGCTGATTCTCTTAGCTTTTTGCTTGTCTGTAAAGGTTTTGATTTCTCCTTGGAATCTGAATGAGATCCTTGCTGGGTAGGGTAATCTTTGTGGTAGGTTTTTCCCTCTCATCACTTTAAATATGTCCTGCCACTCCCTTCTGGCCTGCAGACTTTCTGCTGAAAGATCAGCTGTTAACCTTAGGGGGATTCCCCTGTATATTACTTTTTGTTTTATTTTTCCATTGCTGCTTTTAATATTTTTTCTTTGTATTTAATGTTTGATAGTTTGATTAATATGTGTCTTGACATGTTTCTCCTTTGATTTATACTCTATGGGACTCTCTGCACTTCCTGGACTTGACTGACTATTTCCTTTCCCATATTAGGGAAGTTTTCAACTATAATCTCTTCAAATATTTTCTCAGTCCCTTTCTTTTTCTCTTCTTCTTCTAGACCCCTATAATTCGAATGTTGGCATATTTAATGTTATCCCAGGAGTCTCTGAGACTGTCCTCAGTTCTTTTCATTCTTTTTTCTTTATTCTCCCCTATGGGAGTTATTTCCACTATTTTATCTTCCATGTCACTTATCCATTCTTCTGTCTCAGTTATTCTGCTATTGAGTCCTTCTAGAGAAATTTTAATTTTATTTATTGTCCTATTCATCATTGTTTGCTGTTTAGTTCTTCTATGTCCTTGTTAAATGTTTCTTGTATTTTCTCCATTCTATTTCCAAGATTTTGGATCATCCTTACTCTCATTACTCTGAATTTTTTTTCAGGTAGACTACCTATTTCCTCTTTGTGTTTTTGGTCTGATGGGTTTTTACCTTACTTCTTCATCTGCTGTGTGTTTCTCTGTCTTCTCATTTTGCTTAACTTACTGTGTTTGGGGTCTCCTTTTCACAGGCTGTAAGTTCATACCTCCTGTTTTTTTTGGTGTCTGGCCCTGGTGGCTAAGATTGGTTCAGTGGGTTTTGTATGCTTCCTGCTGGAGGGGACAAGTGCTTTTTTTCTGGTGGATGAGGCTGGATCTTGTCTTTCTGATGGGCAGGACCGCATCTGGTGGTGTGTTTTCGGGTGTCTGTGACTTTACTATGATTTTAGGCCGCCTCTTTGCTAATGTGTGGGGTTGTGTGCCTGTCTTGCTAGTTGTTTGGCATAGGGTGTCCAGCACTGTAGCTTGCTTGTCATTGAGTGGAGCTGGGTCTTAGTGTTGAGATGGAGATCTCTGGGAGAGTTTTCGCCATTTGTTATTATATGGAGCTGGGAGGTCTCTGGTGGACCAGTGCCCTGAACTCAGCTCTCCCACCTCAGAGGAACTGGCCTGTTGCCCGGCTGGAGTACCAAGACCCTGTCAGCCACACAGCTCAGAAGATAAGGGAGAAAAAAGAAAGAAATAAAGAAAATAAAGAAAATAAATGAAAATAAATTTAGTAAAATAAAAAAATTTATAAAAAACTAAAACATTAAAAAATAATTAAATAAATAAACAAAAAAGAAAGGAAGAAAGAAGAGAGCAACCAAACCAAAAAACAAATCCACCAATGATAACAAGTGCTAAAAACTACACAAAAAAAACCAAAATACAAAATGGACAGACAGAACCCTAGGATAAATTGTAAAAGCAAAGCTATACAGACAAAATCACACAAAGAAGCATACACATACACACTCACAAAAAGAGAAAAAGGAAAATATATATATATATATAAATATTTTTAAAAAGGAAGAGAGCAACGAAATAAATAAACAAATCTACGAATGATAATAAACTCTAAATATTAAACTAAGATAAACATAAAGCCAGAAACAAATTAGATTCAGAAAGCACACCCCAAGTCTACAGTTGCTCCCAATGTCCACCCCCTCAATTTTGGGATGATTCTTTGCCTATTCAGCTATTCCAGAGATACAGCGTACATCAAGTTGATTGTGGAGATTTAATCCACTGCTCCTGAGGCTGCTGGGAGAAATTTCTCCTTCTCTTCTTTGTTCACACAACTCCTGGGGTTCCGCTTTGAATTGGCCCAGCCTCTGCATGTAGGTCGCCTGAGGGCCTCTCTTCTCGCCTGGACAGGACGGGGTTAAAGAAGCATGTGATTAGGGGGCTCTGGCTCACTCAGGCTGGTGGAGGGAGGGGTATGGAATGTGGGGTGAGCCTGCAGCAGCAGAGGCCAGCATGATGTTGCACCAGCTTGAGGTGCACCGTGTGTTCTCCTGGGGAAGTTGTCCCTGGATCCCGGGACCCTGGCAGCGGCAGGCTGCACAGGCTCCCAGGAGGCGAGGTGTGGATAGTGACCTGTGCTTGCACACAGGATTCTTAGTGGCTGCTGCAGCAGCCTTAGCATTTCATGACTGTTTCTGGGGTCCGTGTTGATAGCCACGGCTCTCTGGAGCTCATTTAGGTGGTGCTCTGAATCCCCTCTCCTTGCGCACCCTGAAACAATGGTCTCTTGCCTCTTGGGGAGTTCCAGACTTTTTCCCGGACTCCCTAACATCTAGCTCTGGTGCACTAACCCCCTTCAGGCTGTGTTCATGCAGCCAACCCCAATCCTCTCCCTGGGATCTGAGCTCTGAAGCCAGAGCCTTAGCTCCCAGCCCCTACCCGCCCCGGTGGGTGAGAGACAAGCCTCTCAGGCTGGTGAGTGCTAGTCGGCACCTATCCTCTGTGTGGGAACTCTCTGCTTTGCCCTCTGCACCCGTATTGCTGCGCTCTCCTCTGTGGCTCTAAAGCTTCCCCCCGCCCCTGCCAACCCCTGTCTCCACCAGTGAAGGGTCTTCCTAGTGTGTGGAAACTTTTCCTCCTTCACAGCTCCCTCCCAGAGGTGCAGATCCCATCCGTATTCTTTTGTTTCTGCTTTTTCTTTTTTCTCTTGCACTGCCCAGGTACATGAGGAGCTTTTTGCCTTTTGGGAAGTCTGAGGTCTTCTGCCAGCATCCGTAGGTGTTCTGTAGGAGTTGTTCCACATGTAGATGTATTTCTGGTGTATTTTGGGGGAAGAAGATGATCTCCACGTCTTACTCCTCTGCCATCTTAAAGGTCTCTCTGTTTCCTTTTGAGAAATACCTAGAAGTGGGATTGCTGGATGACATGGTAGTTCTAGTTTCAATTTTCTGAGGATCCTCCATACTGTTATCCATAATGGTTGTACCAGTTTACATTCCTACCATCAGTGTAAAAGGATTCTCTTTTTCCTCGCCCTCACCAACACTTACCTTATGTCTTTTGGATAATAGATATCCTAACATATGTGAGGTAATACCTCATTGTGATTTTGATTTGCATTTCCCTGATGACTAGAGATATTGAGCTCCTTTTCATGTACCTATTTGCTATTTGTATGCTCTTTGGAGAACTGTCTGTTCAGGTACTTTGTCAATTTTTAAATTGGATTATTATTATTATTTTTGCTATGAAGTTCTATGGGTTCCTTATATTTTTTTAATATTAACCCCTTTTATATATATGTTTTGCAAATATTTTCTCCTGTAGGTTACCTTTGCATTTTTTTGATTGCTTCTTTTGCTCTGCAGAAGCTTTTTAATTTGCTGTAGTCCTACTTGTATATTTTTGTTTTGGCTGCCTGTGTTTTTGGAATCATATCCAAAAAATAAATTTTAAAGATCAATTTTAAGGGGCTTTTTCCTTATACTTTTTTTTCCCCTAGGATTTTTATTGTTTTTATTGATTTTTATTGTCGTATATATGCCTTTAATTCATTTTGAATTAACTTTGTGAGTGGTGTAAGATAAGAGTCCAGTTTCATTCTTTTGCATGCTGATATCCAGTTTTCTCATCACATTTATGGAAGAAACTATCCTTTCCTCATTGTGTGTTTTTGGCACTCCTGTCAAAGACTAGATGACTCTGTATGCGTGGGTTTACTGATGAGCTCTCTATTCTGCTCTATTGGTCTATCTTTTTTTAATGCCAGCACCATACTGTTTTGATTACTATAGCTTTGTAATATAGTTTGAAATCAGGAAGTGTGATGCTTTCAGCTTTTTTCTTCTTTCCTAAGTATACTTTGGCTACTCAGGGTCTTTTGTGGTTCCATATGAATTTTAGGATTTTTTTCCCATTTATGTGAAAAGTGGCATTGGAACATTGATGGGGATTGCACTGAACTGAATCTGTAGATTTCTCTGGGTAGTCTGGACATTTTTACAACACTTATTCTCCCAATCCAAGAACATGGTGTACATTTCCATTTGTGTCTTCTACGATTGCTTTTCATTAATATCTTATAGTTTTCAGCATACAGATCTTTCACCTCTTCGCTTAAATTTACTTCTAAGTATTTTACTGTTTTTGATGCCATTGTAAATGGGTTTGTAATTTAGGCTGACTGAATCATATAGTATAAGAAGAGAAGAGGTGAGATGATACAGTAGATGTGAAAGATCTCTATCATAGAGGTACTTATAGTCATTACTGAATAGATTCAATTGATACTGAATAAATCAGAAACATTGAAGAATTTTAACAAGGTTTAATAATAATCATTCTTGTATTATATTCCAATCTGGAAGTAGTATGGAAGATAGAATCGTATGAGAAAGTGTTAAAAAGGATTATTCAGGAGTCTGGAAGATCAGTTAGGAGGCTCACATGCTAATACTAGTGAGAGAGGATCTAATGTTGCTAATTTGGAAATGGGTTGAAAAAGATTAGTTGGATTCCGGTGATAATGAGGTGTAAAAATAAAACAGAGGTATCATCACCTACATTTTTTTTAAGAGGGTTGAGGAGTCATTTTTAACTACCAGGTTTCTAGATTGGATAAAAGTGTGAATTGTGTTTTCCCCATTCCCATTCTTCCCAATGCTATGTAAGTTTTAATTTGTTCATTTTAGAAATGAACTAAAATGTGGGATATGAAGTGAAAGGTTTAGTAGGCAAATGGAATGTAGATCTGAAGTTTAGAAGAGGAATTGGACTGGGGACATAAACTTCAGAGACAGTCACCCATAGGAGGTTGAATACAAGGGCACTAATAAATTATTCCATGACCAGAGTGAAAGAAATGAGGAACAAAGGGATAATGTCAGAGGCCTTAAATTTAAAGACTAAATGGGGAAAGAGTAAATCACAAAAGAAGAGAATATGTAGTAACTAGAATAGCAGGGGCACCCCCTCACAAAAATATTTTGAAAACTAAAGTAAAATTATAATGAGAAGGAAGGAATTGACAGTATAAATTGATGCAATGAAGTCAAATGAAATAATAACTGTGAAACTGTTCATTTAATTTAATATAGGGAGGGATGTTATTCATTTAGGAAAGGCTAAGTTTTTTAGTTATATGGAACATTTATTGTAGTAGACAGAGAAATGAACAGAAATGGAAATGGGTACTTTGGACTATTTTTACAGAGGAAATGGCTGAAAGTAGTACATGGAGAACACAAGAAGTTATTGGAATTTGAAAGTAGGCTGGTGTAAATACAGACATACTGGGGTTGTGGGAAGCAGGAGAAAGCTGAAAATTTCAAATAATCATTATAGAAAATTATGGAGGATGGTAGGTAGGGGCAACATAAAGCTTTCCTAGGTAACCTTAAGGCTCAGCTGAAATAGAAAAGCACGCATGTAGGAGAAATATGGCACTAATATGCAAGGTTGAGTTCATTTATTTATTCTCATTTCTTCCATGATTACTTAGTATTCTCAGTGCACATTCTAAAGTCAGAGAAAAACAGAAATTTAGTAATGGAAGTATGTTGGGTATGTATGGAGGCAGGAGGTGGAATGGAGCAATCTGCTCCTCATAATATCTAGCTACAATACCAGCTTTTCTTTTGTACCTCAAGTTACTCTTATTAAAACACCAAATAGATAGTTAGGAGCCTTATTTTCAGTCTTGAAGGGGAAAATCGGATTTTTAGACAACTTTGTCATGCAAATACGTAGCTACTCCAACAATCCTATTTTTTTTTTCCACAAGAAAATACAAGTAGGTGCAGTAATTAAAAAAAAAAAAAGTCTCCCAGGTAATTCTGAAAAAAGATTTTCATATCCCTTAAAACCCCCACCTGTATTCTAAGAAGGGATGACCATAAAGAAGCAATGGAGACTGGGATTTCAAAGCTATGCAGCAATGGAGACTAACTGGAATTTCTGGAGACTGACTGAAATTTACAAGTTTTTGAGAATCATGCCTAATCTCACAGATTCTGATGAGAATTTTCACCATTCTCGGGATTGAATCACCAATTTTTTCCATACCAAGTAGTCACCTTTTGAATTAAGGAAATTCCTTGGCCAGGGAAAAGATACACACACACATAAACATATATACATGCATGTATACAATGCATTTCGCTAACATCATGTTTACTTTTCTGTGTGTAATTATTTATTTCTCTGAAAGGGTAAAATTCAATGATCATCATTTTCCTTTCTCTATTTTTAAATGTCCTGCTTAAATATTGGACTTTATAACACCATGGAGGTTGAGTAAAATTAAAAAGTAATTCAAATCTGTCTTATCTATGAAGACTCCTCTGATTTCCCTATTGTTTCTCTATTGTTTCCCCTTCTCACATATGTCAGCACTCTTTTGTACTTCTCTTTTAGTACATCTTATGTTGTATGCTGTAATTACTTGTGAACATGTAGTTGACAGTGTTGTAGGTTATACAGCATCTTTGTAAACATGGAAATTTGGGGATAAGGTCTATTTTGGGTTTAAAATTTAGAAATAATAGGTAATGAGTCAAACCAAAACATGCAGAATAACATTAGAGACAAGTACAATCCAACAAGTTTGAGACTCTACAGTAAACAAGCTATGTCAAAAACCTAACTTTAAGAATTGCATTAATCAGAGTGAGAATGTTGATCAGAAATGGCAATACAATAAAAATTATCAAAGTAGTGAGGCAGAGACTAGATTGATAGAAGCACCTCTTAGGGAATAGGAATCTCTGGCCCAAGGGCTCTCTTGATTGGAAATATTACATTTCTGGACATATGTTCATCCAGTTGATTTAGCCAGATACTGGTAAGCATGTAAATTATAGAGCAAAATCTTCTAATTTTATGTGCAGTGAGCAATCTTCTATTTATAACTTAGTTTTCCACACATGATATGATTTCGTAGAGAAAATATTTAGAAGAGATTTAATTTCTGCTTCTTTGCCAATTATATTTTACTATTCAATTAGTAAATTATTTATAGTTATTATTCTTGTAAGTATGGGTCATATCCTGTCCCTGATGACTTCCCAGCAGCATTCTGACAAGCTGTATTTTTATGTCTGCAAAAACAAGGTGAATGCCCTTGAAATATTTTCGGAGACAATCATTTGGCTTTTTCTAAAAACTCTCTGAAATCATTGTGGGCCATACATTTACTCCAATATCAGTCTCTCTGAATTTGTTTATGTTTCATCTCTTGTAATACAGTTGCCAACTACTTGAAAGTACAGCTAGTTTCTTACTCACTTTGGATTCATTCATTCTCCTATTCAATAAATATTATTTGAAGGCTTACTATATTCCAGACGTTCTTCTGGATTAGCTGTGAATCAAAACACAACAAAACAAAAATCCTTGCCCTCAAGAGCATACATTATAATGTATGTCATATACACCAGTGGTCCCCAACCTTTTGGGCACCAGGGACTAGTTTCGTGAAAGACAATTTTTCCACAGACGGGGAGGGAAGGGGAGACGGTTCAGGGGGTAATGCGAGCCATGGGGATCGAACGGCAGATGAAGCTTAGCTTGCTTGCCTGCCGCTCAGCTTCTGCTGTGTTGCCCGGTTCCTAACAGGTCGTGGAGCGGTTACCGGTCTGTAGCCTGAGGGTTGGGGATTCCTGATATACACTCTATGCAATAGACATATTTAACATATAAGTGATTTACTAGGTTAGGAGATGAAAGTAAGAGAAGGAAGACAGTAATGATTTCATTTTATAAGGTGGAAAATCAATAGGTGTTTCCTCTAATTGATGGATCATGGAACAAGAAATTGAGGTGCAAGTATATTATTTAAAATTACAGAGGCATAGAACTTATAATTTCAGCTCTGACACTTAAAGAGTCACTCTCATTTTTACAACCAGAAAATAAAAATGAACAAATAAAAAGATGAAACTCAGTGGTTTTTCTTGAATTTATCTAATAGCTGATGTTGCAGGACAAACTGCCACCTAAAAATCTGGAGAAACAAAATCTGGAGAAACAGAGGACTTTGTTAGTCACTGCCAAAGTCAGCTAACCTGCAGCAGAAGGAACTGGAAATGTGAACTGTTGGGCTTATTTAAATGCTAATTTTGGTAATTTGCTGGAGACTAAGTGTAGAGTGACATAAGACTAAAACATTTTCTAAGAACCACAGTCTAAGGGAGGCCCCCACTTTCACGGAGTTTTACCTCCAAGAACCTCACCAAGTTCTCACAGTGAACAGCCAAGAAATATCCTCTGTTAGCTCTGGCATGGGAGGGGAAATAAATAGTTGAGAAACACAATACACCAAGAGCATTTTCCATTTAAAAAGGACTATGCTATAGGGGAAAAGACTTCACCAGAGCCTTATCCAACCTAGGAGAAGGCACTGTCTTGACTCTAGGCCTTCCCCAACAGGTTTTCTGTCTCACCTAAGGAAAGGGGAGCTAAGAAGCACTGGTAAAAGTCACAGCCCAGGGACACAGGCCCATTAAACACTAAAATTTAATCATAAGCTCACTGAATGCTTTCTTTGCACCACACCTTACCAGCATTCCAACAAAGCCCCAGTATTATAAAAATAAGATGTAGCTGAAAGAGGTGCATGGCAGACTCTACCTAAGGACAAGTTCTTAAGGAAGCACAAAGACAACAGGAGATACAAGAAAGAGGACATTAGAGGAATTTAAATGCTCTGGCTACAGAAAACATTAAACATAGCTCAACTCCTACCCAAAATAACATAAAACCTCACACTGCAGGCCTATTAACTTTAGTCCCTATTATCCAATATTTCCTTTCTGAGTTAAAGCAAAAAATTACAAAGCATACTAAAACGCAAGAAAAAAAATTTGAAGAGACAAAGCAAATATTAGAATGAGACCTAGATAAGACACAGATTTTGGGTCTCCGTAAAGTGTAAAATAATCAGGATGAAAATGTTAAGAGCTCTAATGAAAAAAGAGACACTGTGCAAGAACAGATAGGTAATGTAATTGGAGAGATGGGCACTCTGAGAAAGAATCAAAAGGAAAAACTAAAAAATCAGAAACAGTGTAACAGAAATGAACATCTTTGATGGATCACTGGTAAGATGGACCCAGCTGAATCAGTGAGCTTGCACATAAAGGAATAGAAAGTTCCCAGGTGGAAGGCAAAAAGAAAAAAAAAAGAATGAAAAAAAAAGAGCTATGAAGTTACAAAGAAGTTCCTCACCCTGATTTCCATTTAGTCATTCAGCAAACATTTATTAACTACTTATTATGTGTCAGGTCATTTTTCAGCATTTAAGTGAGTTAAAATAGTGACATGTTTGCTATCCTTGAAAATCTTAATTTCTAGAGTGACAGGGAAAAAATAAGTGTAAAATCTACATCTCAGATAGGTCTAAGCACCTCTTAAAAAGAGAAAATATACCTAGTCGTTAAGATCAGGATAGTTTTTCCTGAAGCATAATAATTAAAATAGCCACTACTGACTCTTTACTGTTTATCTGGTACTTATTCTGCATTCTTAGCCCTTACCATGTATTAATTCATTCAATACTCACAATCATTTTATGAGGAAAATAGCATGAATTCCCCATGTTACAGATTAAGAAACCAAGGCACAAAATGTTTGAGTAATCCGCCTAAGGCTCCACCAGATTATATGCTGGAGCTGGGATTCTAACTCAGTCTTGGATTTTATGCCCTACTATCTGTTAAGGAAGTGATGTTTGACCTGATTATCGAAAGGTACTTTATTGAAAAATAGAGCTTTACTAAGTGGAGTAGAAAGGTTGACCTAGTTCTGGTTTTCTAAACAAGAGGAGACAGTATGTACAAAGGACCTCACAGAGAGGGGAACAGATCAAGCAGAGTTCCTGGGCCATACTAAAGATGTTGTTCTTTATTGAAAGGACAGTGGGGAAATGGTGTGGAGTTTTAAGCATGGAAATTATATCATTACATTTGCATTTGAAATAAAACACTTTTGGTTTTCAGAGGATAAGTGGTTGTGGAAGAAGCCACAGGGATGGCTTTGAGAAATGAAGAAATTCATGGTGAGAATTACAGACTGTTACAAAACACAAAAAAGCAAACTTCTCTTTCCTGGCTTGCCTTCCTATAGTGTAAAGACAAGCAACCTAAATACTATTGGGCTAGCCAAAAAGTACCTTCAGTTTTTAAGTAAAAATAAAAGACACATTTTTTATTTTCACCAAGAACTTTATCGAACAATGTATTCACCCTTTTTTCCACTATCTTCTGCCATTTTTCAGGCAACTTCATAATTCCGTCTTTGCAAAACTTTTTATCTTTTTTAGTAAAGAACTGTTCCAAGTGCCTTTTACAGTCTTCCAAGGAATTGAAATTTTTTCCTTTAAAAGAATTTTGTAAAGACGGAAATAAATGGAAATCCGAAGATGCAATGTCTGGTGAATACAGCGGATGAATCAGAAGTTCTCAACCAAGTTGTAACAGTTTTTGCCAGGTCATCAAAGAAACAGGCGGTCTTGCTTTATCCTGATGGAAGATTATGCGTTTTCTGTTGACTAATTCTGGACGCTTTTCGTCGAGTGCTGCTTTCAGTTGGTCTCATTAGGAGCAGTACTTGTTGGAATTCATCATTTGGTTTTCCAGAAGGATCTCATAATAGAGGACTCCCTTCCAATCCCACCATATACACAACATCACCTTCTTTAGGTGAAGACAGGCCTTTGGTGTGCTTGTTGGTGGTTCATTTCTCTTGCCCCACAATCTCTTCCATTCCACATTATTGTACAGTATCCACTTTTGAGCACCTGTCACAATTTGTTTTACAAACGGAACATCTTCATTACGTTTAAGTAGAGAATCACATGCGGAAATACGGTCAAGGATTTTTTCGCTTAACTTATGTAGAACCCAAACATCAAAGTGATTAATATAACCAAGCTGGTGCAAATGATTTTCAACACTTGATTTGGATATTTTGAGTATGTCGGCTATCTTCTGCATGGTATAACATTGATTGTTCTCAATGTGTCAGTTTGATTGCTATCAACTTTAACTGTCTGTCCAACCATGGAGCAGCGTCCAGTGAGAAATCTCCAGCACGAAACTCTGCAGACCACTTTTGACATGTTCGATCAGTCACAACACCTTCTCCATACACTGCACAAACCTTTTTTGAGTTTCAGTTGAGTTTTTACCTTTCTTGAAATAATAAAGCATAATAGGCTGAAAATGTTGCTTTTTTTCTTTCATCTTTAATATTAAAATGGCTACACAAAAATTCACCAATTTTGATAAGTCTTTTTTTAAATTCACACTGATGTGACAGCTGTCACATGCAATCTCACGAAATTGTTTCAAATGAAATTAAAGACAAATAAGTGCTACTAGAGCCATCTAACTGAAAAAGACAAACAAAACTTTTGGCCAACGCAATACATTCCTCATGTTTACTTGCATTTAGGATTCTTGTGATCAAATTTTCATGAAGCAGATGTACTTGTGAGAAACTTGAATGGATGGTAGAATAATAATTTTGTTTTCAGCATTGTATGATTCCACAGAATATGACTCTGGGTGGGGGGGTGTTAGCTATAATCGGACTCCTTGCAGTGCAGTAAGGCAGCTTTGTGAGGAGTAGAAGCAATATGTCAGTATACTCAGTTTGCTAAATTCTCAGTAGTATTGTCACATTGATTCTTTGGCAACAATAAGTCAGTGTTTTTTTGCACAGATATATCTTAGGATCAGCAAACAACTGTGGATCTTAGGTTCATTAGTATGTTAGGTTTGATGGTATCCCCTTACTAGGAGCCCATCTACATTTTATTCTGTTAATTTAACCCAGTAACTGATTACTATGCCTCATGTGGACTAATGTCTATCCAAATTTAGTACATTGATTTGGAAATTCACACACTGATTTAGAGAAAATTGTTGTTTGAAATGCATTACTGACTTCTCCTAGATGTGTCTCAGTCTTCTGATATCATTAGTCCATTAATTCTTCTTCTTGGTCTTTGTTGTTTAATAGGTTCCTCAACATGAAAATCAAAGCTCTACTCTTAGATATTGGAAGCATGCAATTAAATGTGCATAGATAACAATACTGAGGACTCCACAAAGCACCATTACAACCTTTTTGAATAATCTAATGTTTACTTAAGTATTTATAATTTATACATTATATTTTAGTACTTTATATTATTCCTTTTTGACAACATATTATCTTTTAAGCACATACATGTGTTTCAGTGTTATAAATAGATATTACAGAAGCATTATCAATATATACAATTTTATCCTTTTTTGAGTTTCTACACTTAAAATGTAACTGTCAGGGCCATATTTTACCTACGTTCTCATCATGATCACATTCACTAACTGAAGTCACTGAGCTCATAAAAGCATCTAAAAATATGGAAATAATTATAAGGAAAAAAATATACATATATACACATGTATGTAAACACACATACATCACCTTGAACATAGTAAGAACTCAACACACATTTGTTGGTGGATAAAGTGAAGTTGTGAAGTAATAAATTGTTAATTAGTGCCTGCAGAAAAATAATGATAGATTCCAGAGCATATATATATATTTTTTCAAAATATTGATGGTACATACATTTTTAAGTCTAGCTTTATTTTACCTCAGTATTTTAATATTTCTTTGCATATAGTTTAAATAAAGTTATGTAATTAATAAATTACTAAAAAATGCAAAATATGTAAAATACATATGTAAGAAAAATTCCAAAATATTAGAATGCATAATAACTAATATATTTAGTTTTATATTCAATTATATTCCTTTTAAAATATAATCACTTGTAGAGATATAAATGGATTGTGTTTTAGAAAGAAATGTTTCTATAGAAAATAAATTAATAAGCCTTTGGAAATGTTGCCAAGTCAAAATGTTTAAACTTTTTGTTGACTCTAGCAAAGTTTTAATCAGGCTTTCTGGAGTTATTGAAAATGCCTGAATTGAAACACTTAATGCTTTTTATAATCAGAGGGCAAACAATGGGATGAAAAAGGCAAAATAAAAACCATGAGGTTTTGTCCTATTTTGTTATTTTTTTCCATTATATAAAATTCATTAGCAAAGTTTTTCAAACAAATTCCACAATATATGCTATATATACAAATAAGATTAAATTTGATTATATATACCTCATAAATTTCAATGTGTTTATTTTCATGACGGGTACTTTGCAACAAAAAAATTAAAAGTAAATTACTATTAAGTTGTATTTCATACAATAAGAAAATGAATTATGCAGCTTATCTGAGCAGATAACAAAGGCTACAGTTTATAACTATGAAAAAAGCATCACATGAACCATAATTTTAGTAATACTATGTGGCAGAGACCACTTTGGGGACTTCAAATATGTTTTAAAAGACCTTGTCATTTATACCCAGTATGGTTCTACAAGAGGTTTTTTTGATTTATTATTTGTTTGTTTCATTTAATCAGATTCTCAGATACTGGCGGGTATATGATTAAGAATGTTAAAACTGCTTAAAATAGGAATTGCTGATGTTTAAAAAAAAAACAAACCTGGAGGAAAATGTGAAGTGGGACAAGCTCTTTCAGTACCCTTGTATCTCCTTTAGTTTTTCTGTCTCAGACATCAGTGCCCTTGGGCTGCTGCCCAGCTCTCCAGGATACTCAACTTCAGACATACTAAAACTTTCCATCACAATAATTCTTTTTTCTCTAGCTTAGTTTATACAAACTATGTTTGTCACATACCCTATTAACTTTGGGTTTCTGTTTCCTAATAGTGAACTGAGATACATTCTTTAAGCCAGAAATATTTCTTAATTCTCTACTAACTGATAGACTGATAGCTCCTACATATGGCCATAATAAATATAAATAGACCTCAAATAAATGGATAAAACTAATATTAATTGGCATCATGTTAAGAATTGAACAACACCAGTAAAGCACAAAATGCACACACATATTATTCTAATTATTTTTAAAATTAGTTTTTCCACACTTTTCATATGTATGAAATTATTACTTTCATTTAGAAAAAATGCTTAGTGTTTTATAACAATTGGAATTTCCTATGGCATAGATTAAATAATAAACATTATGAAGGAAAGTACTTTCAATACAAAATAAAACTGAACTTTTAGAATTTAATCCTTTTATGGGTGTTTTGTTGTTTTGTTTTTTGTTCTCTTTTCATAGCTTATTTCTTATTTGAGAAACAGGAATATTTTGTATTTGAACATTTTCCTTTTTGTGTGTGTTCTAACAGTCTCAACTTTTTAAATGTTTGAGGTAACATAGAGAGAATGAAATAGTCAAATATATTCTTACAGATGAGATATTATTTTGTCAGATCAGATTTTCCTTTCCTCTGCTTTTTATTTTTATAAAAATTCCTTAGATGGAGGGCATATTCAAATTAAAAAGTAATATATTAAAAAATCTTTAGATGATTGGAGTATTAATGTGAATAACAGTTCTTTTAATCATGTAGTGATCACCCAGGGATGAAATCTTACTTTTATCATGAGTCCCAAGGAAACATGCTACAAGTAAATACTCCTATCTGAATAGCAAGTTCACACCAGTCAGAATCCCAATGGCTTTTCACCTGAAAAATGTGGCTTCCAAGGGGGAAAAAAGTTAATGACAATGTAATTTATTTTTCTAAATACTTCCTTACATTTTTAAATATGTGAGTGTAATTTGGGTACATTTTTTTCTTCCTTAGATAATTTTTATTTTTGACTTATGTTTATTCAAAAATTTAAAGGTAAGGAAAATACCTGTTTTTGTTCCCTGAGATTTTCACAATAAATTTCTGTTCTCACTCAGTGTAATATGGCTTGGCAAAACTGAATACAGTGCTATACACAAAATATATAAATTAAGCAGTAGTTGGCTGTGAAATGTAGCTATTATTCAAGATCAAGGGCACTGGGAAAAATAGTCTGTGTTTTCCTTCATTGGTTGTAAAAGATCATTTTTCATTTCATATTACATTGAAGAGACTGACTTAAAAAATAATGTTTATTGTTTTTTCTCACAAAAGAAAGATAAAATGTCATATAGCTCATTTCTAGGACGTTATCTAGTTTCTTATAAAGATCTTGCTGTAAGTTTCTAGGTAAGAATAATCTCATATACCTATCTCAAAACATTTCAATCACAACCTTTTTTTGTGGTCAAATGCTTGCACATGGTAAAATTAAAAGAATAATTAGAAACTTTTATTAAGTAACAATTTATAATTTTTTTTTGGAATTGAGTCAGGAACCATCAAAAGGAGTTGCTATGAGGGAAGTGTTAAGGGAAAGAAACTGTTGCCAGAGATCAGCAAGACCTTTAGTCAGGGCAGAGGGACTACCTGATATCAGCTATGACCTTCATTTGAAAAATGCTGACAGTGGCCAATAATGCTAGTCAAAGAAGCATAAAGACAAACAGATAATACTTTGACTTCATTTTCTCGTCTGGTCATCTGACCTAATGAAAATGGACATGGAGGTCAGGCTGATTTACTGCATGAAGGGCAAGATCCAAAACCCAATTACCGCAAAAATGTGACAAATGGATCTAGAATGGGAAAAGGAGGAAATACAACACAGCACTTTATATGCTGTTGCAGTTTTAAATACAATTAAATGTTACTTACAAGTTGGGCAAAAAACACATAAGGCATTTCTTTTTCTAACCATAAAGGAATAACTAGAACTGAAATTGCCTCCTGCTATTAAGTAGACAACTTTATGAAATACACACATGTTTCATTTTAGACATTGGACCACAGGAAGAGAATGCCTGTGATCTGTGAGGGAAGAGACTGAATGATGTGAGCTGTATTACTACTTGGCATTCTGCTTTAAGTCATTATGTATACCACAGTACAGGGAATGAGACTCATAATAGAGGATAGCAATTGCAACTGATTGAGTCAACCGGAATTTGCTGGTTAAAGTAATAAAGATGAAGTAGTGATGAACTTAGAGAAAATTTAAAAACAATGAATTAATGACCCACAGGATACTATCAAGCAATCAAAAATATGTGCAATTGGAAGAGAAAAAAAAATAAATGAATATGATCAAATGTTTTCAAAATTTTATGAAAAAATAAACCCACAGATACAAGATACTCAAAAAATCTAAGGATAAATCCAAAGAAAACCATAGAAAAATCACATTAAATTCAAATTGCTGGACTTCTAGTTACATGTAACTAGATCCTACGTGTAAAAATGTTGGAAGTTGTCACTCCCACCCTTAAAAAAAGGAAATGCTGAACAACTTTAAAGTAATGACTTTTCTTCCACCCATCAGAGAACTGGGGTTTCAGGGCAAACTACCACACTGAAATCTGGAGAGTCAGGTTACTTACTAGGTGAATCCAGAGTCACAGCCCAGATCCACTTACCTGGAACAGAAGCAGCTGAAGGCATAAACTGGTAGGAATACTTAAGTGGTAATTTTGGTGACTTGCTGGAACCTGAGTGTAGACCAGAATGAGAATGACAGACTACTTGGGGCCACAGTCTTGGAGACCCTACACTTTTGTGGATTTTACCTCCAGGAACCACATCAGGTCTCACAGAGCTGGAAAATGTCTCCCATGTTTATAGCAGAAAGATGGGCAGAATAGTCATTGTAAAATATTTCAGAGCATTTTGTACAACCAGCAGCTACTTTTCAAGAGAAAACTTTACCAGAATCTTATCCCATCTGGGGAAAGGGCATTTCTCCCACTCTGCTTCCTCTAGCTTTCTTTTTACGCCTAGGGATGGGGGGAAAACTAAGAAATGCTTGTGAAGGTCATACCCAAGAAACACAGGCACATTGAAAGACAGATTTAATCATGCAATTTTAGAGTACATGCCCATTCTCAATCTTCACCACCACATCAACAAGGCTCCAGTATAATAACAATGAATTATGGCTACAAGATAAAAGACACGAGCACTCTTTGTGGAGAAGTATTCAGGAAGCCCAAAGTCAACAAGGGAGATACAAACAATGACATTAGATGAATATGAAGCCTTTGACATCTACAGTTACAGCAAACATTAAACACAGCCCAACTCCTCAGCAGATTAAAATAAAACCTCTCACCAAAAGACTGTGTACCTCAGTTCCTATACATCCCATCTTGTTTTTAACAGAAAATCATAAGGAATGTTAAAAGGCAAGAAAAATCACAGTCTGAAGAGACAAAGCAAGTATCAGAATGAGACTCAGATATGGCAAAGATGTTGGAATTATCATACAGGAAATTTAACATTACTATGATTAATATATTAAGGACCCTAAAGTAAAATGTCAAGAGCATGCAAGCATAGATGGGGAATGTAAGCAGAGAGATAGAAACTCTAAGATAAGGATAAAGAAAAATGCTAGAAAAAAAAAAAAACTGAAACAAAAATGAAAAGCACCTTAGATGGGCACATCAGTGTACTAAAAATTGCCAAAGAAAGAGGAGTGAGCTTGATGAAAGGTCAATAGAAATTTCTCCTGCTGAAATGTGAAAAGAGAATGCAAAAAACAAAACAGGACATCAAAGTACAGTGTGACAATTTAAACAGGTGTAACATATACATAGTTAGAATACCAAAATAGAAGAAAGAGAAACTGGAGCACAAGAAATATTTGAGGTAATAATAGCCAAAATTCTTCAAAGTTAATACACACCAAACCATGGATCCAGGAAGCTCAAATAACACTAAGCAGACTAAAAGCAAAACAAAACAAAACACTACTCATAGGAATACTATATCCAAACTGAAATAAAATCCAGACAGAGAAAGTATTGTAGTGGGCTTCTTGTCAGTAACTGCAGCAAAGCTGTTTTAAAAAAAAGAAAACACTAGAATTATGTATCTATTGAAATTATACTTCAGAAATGAAGAAGAAATAAATATACTCTCAAGAAACAAAAATTGAGGGAATTCTTCTGCAGATTTGCCTGTGAAAATATTAAAAGACATTCTTCAGACAGAAAGAAATAATATACAGCAGATACCTAGATTTATATGAATTTTGTCACATAGGAGAAGGAAAAAATTGGGGTAAAATAAATCTTTTTCTTTTCTTATTCTTCATATATCTAAAAGTAACCACTTAAAGCAATAATAGCAAAAACTTACTGGGTTATGATACCATAGGAGTAAGTGAAGTGAATGATAGTAATATCATTCATAAAGATTGAAGGAAGGATTAGAGAATGTTCTCTTATACAGTATCGCTACTACATCTGTCTATTTCTTTCAGTTCTTGCAGAACTGGCCATTCTAGGGTTTAGGCCAGAATTATCCAAGATATACATGGAGCATCTTTCAGTGCCAGAAAGTAAGGAAGTGCTAAAAAATAAAATCAATGACAGTATGTCAAAGAGACACAGGAGCTCCCAATGGCCAAAGCTGGAACAATTTGAGTAAGAAATTAAATATATTAGTATTGCATTATAAACCTTTAAGTATAAAATATATATCCATATTGTTTTGCCCACCCTTGAGAAACTTTTGCACACCCTGAAGAGATATTCAAAAATTTAAATTTATTTTGGATGTTGCAACTGATGATACAGGCCAAAAGCATATGAAACAGTTTGTGACTGTTTCATATGCTTACATAATAGAGACTGTCTGGGGAGATCAGGGCAGGCCTCTCAAGCAGATCCAAAATAGCTTGTGAGAACCAGATAAGGAGACTGGCTCTGGGCTTTTATTGTGGTTAGGGGATGGGGTCCACTGAGGGTTTGGGGCTGTGGACTGGGGCTTGCAAGATTTGAATCTTCCAACTGAGCCAAAAAAGAGTACCTGGGCTTTCTTAACAGCTCCCCCTTGTGGGGGAAGGCAGCACAAGGAGAAGAGGAGGAGGTGACTTTAACGCTATCAGCAGTCACACATCAAAAAATGAAATCAGGGCTTCCCTGGTGGCGCAGTGGTTGAGAGTCCGCCTGCCGATACAGGAGACACAGGTTCATGCCCCGGTTCGGGAAGATCCCACATGCCACGGAGCGGCTAGGCCCGTGAGCCATGGCCGCTGAGCCTGCGCGTCCGGAGTTTGTGCTCCACAACGGGAGAGGCCACAGCAGTGAGAGGCCCGCGT
>NW_020175017.1:1089518-1333291 GCF_003031525.2 Neophocaena asiaeorientalis asiaeorientalis
GGCCGCTGAGCCTGCGCGTCCGGAGCCTGTGCTCCGCAACGGGAGAGGCCACAACAGTGAGAGGCCAGTGTACCGCAAAAAAAAGAGAAAAAAAAAAAAAAAAAAAAAAAAAATGAAGGAGAAGAGACAAATCTACTATGTACAAGAATTCCAAATACTCTTGAAGATACTTCACCTCCAAGGAGGTAGAGCATAATTCCCCACTCCTTAAGGGTAGAAGAAAGTGTGGAATTTCTTCCAAAGACTATATAGTATGGCAAGGGAGAAAAAAGAGAACCTTTACTGTAGAAAACTTTAGTATTACTTTAGGTCTGTGATTAAGTTTAACATAAAGAGTGGAAAGTCATATTGATAATATGCACCTTTGATATGATTTGAACAGAACAGCATTTTGCTTCTGTGGTCTTTCTCCCTACAATAGCCCCAATCAAATCATGAGAATAATATCAGACAAAACCCAATCGAGGGGAATTCTGCAAAACACAAGCACACCTCAAAACTGTCAAATTTATTGAAAGATGGAAGGAATGTCTAAGAAACTGTCACAGTCAAGAGGAGCCGAGGGAGACAATGGTTAATCATGGTGTCCTGGATGGGATTCTGGAACATGAAAAGGACCTTAGGTAAAATTTTGAATATTTTAATAATGCTTGAACATGAGTTAATAATGACATGTTAATATTGGCTCATTAATTGTAACCAATATATCATACTATCATAAAATATTAATAATAAGGGTAACTGGGTATGGGGTATAAAGAAACTGTATTTTCTAAATTTTTATGTAAATATATAAGTTTTGAAATGAAAAAATTCATTTAAATAAACACCAGAGTTCTAAAAACTTGTGATAAGGAGAAAATCTTAAAATGACTAAAGAATAAAGACGTTATTTATTGTACTATTCATCTCTAGAAGTTCCATACTTTAATCTGTCATCTCCCATTATTTATGCATTTCACAATAAATACTTGAACATATTTACAATAGCTCTTTTAAGGTCTTTATGTGTGCTAATTCCATGTGCACATTTCATTGTATCATATCTGTGCTTGTTTCTATTGACTGTCTTTTCTCCTGGGAAAGCAAGACATATTTCCTGTATTGTCACATTTTCCTGAATTGGATGCTGGATATTATAAATTTCACATTTTTGAGAGCTGTATTTTATTATCTTAAGAATCTCAGAATTTGGCAGATCCGTTATTTGGAGATCAAATGAATCCTTTGAAGTTGGCCTTTTAGGCAGTATTAAGGCAGTTACAAATTGCTCTAAGGTTAAGTGTTGTAGAATGTCCTCAGTGATTAACAAGGACTCCCCACTTAGGCTGGTTGAACATTAAAGGTCTCTTGTCCTATGTGGTATCTGGATATTTTTAAGCAGATAGATTTCCAATTGGTTCCATGACTCCAGTGGAGTTTCATCCTAAGTATACACAGCTTGGTATTTAGCCATAGACTCAAGAGAAACACTACACAGATTTCTGGAGTATTTTCACTACATAGCTCTTTTCTGTCCTGCACGCAGTACTTTATATTCCAGAACTTCAGACATCTAGAACTCTAATTCTTTCTATTCAAATCACCAAGACTACTAACTTTTGCTTGGACCCTCTACTATGCACTGCATTACTAATTGTGAATACTGGAAGAAATTTGGATCAATCATGAAATTGACATCATTTGTTTTATTATTATCCCATATCAGGGATCATAATCTTATGCAAACTATTGTTTAAATTCAAAACAACCAAAAAACAAAAAAACAGTTGCCTTGTGTACTGTATACAGTGTTCTTTCTGTTTATACATGAGGGATAATATAACTAGTGCTAGTTATATTACTATGGATGAGAGCAGAAATCCATCTGATTATGCTTTATTCAATATTCATAAAAATTATAGACTGAACTCTTCATTTACTTTTAAATTTCATTTTCATGCTTCTTGAGAGATTTGGTCACAACTTCTTCAAGTGTTATAATAGAGGAGTAACTAATCAGTTGTAAATTCTTTATTTCCCACAATGACCTTCTTAATATATCTTACCTTCTCAGAATAAATTATGTTGTTATTGATGTATTGCCATCTTTAATATTGTCCAATTTGTGTTACTAATGTTATGTTTAAGATTGCTGTATCTATATTCGTGAGAGATATTTGGAAACTTCTTTCCTCTGAAGTCCCTTTACAGTTTTTATACCAGTGTTACTCAGGCCACATAAATTGGCTGGGTATGTGTTCTTTTTTTTTTTTTTAACATCTTTATTGGAGTATAATTGCTTTACAATGGTGTGTTAGTTTCTGCTTTATAACAAAGTGAATCAGTTATACATATACACATGTTCCCATATCTCTTCCCTCTTGCGTCTCCCTCCCTCCCACCCTCCCTATCTCACCCGTCTAGGTGGTCACAAAGCACAGAGCTGATCTCCCTGTGCTATGAGGCTGCTTCCCACTAGCTATCTATTCTACTTTTGGTAGTGTATATATGTCCATGTCACTCTCTTACTTGGTCACAGCCTACCCTTCCCCCTCCCCACATCCTCAAGTCCATTCTCTAGTAGGTCTATGTCTCTATTCCTGTCTTACCCCTAGGTTCTTCATGATCTTTTTTTTTTTCTTAGCTTCCATATATAATTATAAATTTTACAGATTAATCCTTTGTCAGTTGCTTCATTTGAAAATACTTTCTCCCATTCTGAGGGTTGTCTTTTGGTCTTGTTTATGGTTTCCTTTGCTGTGCAAAAGCTTGTAAGTTTCATTAGGTCCCATTTGTTTATTTTTGTTTTTATTTCCATTTCTCTAGGAGGTGGGTCGAAAAGGATCTTGCTTTAATTTATGTGATAGAGTGTTCTGCCTATGTTGTCCTCCAAGAGGTTGATAGTTTCTGGCCTTAAATTTAGGTCTTTAATCCATTTTGAGCTTATTTTTGTGTATGGTGTTAGGGAACATTCTAATCTCATACTTTTACATGTAAAGTCTTCTCCCTTTTTTTCTTGATGAACCTGGCTAATGGTTTATCAATTTTGTTTAACTTCTCAAAGAACCAGCTTTTAGTTTTATTGATCTTTGCTATTGTTTCCTTCATTTCTTTTTCATTTATTTCTGTGTTCTTTCTTGAATTTTTTCCCTTTAAGTATGTGTAAAATATTGAGGTTATTTATTTCTTACGTACCTGGAATAATTTTAAGTGAAATCATCTGGATCTGGATTTTCTTTTTAGAAAATATTTACTAATGGATGTGATTTTTTTCATACCTCTACTTATTCAGTGTAGCAGATATTGTGCTGTGTCAGACAGTTTCCCCTCATGACAGAATGACACACCTGCCTTATGTGCTTCTGTCAACCCTTAGCTGTCAGCCCTCTTACGATATTACCCTCAGCTAAAGAGAACTGCTTCTCTCAATCTCATCTCTTCTTCCCAAGGGCAGCCTGGATTTAATGCCTATTCAATGCCTGATCTATTGCCCCAACTAGAACAAGTGCGTAGCACAATCCCTACTGCAGAACTCCCTTAGCTCTTGTCTAAGGACTTGTGACTATGTCTCTTCCTGCCCAACTTTGCTTTCTTCTTTCTCAGCACAGATGTTGTTGGTCCCAGCATAACTGGGCAAAACTTGTCCTGCCCACTAATTTCCACCTTTGAGTCTTCTTTCTGAGGTAACTGAAGTCCAGATGTGAGTATCCCAGTGGTCTGAGACAGTAGACACTAAAATGGGATTTTGGATCTGTACCACTTGTTGCTTTGTGGTGATAAGGACTATATCACTGGTAGTAGGTCAATTACTGATAGTCCTTGGCATAAAATAAGAATTCAATTGTTAAAAGTCTCATTTATAGTGAGATGAGTTGTTATAGTAATGGAAGCAATTGCACTAGTAAATCTATGTGATTTAAATAATGAGGGAAATAGTAATTACAAGCCCAATAGAATAGCATGGTCATTGCCAGGGTCATCTGGTGTACTACAGAAAAATTTAAAAGGGCTGAAGTTGATTACTCATTAAGTAGACTAAATGTGAAAGCCAAAGGGTCCCCTTGGCCACATAAAAAATATCTTATTTCCTGCAGCCAAAATACAGAGAAGCCTTGAGCACCCATACCAGGACTTAACCATAAGAACAGCAAAGTTCTAAAGTGGTCTAAATTTTTCAAACTAGTCAAGACACGTATTTCAACTATATATGTCCAGGGCTAGGAAACAATGAAACCATAATACATGGGATGAGGAAATTTAGGATGTTTCACTTGAAAACCTTGAATCTCCATAATTCTATGAAACTTCTGTGCCTGCAGAAGTAATCTTTCTCCCTAGGTAAAGACAGCAAAACCCCTTGCTTTAAGATGATTCAGGAGCATCTCTCCTGCTAGGAAAAAAAAAAAATTGTGACTGTGTCCCTTTCTCCACATCTGAACTCTAGACCAATAACTTAAGGGTTAGTCACATCATAATCCATCCAGGAAAGTGCTGGACCTGCTAAGGTACGAAAAGGAATATATCCTGAAGTTAATGCAAGACCAGCATCAGCCATGATACTATGCATGGGACTGGATAATGAAAGTCCCAGATCAAGGGGAGTGGAATATAAAGTTGGGCGATTAAGAGTTTACTGATATGGGGGCCTTCTCCTCAGATTCAGAATTTAACAAATGGGCAAGAGCCCTAAGAAATGATATGAACATCCTGCCAGAATGGCTCCTAGGAACTTGGAGAAAGTGATGAAATTTCAACAGTAAGGAAGGAATACCCGAATTGCTGTCTGTCAATGGCAGTGAAAGGAGGAATGGGAAAGTCAGAGAACTGGTCATGGATATACAATGTAAGGCTGGAAATCCCACAAATAACTGTGCTCTATAGGGGCCCATAGAGAATATTCTGTTTACTAAAGCAATAAAGAATGTACTTGACAGGGGCTCCAGAATCACTATCAAGGTAAATGAGGCTTTCATCTGTAGGCCAGGGCTGACAGTAGGAGTCACCTTTGGAGAAATATAGAGCTGGGCTCGGTGATAACAATGGAGATGATGGGATTCTCCATAACACAGGTCGGTTGACACAACTATCACCAAGAATTTGGGTGAAATCATAAAAATAAGTTTCCAAACCAAAGAAGCCAGAAGATTTTGAGCCACAGCACTGTGGAAATTATTTTAAAAACAATTCTAGTAAATAGAACCTTTTTTTCCCTGCTGTCTTGCCTTCTTTTGGATTAATGTTATTTAATATTATTATATTTTCCACTTACTAATTTAATCATTATACATTCTTACACAAGTCTTTTGGTGGTTACAGTAGAAATTACAGCCTTCAATTACTGTTTTATTGAAGTCAAGTATTTGTTTTTTTGTTACTTTTTATGGTAAAATACACATAACATAATATTTATCATTATCTATTTTTAGATGTACAATTCAGTGGCACTGAATACATTCACAAAGTTTTATAACCAGTACCATTATCTGAATCCATAGTTTTCATCATACTCAACATAAACTCTGTACCCCTTAAACAATAACTCCCCTTTCCTTCCTCCTCCAACCCCTGTTAACCTCTAGTCTATTTTCTGTCTAAATGAATTTGCCTGTTGTAGGAATTGCATATAAGTGAAATCATACAATATCTGTTCTTTTGTGTCTGGCTTATTTCACTTAGCATAATGTTTTCAAGGCTTTTTCATATTGTAGCCTATAACAAAATTTTATTCCTTTTTATGGCTAAGTAATCCCATTGTATTGATCCATTCATCTGTTGATGGACACTTCCGCCTTTTGGCTATTGTGAATGATGCCACTAAGAACATGGGTGTACAAATACCCTTTGAAGTCCCTGATTTCATTTCTTTTGTATGTACACCTATAAATGATTCATCACTGAGTCATATATTAGTTCTATGTTTAACTTTTTGAGGAACTGCCAAACTTTTTTCCATAGGGGCTACACCATTTCTTGTGTAATGCATGAGAGTTCCGATTTCTGTGCCTTTTTGTCAGCACTTGTTTGTAGTTTGTTGTTGTTTGTTTGTTTTGTTTCATTATTGTAGCCATCCTAGTAAGTGAGGTAGTATCTCATTGTGGTTTTCTTTCCATTTTCCTAGTGATTAATGATGTTGGGCATCTTTTGAAGTGTTTATTAGCAAGTAGTATATCTTTTTTGGCAAATGTCTATTCAAATCCTTTGCAAATTTTTGATTTAAGTTTTTTTGTTGTTGTTGAGTTATAAGAATTATTTATATATTCTGAATATTAATCCCTGATTGGATATATGATTTGCAGACCTTTACTCCTGTGCGTAGGTTGTCCTTTCACTGTCTTGATAGTATCCTTTAATGCACAAAGGTCTTAATTTCGATAGTGTCCAATTTGTCTGTTTTTTTTTTTTAATTTGTTGCCTTGCTTTTGGTGCCAAATCTATTAAATTGTTGTGAAATCCAATCTCACGAAGATTTTCCCTGATACTTTCTTCTAAACATTTTATAGTTTTAGCTCTTAAATTTAGGTATTTAACCTATTTTGAGTTAAATTTTGCGTATGGTATTAAGTAAGGGTCCAACTTCATTATTTTGTGAGAGGGTACCCAGTTTTTTGGCACCATTGTTGAAAAGAACTGCCCTTTTCCCATTGAATTCATGTCATCATTATCAAAAATCATTTGACCATATATATACAAGGGTTTATTTCTGGGTTCTCTATTCTATTTCATTGGTTTTGATATGTTTATATGGTATTGTCCTTATGTCAGTACCATACTTTCTTTAAAAATGATCTGTCTATTGCCAAATTTTCATTATAAATCATTTACTATCTTTGTAATGAGAAAAATGCAAAATAAATAAACATAAAAACAACCCTTCTTTGACCCATTTCTTCATCTAGATTCTTGCTTTCCCTTTATAGTCACTCTCCTCAATTGGATATTCTACTCTTAACCTCTCAATACTTTTAATAATGTTTGCAAAAAGCTTCTATTAATAAAAAAATAAAGGAAAAATTTAAAAAACAGGTACCTGATATGCAGGCATTCACAAAAATGGGAATGCAACTAGCCAGTAAATCAAGTAACTGATATTCAGTATTACTAGAATTTAGAGAAGTGCACATTAAAAATTTAGGAATAAGCTAATCTTACAATCTGGCAGAAACTTAAAGTAATATGCTGGTAAGGTGTAAAGTAAAGAAACACTTATTTGTCCCTAGGAATGTGTGAATTACTGCTACTACTTGGAACCAAAATGGCAGTCATTAAGTTAAAGCATATAACATTTACTCCTCAATCACAATTTTGGCGATCTTTCCTACATAATTAACATTGTTAGCATGTAAGGGCAAAATTTTCTTGATGTCAGTTAAAAGAAATAAATCCTCATTTTTAAATTAATGTATATTTATACGTTAATATAGTATATAAAGTTATATTAACTTTAAAAGTATTTTCCCTTTGGGAAAAGTTAGTCTCTTTATATAAGCACTTTACCAATGATAATTTATATATGTGATAACGATTCTGAGAAGAACAGAAATTACACTAAACTACATCAATGTTCAGAGGCCCTTAAACTAAAACCATAAAAGATTTGGTGTGCTATTTATTCATTCATTTGGCAGATAGTACTACAAAAATTGAACATAAAGGAAAAGCAAATATGTTAATATTTCTTAAAGCTGTTGAGTGCTGACAGTTCTCAGATAAGACATTTATGTAGTTTCCATTTATTTTGAAGATAAGAATATTAAGCTGAAAGCCTTTAAATATAACTCAGCTTAAAAATTTCAGCAGGCAGGCTTCCCTGGTGGTGCAGTGGTTGAGAGTCTGCCTACCAATGCAGGGGACACGGGTTTGTGCCCCGGTCCGGGAAGATCCCACATGCCGCGGAGCGGCTGGGCCCGTGAGCCATGGCCGCTGAGCCTGCGCGTCCAAAGCCTGTGTTCCGCAATGGGAGAGGCCACAACAGTGAGAGGCCCGCGTACCGCAAAAAAAAAAAAAAAAAAAACAACTTATCAAATTGATGCAAGAGATATTTGTATTTTTCATATGATGTTATTACATGAATACATACATGTTATTTGTAGATATATTTATTTTATGTAATTTTAATATATAATAACTAAAACAGAAGCTAAATAGAAACTAAAGAGAAATGTTATCATTAATAAATAATAAAATTTATTTATTTAGAATGTACCCCATACAGAAGAAGGTATGCATATGTAATCAAGAAAAAATAAGCCATTTGATGTAGAAAAATAAACAATAGTCAGCAACTTAAAACAATAAGAAAAATCTTCAAAGGATGTTTATTAATTAGCAAATTTTGTTGAAACAAACTCTGTTCAGAAAATATGTGTAACAATATTGTCTGCACGACAAAGTAAAAAATAGAAATGACCCAAGCAAACATTGGGGTGTGTAGTGACTTAAGCTAGGAAATGCAAGGAAAAAGGCAACTTTTAATGGAAAAACATAGATAGTTTTGCACAGGAAAAGATCGAGATGTTAAAAAGGTATTAACTAATTTTCTGTTTCGGTACTGATATGTAAATAACTTGGCAGTTATCACTACCATCCTTCCAATTAAAAATAAAATCAGAAAAACTGGAGATCAACCACTTTCTTGGACCCATGAGGCTTGTGGTCTCAGGGCAAATGGCCACTTTGCATTCTGGAGGAACAGGTATGTTCATTCAGTCACAGCCAATATCTGTTTATCTGAAGCACAAATGGCTAGAACTATAAACTTATATGAACATTTAAATGGTAATTTTGACACATAGCCAAAGGCTGGGTGTGGGGTAGCATGAGTGTGAGAAATTCATGTGGTCCAAGGTCTTAGGCACACCCCAAGACTTTCCCTGCTTTTACCTACGGAAACATTACCACATTCTCAAAGTGAAGTTCCAAGAAAAGATACCCTTAGGACTCTGGCAGCAGGAGGAGGAAAATAACCATTGTGAAACAAGCACACCATCATTTTTATGGCAAAGGCCTACCCTCTGAGGGGTAAGGAACTTGTCAGAGTGCAATTCTGAAACTTATCCCACCTGGAGAAAGGGGATTTGTCCCTGTTCCATCCTTCTCTAGCCTTTCTGTCTCATCTTTGGGAAAAACAAAATTAAAAATCATAGTCAGAAAGGACTGGGGTTTCATGGAAATAGAATGCAAATATTCCTACAAGGAAGTAAACCAAGATATTTCCTGCAGAAACACAGAGTTGTGAAAATCACAAGTCTGACGCACAGGTCCACGAAAACACTGACATTAAGTCAGAAGGCTATAGTATTCTCCCCCATCCCCTGCACCTTACTACCACAAAGGTCACAAGTATAAGTAAAGTGGATTGTAGCTGAAAGAGATACAAAACACAGATTCTCTCTGTTCTGGAGTACAGTCAATAGGGGAGACAAAAAAAAGAACACTAGAAAAATTTAAAGATTCTTATACCTAAAGTTGGTATTCTTATACCAACAAACGTTAGGCACAGCTGAATTCCTAGCTAGATTAATGTGAATCTTCACATTATAGCCCTATTCACCCTAGTTCCAATTGTCTGATATGTGTTGAACTTTCAACAAAAAATGCAAAACATGCAAGAAAAATAAACAACAAAAAATAAAATGCAGTCTGAAGATACAAAGCAATAATCAGAAACAGACTCAGAGGTGTAACATAGATGTTGGAATAATCAGATAGGAAATAAAATAATTATGATTAACATGTTAAGGTCTCTATGGCAAATGATACAATGTCCAAGAACAGATGGGTGATGTAAACAGGAATATGGACACTCTATGAAAGTATAAAAAATAAATAGTAGAAAAGAAGTTTGGCTTTGATGAGCTCATCATTAGACTCAGTACAGTGAGGATGCAATCAGTAAATGTGAAAATAGATCAATGGAAACTTATCAATATGAAATAAAAATAGAAAAGAGAATGGATAAAAGAAAAAACCAAAAACAGAGTATCCAACAACAAGGGGAAAATATTGTTTAAAGTGCAAGTAATTGGAATACAAAAGAAGACAGAGAGAGAGAGAGAATGGAGTAGAAGAAATATTTGAGATAATAATGGCCAAGAAGTTTCCAAAATCAATGACAAATATCAAGCAATAGATACAGAAAACTCAGAGAACATCTAACAGGATAAATACAAAAAACTATCAACCAAAGAATGTTTGAAATGGAAAAGGAGTCATCCCAAGAACATCAGATAATTCTGAGAGAATAATATGAACAGCTATATGTCCGCAGATTTGATTACTTCTTAAAAAAATAAATCATTAGAAACTCACACAAGGAAAAATAAACTGCATAACCCTGTAATTATTAAAGAAATAAAATAAATAACTTAAAACCTTCCAAAAAGGAAAGAATCAGACTCTGATGGTTTGCTGAAGTCTACCAACTTTTGAAGAAGAAATTATACTGATTCTCTACTTTGTCTCCCTGAATATAGAAGCAGAATGAACATGCATTCAATATTAACTCATTCAATATAAGATTAGCATCACAACCCTACCAAACCTAGATAAATACAAGAAAAAAATTACAGAACAGTATCTTTCATGAACAAAAAGGCAAAAATCCTCAATAAATATTTTCAAATAAGATCCAAAAATAAATGAAAAAAAAAGGTGGAAGTGGTTCCAAGTATATGAGGATGGTAGAATATTTGAAGCTAATCAATGTAATTAACCATGTAAACCGACTAAAGAAGAAAAATCATATGATCATATCAATTAAAGCAGAAAAAACATTTAAGAAAATCCAACACTCATTCATGATAAAAACTCTCAGCAAACTATGACTAGATGGAAACCTAATTAACTAAAGAATATCAAGAAAAACCTATAGCTAATACCATACTGAATGCATTTTCCCTGAGATCAGGAAAAATTCAGGGATATTCTATTCCTAGTCTCTATTATCCTGGAAATCTTAGCTAGTACAATAAGGAAAAAATAAAATGAAAATGAAAGATATACTGATTGTATAGGAAAAATCAAAACTGCCTTTATTTGTAGATGACATGACTGTAAAAAAAACCCTAAAGAATCTATAAAGGAACCCATGGAACTAAGAAGCAAATATATCAAGTCACAGAATATGAGGTCAATATAAAAAAGTTTATTGATATCCTGTATATAAGAAGTGAATAACTGGAATTTGCAATTAAAAATCAGTACCTTTTACAATAGCACAAAATTTAAATACTTAGGTGTAAATCTAACAAAATAGGTACAGGGTGTACCTTTACAAAATAGGTGTATTATTTTCCTATTGTTGCTATAACAAATGATTGCATTTTGTGGCTTAAACAATACAAATGTATTCTCTTACTCTTCTGGAGGTCAGAAGTCTAAAATCAAGGTATTGGTAAGAGTGCCTTTCTTCTGGTGCTTCAGGGAAGAATTCATTTCCTTGGATTTTTCATCTTCTAGAGGCTTCCTGTATTCCTTGGCTGTGGCCTTTTCCTCATATCACTCTAACCTGTTGCTTCCACTGTTTCGTCTACTATTCAATCTGATCCTTTTTCCTTTTTCTAATAAGAACTCTTGATTACGTTGTGTCCACCATATCCAGGATAATCTTCCCATCTCAAGAGTGCTTTACTTTGTAAGATGACATATTCACAGGATCTGAGGATTAGAACATGAACATCTTTGGGGGTAGTTACTAAGCCTAACACATCTATATGGAGAACATCACAAAACTCTGGAAAACAAATCTGTGTGTTTTGGGGTTTAGTAATGAGTCTTAGATACAACACCAAAAGCATGATCCATGAAAGAAAAAGAAAAAAAAAAAAACTTAGACTTTAATTAAGTTAAAAAGCTGCTCTGTGGAAGACGTTGTAATATAATAAAAATACAAGTCACAGACTGGCAAAAATGGTTGTAAAACATACTATCTGATTTTTTAAAAACTTGTATCAAAAATATACAGACAACTCTTAAATCAACAAAAAATGGGCAGAATATCTGAACAGACACCTCACCCAAGAATATATACAGATAGCAAATAATATATGAAAAGATGCTCAAGAAGTTTTATTAGGGAAATGCAAATGTAAAGTATAGACACATAAAAATGGCAAGAATGCAAAAACTGTCAGTGCCAACTTTTGGCAAGTTTCTGATGCAAAGGGAACTCTCATTCACAGCCGGTGGGAAAGCAAAATGTACAGTGCTTTCAGAAATCTGTTTGGATGTTTTTAATACAGCTAAACATAGTCTTACCATATGATCAAACAATCATGCTCCTAGATGTTAACCCAACATATGTAAAAATACATATGCATATAAAACCTGTAAATAAATACTTATAGCAACTCTATTCATAATCATCAAAAATTGGAAGTAACAAGAATATCCTTCACTGGGTGACTGAATTAACAAACTGTCATACATTTATGTAATGGAATACTATTCAGTGATAAAAAGGAGTGATTTATCAAATCATGCAAAAGCATGGATGGAATTTAAGTGCATATTACTAAATTAGATAAGCTAGTCTGAAAAGGCTACATACAGAATGATTTCATTTATATGACATTTTAGAAAAGGTTAAATATAGAGTCAGTAAACAAATCAGCAATTACCAGTGATTTGGAGGAAGAGTAGGGTTGAATACAGGAAGCATGGGCAATTTTTTTAGGGGCATAAAATTATTTTGTATGATGCTGTAATGGGAGGGTACAGACACCATGCAACTGTCAAAACTCCTAGAACTTTACTATACAAAGAGTGGACATTAATATATGCAAACAAAATCATTTAGGGGATCAGCTAATCCCAGTGTGGAATTCAGAATGTGACAAAATAATACCTGTTACAAGTAAGGAAAAAGTTTGGGGAAAACAAAAATCCTAACTTAAGTGACTTTGGAAGTGTGGGGCGTGGGGGCGGGGATGTAAGACTAAATTTAAAATGAACTCTATATAAGGAATGTACTCTAGTTGATAAAGTTGTTTACCACAAACGTGGGTCGAACAATTATGAGACCACTGTACATGCTTAGTGAAATTGAACAATTAAGTAAATGGATGGCAGATGGTGAGAGATTGTATCTCACTGTTGGAAAGGGGGGTTAGAGACAAGCAAGAGGAGTCTAAATGATCCATGTGGTACTGGATTAGAGTTGGAGAATTCACTAGGACTTTATGGATAGCTTAATATAGATAGAAATTGATACATTTAGAAAATGTTTAGATGTGTGTATATATATATGGGTGTGCACACATATATTTCCTTGCTCTGCTGGATGAACGTATATGGAAGCAATGATACCACAATGGTAATGGGGTAACTAGTATCCCATTTTTAGTTCCAAATACTATTGTCCAATAAAAATATTCAGGACTTTTTGAAAAATGGCTGATTCTAGCACCCTGTCAGGTAATATACATGATGAGCCTGGAGTATCATGTAGTACCAGAAAGTAAGATAATACTCAAACAAATGAACAAAAAAGAAAATACAAAAACAAATTTAAGAAATGGGCTTACATTAAAGGGACAGAGGAGCCAGATGAAATAGATACCAATTGTCAAAGCTGTGATAATTTGAGCAACACCATAAAGTAGTACTAGATTATAATCCAACATTTAAAGTAAATACAGTTGACCCTTGAGCAACACAAGTTTGAACTGTGAGGGTCCACTTATACACAGATTCTTTTCAATAGTAAATAGTGCAGGACTGCATGCTCCTCGGTTGTTTGAGTCTGAGGATGCAGAGGAACCACGTATAAGGAGGGCTAACTATAAAGTTATATTAGGATTTTTGGCTACATAGAGGGTCAGTGCCCTTAACCCTTGCATTGTTTGAGGGTCAGCTGTATTCATGAATCCATGTAATATTAATAACTGATTGGATTGATAAATAATAGGGGAGAATAGATACATCTGCTCTAGAGAAAAATTCCAAATAATCTATGCAGAAATCCTCCACTTAAGGAAGGAGAACATAACTCTCCACTCCTTAAGTATGTGCTATGTATAATAACTTCCTTCCAAAGAGTACAGTATGGAAAGAGGTTGGAAAGGAATAACTTTACAGGGGACAAAGCTAACACTACTTCAGCCATGTGATCAAGCTCAACATAGAGTGATAAGTCATTTAGATAGTAGTATCCTAAGTATGATGTGATGAGAATGACATTGTACCTCTGTGTCTCCCTCCTCAAACTTCGTTAACCCAGTCTAATCACCTGAAAAACATAGATATGTTAATTACTTAGGAGTGGTTAGTGCTCTATATGCTGATGAGACAACCAATATATGCTCCTGAACCTTAGCTATAAAACATCTCCTCTTGGAGTTGGTTCTGGATTCTAAAGCATGCAAATTGTCCTTTAATCAGTAATAGAATAATAGAAAAATAGCTGATTTAATAATTTAGTCTATAAAATGTTGTGCTGATAAAAGGGCATTAAAAGAAAATTGATAATCCAGGAATCCAAGGGTGAATATTTCACTAAAAATCCTAGATGTATACTTGCATTCAGGATTGATTACTAGAATCCTACTTAACTGTTTCACTTTAAATCAATACCCACATAATTATCTTTATTTTAAATTTATTTGACTGTATGTTTCCTTCTCCTTTCCGTGGTTGAATGCCTAAAAAGCTGTTGAGGCAGACTACTAAAATTGTTTTACAAGCTTCTTCATAGTCAACTTTAGGAAACAGGGTATTTGTTGGAGAAAGGAGAAAAAAGAATAGATTGAGCCACAATTATATAAAGGTCCCCAAATCAACCATGTAATTTATAAGCTGCTTTGTAAGTAACCTGCTTCACAATAAGTATTAAAACCATCAGCTGTTAGTTTGAACATAACATTAATAAAATATTTCTAAAAGCTTATGACAAAAACAAATTTGGGGATGATATATAGTTTTTACTTTCATGGAAATAAAGTGAAAAAATACATTTACAGAAGATAATGGCTAGAAGTATCATACAAAAGAAAAATTGGGGTCTTTTTCATGATTGTATTCCTAGTGTTTAGTATAAAATGTGTTTTTTAATTATTAAACACTCAGCAAGTATTCTTCAAATGAGTTATTATTCCAAACACTTTGTCCTATACTTTTATTACATTTAATATATCTTTAAATATAATAATATTTGTATTTATTTCCATCATCTCTACTAGCTTATTCTTTAGGCTTTTTAAGTAGGTAACAAAATCAGAAATATGCCTTTAAGAAAACAATTATTTAATAAATATTACAGGGACTTCCCTGGTGGCATAGTGGTTAAGAATCCGCCTGCCAGTGCAGGGGACACAGGTTCGAGTCCTGGTCCGGGAAGATCCCACGTGCTGCGGAGCAGCTAAGCCTGTGTACCACAACTACTGAGCCTGTGCTCTAGAGCCCACGGGCCACAACTACTGAAGCCCGTGCGCCTAGAGCCTGTGCTTGCAACAAGAGAAGCCACCGCAATGAGAAGCCCACTCACTGCAACAAAGAGTAGCCCCCGCTCGTGGCAACTAGAGAAAGCCCGCACGCACTAACAAAGACCCAAGGCAGCCAAAATCAAATAGATAATTACCTGGGACACATCTTAAAAAAACGTAGATTCTACAGGTCTAAAATGAGGATTAGAAATCTGCATTTTAAATAGGCTTCCCTGGTCATTCTTAGGCTCAATAAAAAACTTGAGAGCCAATGCTAGGGGATATAGATTCACATTTAGCCCTGGGGTATCTTAAAGAAGCTAGGTACACTATTACATAATACTGCATTAGAGATCTTAGCTCTCTGATAATGAATCTGAAGTTCACCAATTAGTGTGGGCCCTGAATTACTGAGAATCAAAAGATCAAAATATCTCTGGATATTAATGGATTTATAAAAACCACATTGTTGTTGAGTCATACCTGTGATAGGCTGAGAGTTTTTGGCATTCTTTGCTGTCCTTTGTATGCCAGTAGTATAAACAAAAGTATATTAAATCTGTCACTTTCTCCTAAACCATTTTGATTATGACTTGCCGCCTTCAACCTCTTCCTTATGCAATATTGCCTGCATACCTGCCTTTTGACCTTAAGGGACTGCTTTTATCATATCACTTATTTGTTTAAAATTCCATTAATGGTTCATTGGTAATTCCAGAATCAAGTTCAGTTTTAAAGGCATATAAGGTCTCCTCCGTAGATTCCTTTATTCCCCCTTCCATTATGATCTCCCTTTTTTTTTTTTTTACTGAAATGCTGTGGTGAGCATGTGTCTTTAAAAATCTTAATTCACAATTCTGAAGCTGGAATATCCAACCTTCACCTCCCAGCTTTTCACAATTATAGCTGTCCTTTACGGTTCACAATAAATCTCACTTTTACCTTTAAGTCTTAATCTCTTTCCTTATCCATGGGACTGTCCCTTCTCTTAAATCTCCTATGGCTTATGTTAACTTTTATTCACTTAGTATTTTTCATTTATTGCTTTTATCATATTTTTTCATGGTTGTATGTGATTTCTCCAGTTGTATTGATTAAATATCTCCCAGCTTTTCACAATTACAGCTGTCCTTACGGTTCACAACAAATCTCACTTTTACCTTTAAGTCTTAATCTCTTTCCTTATCCATGGGACTGTCCCTTCTCTTAAATCTCCTATGGCTTATGTTAACTTTTACTCACTTAGTATTTTTCATTTATTGCTTTTATCATATTTTTTCATGGTTGTATGTGATTTCTCCAGTTGTATTGATTAAATACATACAGACATATATACATACATAGATGGGGGGGGTGTCCACACATACATATACTCCAGGGGCCATAGATCATCTTTAGCAGATATTGAAGTAATGGAATTGTTTTCTTTGCCTTCTATGTGATGGAATTAAAGTAATGGTAAAGAGGTAGGGCTACTTTATTGCTAAGAGTACTTTTTCTCATTACATTCACAACAGAAAGCACCTTGTTTTATTCACTATTCATAAGATGAAGGTGTGTAAACTGATTTCTCTATCAGTTTGAAACTTTATATAATGCCTCTATGTCCTAATTGTTTTAAATGGTTAAAGAGAACAATTATATAATGTTGCTTAATGTGAAAAATGTTATCAAGTGGAATAAAGACTATTTGATGTTAAAGAAAATCAATTTGGGGGAATTTAATTGAAAACAAAACTACAAGTATTTTGAAGCCATTCTTTATCATGTGTTTCTTAACCATGATCTATGGAGTCAATTTTATTTAATTCTTGAGACCTGTATAAAAGGAAACCCTGTTTTTTCCCAACTCTGAGTATACTAAAATTAAAGAAGATACATTTAAGGACATTTTCCTCAATGTAAAGAAAGTATTTGCTAAAGTAAAATTCTCTTTCACATTAAGTTGTGGATACTTAGTTGATATACCTTTCTGCTTATGCACTGTGAATGTTAAATCCACATCCTAAATTTAAAATATTTGTAAGTCCTTCATGAGACTATTTGTAAATGTTTTACATACTACAGTCTTGATTAAACATTCAATATTATATTAAAAAATAAATATTACACTTTATCTTTATAATAATTATCTTTATAATAAAGTATTTATATTATGATCAGTACACAAATATATGTAGAAAAGCGGCAAATATGATAATGATTTAAAGCACAATTTTCAATTAGTTTTTCTCAGACATTTTGAAATGCTTCTGTATACTAAAAATTTTTCTTTTATGTGTTAACCACAAGTTAGTTGGTATCATTAGACTTCCCTTGACATTTGCTACCTCTGATGAATTTAGCCTTTGATTTGAAAACCAGCTTTCTTAGATTTTTCAGCCTATTTTTCTTTTCAATCTAATGTGAGTCTACCTATTTCAAAATATACTTTATTTTATTGAGATTCTTAAAAAGGGTCCATGTTTTTGTTTCATAGTATTATATATTTTCATAATTCCTTATGCATGTATATTTATAGTTATCTTTAAACATAATGTAAGCTTCTAATTGATGGTGTGAAATTTCCAAAAGAATATCATCCAAGGTATTTTCTTTAGGCAGATATTAACATTTCTGGACTAATTTCCAGTTGAAATAAACACATTGCTTAATAATGTATTGGTTGCATCTTTATTCCTGTCCTGCCCCAAAGACACTGACGTAGAGAATGTACTTGAGGACACAGGGAGGGGGAAGGGTAAGCTGGGACGAAGTGAGAGAGTGGCATGGACATATATACACTACCAAATGTAAAATAGATAGCTAGTGGGAAGCAGCCACAAAGCACAGGGAGATCAGCTCGGTGCTTTGTGACCACCTAGAAGGTTGGGATAGGGAGGATGGGAGGGAGACGCAAGAGGGAAGAGATATGGGGTTATATGTATATGTATAGCTGCTTCACTTTGTTATAAAGCAGAAACTAACACACCATTGTAAAGCAATTATACTCCAATAAAGGTGTTAAAAAAAAAGGTTACTGAATACTTTGTGGGCCTCTCTGAGGGCCGTTTTGTCTGTTCCTTCTTCCATCAGATGACTCTCAATGTATATACTTAAAGGCAGTTGCTTTCCTACTACTGCCTTCCTCCTACTTTGTTCCCATCATAGATTTTGGAGTAGTACTACCTGTTCATCAGGGAGAAACAGAAAGGGCCTTGAAAATTTGGGCTTAAAGAGAGTCCTTCCTCTCTTTATCTATGTGCTATAGCCTCCCCAATAAAAATAAATAAACAAAACTTTCTCTGCTAAAAAAAATAATGTATTGGAGTTTGAATCATACATTTTGAAAAACAGAGGTTTCATTGGTTTATATTTTGTTTATATATGTAACAGCTTATAAGTATTATTTTTATCATACCAGATTTTGTTTAGATTCATACAATGAGAATTTAATTTAAAGGAAAACAGAACATACTTCTCATAAAAGTTGAATAGGTAAGTTTCTATTCTTATTGGACTATGTAATATAAACAGAAAATGAAATCTGAAATGGAGTCAGAAGCCAGCTTACCGCATATTATGTCTTGGATGAATAAAAACAAAATATAATAGGTTTTAATAGCATTGCCACGATTTACATCTCCAATATTAATTTAGTACATATTTTCAAAATAGTTAGTGATAGTATGGAATATAGCATTTTAAATTCTCATCAATTTTTGTCTCTGTCTTTGCAATTGTGGTATAAAATACCTAGTATGGAAAATAAAATCTCCCACAAATATTCAAACAAGGGTTTCAAAGTGCAATGTAAGGTATATTCTCTTTGGTAAGTCCTAGTGAATTACACTATTGTTTGAGTCTTATAATAGTCTAAGTATTTCTTTTCTGAACAGATAACAGATGATTTTTAAATTCCTTCTCGGAAAGTACTCTTTTTTTGGTAAATGTATCAAGATATGCTTATACCAGCAAAGCTATCAGTTTGTAATAAAAAATGTTCTATTATTCACTGAATTCTTAACTGTGTGAATTCAGAATTTCTAATGTAATTCATAATAGTACTTTCTTGCCAATGTATATTCTTAAATGACTTAAATTTTACCAGAAAAATTGCTATCTACAATACTGTAGAATATATGACTTTTCCAGCTTTATATCCTGCTTATCAGACTCCAAAGAGATAGGAGTTTGCTTGTGACCAAGCCCAAACAATCATGACCTAGATGTTTTACCTGAAAAATGCCTACATATCCCTCTGTCCTCATTTCTACCACTATAGTTCCTTTCTCTAATGACTATTGCCTAAATTCTCACCTGATTTCTCTAGTCTTAATCTTGTACATTTCAAACCATTTTCTACACAACATTTTGGATTCTGTTTTTAAATTACAAACCAATACATGTCACTTCTTGATTAATCTTCTTTTATTGCTTCTCATCATGCTTATAATAAAACTCAAATTCTTTACTATGATATATGATGTTATAGAGGATCTGAGGAAGCTACACCACATAACCTTCTATTTAAATACTTTTTTTCACCTCTTTTTTTGGCCAGGAGAAAACAATGAAAGAATGTAGTGGTTAAATATATTGGCAAGTGAATAGTTATAGTGCTGACCTAGGTAATATGAACTGGAGCTAAGTACTTCATTACTTGTGTGTAAAGTCCGTATGGTGATGGATGTTTGAAATGGAGATTTTGGAGATGGTACAGATATTGCTGATTATGAGGTCTAAGGTGACAAGATGTAAGTGGTTTTTGAGGTGGGATAGAGGAAGAGATGGTTGGATCTGAGGAGGCTGAGGTACTAAGAGGCCAGGCTACTAAATGAATCATGTATGTGGAAGTTGTTTATCTCAAGAACAATGATATGAACATTGATGGAGGGAGGACAGTGAGCCAGGTAGACAAATATCTGGATGTTCAGAAATGATAAGAACAAGCAGAGCTTACTGGCAGTATTGTAAAAAGAGGTGTTTTGTTTGTTCTTTTAAAGAAGGATAATAAAAATGGTTCAAAAGTAGAACAAGAAGCAATAAATTTATATCCAGACCCCTGGCATATGGTGTATTGAACAAAACAAAATCTCTTCTTGAGAGGGCAGCATAGGACAACAGTTTCCTCAGGTAAATGTTGAATTTCCATTAAAGCATGGATGTGAAGGGAACTCGGAGAAGAAGCTGAAAATATCAGCATTTTGCTGATTAAAACTTAAATTTCTGTAGGCTAGGTGGAATAGTTTTGTGTTCAGTAACAAAGAGTGGTTAGAGTGATTATCAGATGAAAATAATATTGTGAGGATAAGGATATATTTTAACTGGTTGATATGAAAGTTCCTATTCTGATGAAGATTGAGATAAAGAAGGGATGCATGCATAATGGAATCAGTCTACATGACTATTAGAGGAATAAAAAGTTCATAAAAATTAATATTACTTTTTAATTAATGGATAATTTAGCAGATCTCCAATCCTATGTACAGGTATGTTGGTCAGGAGAATGCATATAATTTTTCTCTGTATTTTTTCTTTGTCTTACTTATGCCTTCTCCATGAATTAAAAATTAATATTACTTTTTAATTAACTGGGATAATTTAGCAGATCTCCAATCCTATGTACAGGTATGTTGGTCAGGAGAATGCATATAATTTTTCTCTGTATTTTTTCTTTGTCTTACTTATGCCTTCTCCATGAAATCATGGTTATAAGAAGGCAAAAAAAAAAAAAAATTACTTTCACCTACTTTCACTCTCAAGCCCCAGTTATTGTTGAGTACAACTGAAGAATGGAGATGGTTAAGGCAAATTCCCTTCTGAATCACCCACAATAAATAAAACATCTTATTTCATCTTATTTCAAAACTAAAACTGAAAGAGTGCCTTTGGTCCCAACAATGTTAAGATATTGTTCATGAAACAGTTCAGTTACTTTCAAGAGTTATTTTATTATAATTCTATAGACATAGAGAGGAAGACTATGTTCTTCCTTTTTCTCTTTAATTTTTGTTTGATAAATTTAATTTAAGGAATTATAAATAAATTCATCGTTCTAAAAAAAACGTTTCAAGTAGTTATTGATGAGTAACTTGAAGTCATGCTTGAGTTGGTTTTCTACATTTGAAAACCCAAAGACCATATAAATGGAGACAATCCAAATTAGAAAGCATTACTACTAATAGCATGATGTGAGACAGGGAACAGTTAAGAAATGTACAGTCCTACTTAGCAATATAAAACCAGGTAAATGTTATGGACAGAATGCATATGTCCCCCAAAAGTCATCTGTTGAAGTCCTAGCCTGCAGGGTGGCTGTATTTGGAGTAAGGGCGTAATTAATATTAAATGAATTAATAAGGGTGGGGCTCTTATCTGATAGAATTAGTTTATTACAAGAAGAAATATCAGAGAGTTCTCTCTCTTGCTCTGCACCCAAAGAGAAGGAAAAGGCACATGACAACATGGCTGAAGGGCATCTGTCTGCAAGATAGGAAGACAGCTGTCACCAGAAACCAACTCTGCTGGACCTTGACCTGGGACTTGCACCTTCCAGAACTGTTGGGAAATAAATTTTTGTTATTTAAGCCATGCATTTTGCTATGATGCCCCAAGCAAACTAATGTAGTTTAATATGTAACTTTAGATATATTAACTCACACATGTCATTAATCTATGCTTACATACATATATGTTTAGTATCTTAGTAAATTATGTACCTATTTTTAAAACATAAACAGGATGTATCTCAGAATTAAGTTACCATCAGAAAAAAAACTACTCTGATACTTATGAATCAGAACACATATCAACAAATTACTATCTTTTTTGGAGGATCTATAAAAAGTATTCATATTGAGGTTATTCTAAATTTTTAAGTAAATGAGCTATTTCATAGTTTCTCTCTGTAGATATTGAAGTCAAGGGAAATGCTATCAAAATGGAAGTCATGTAAAATGTTAACAATAGCTTCACAAAGAAACATGTATTGAAGGAACAAGAGAACATTTTCCAAATATATTACAATTTAGTTTGAAGTATACTCTGATGGATTTCACATATCATTTGGTGAGTCTCTTTAACATGTTAATGTACACTGTTATTTTTTAAATTTTACTTTATTTGATCAATTTTGCAAGGATAGAAATCTACAGATAGGATTCAGTGCACTGATAAGGATAAGAAGATGAGAAGACAATTGTCAGATAACTTTACAGGAAAATCAGCTAGGGCTGAGATGAGAATTTCTCCTTAAAGAAGATGGATGCTTCACTTTTATCTTCAGAGAAGTAAAGGACAGAAACCGCATAAAGTAACCACACATATACTTCATGAATAGCAGAATTGTTAGATGGAACTTGGTAAAATAGCACTTAAAAACATGTATATGCATTCCTTACGATAATAGATATGAAAATACCTCACATAAACACTGATTTTAAACTCTTCTTAACTAGAAAATAGATGTGTAATTCCACAACCTAAATAATAATTAATGGAAAAATACTGGAATATGGTCTACCATGAGTCTCAGTCCACTGAGGTTCTGAAGGTCCTAGCTGAGTAAACAGTTCAAACAAACAACGTCTGAAAAATTAAAGTTACATTGTCCCTATTTAAAAGGACATTATTATCTGCATAGTTATCCCAAGTGAATCAATAACTAGATAAATCAGTATAAACATACAGTAAATTGACATAAAATTAATGTATTTCTAAAATAAGCAATAACCAGTTTGAAACTAAAATTTAAGACTAGATTTCATAGATTATTAAAAATATGAAATAGAATACCAAATAACTATGTTGGAGTTTCAGAAGAAAACTATAATATTGTTCTCACATCATACATAAAACAACAGAAAATAGAGAAATGTGCCATGTTTCTGAAAGGAGAAAAAGCTAATTATACACACACACACACAAAATCTGTGAAAATTTAAGCATTAGTTGTTTCTAAATTCTGGAGAAGTAAATAAAGATTTTGGGGTGAGATGAAGTGGTTAGCTCTATCACCTTGTTTTTATGTCTACTGTCCTAAATTATTCTGAAACAATAAAGAAAGGATGATAGCTTGGATTGAAAGCCTGTCCCCACTACACACTAAAACATGTTTAATAGCTCTAATACCAAAATAAGCATGCATACCAGAAAAGAACAGAAAAACAAAATATTTTAAATGTACAAATCTTTATAAATGTATACTGTGCAAATATTACTGTTTTTTGAATCAACTTTTTTTGAGGTATAGTTGATTTAAAATATTATATTACTTTTAGGTGTACAAAATAGCGACTCAAAATGTTTATGTACTCTACTCCATTTAACATGATTATAAACTATTCCCTGTGCTGTACAATATATATTTTAGCTTATTTATTTTAGGTATAGTAGTTTGGACCTTTTTTTTCTTTTCTTTTGTTATAACATCTTTATTGGAGTATAATTGCTTTACAATGGTGTGTTAGTTTCTGCTTTAAAACAAAGTGAAACAGCCATACATATATCCCGATATCCCCTCCTGCTTGTGTCTCCCTGCCACCCACCCTCCCTATCCTATCTCTCTAGGTGGTCACAAAGCACCAAGCTGATCTCCCTGTGCTATGTGGCTGCTTCCCACTAGCTATCTATTTTACGTTTAGTAGTGTATATATGTCCATGGCACTATCTAACTTCATCCCAGCTTACCCTTACCCCTCCCTGTGTCCTCAAGTCCATTCTGTATGTCTGCGTCTTTATTCCTGTCCTGTCCTAGATTCTTCAGAACCATTTTTTTCCCCCTTAGGTTCCATATATATGTGTTAGAATATGGTATTTGTTTTTCTCTTTCTGGCTTACTTCAGTCTAAATGACAGACTCTATGTCCATCCACCTCACTACAAATAACTCAATTTCGTTTCCTTTTATGGCTGAGTAGTATTCCATTGTATATATGTGCCACATCTTCTTTATCCATTCATATGTCAACGGACACTTAGGTTGCTTCCCTGTCCTAGTTATTGTAAATAGAGCTGCAAAGAACATTGTGGTACATGACTCTTTTTGAATTATGGTTTTCTCAGGGTATATGCCCAGTAGTGGGATTGCTAGGTTATATGGTAATTATATTTTTATTTTTCTAATGAACCTCCATACTGTTCTCCATAGTGGCTGTATCACTCCCACCAACAGTGCAAGAGTGTTCCCTTTTCTCCAGACTCTCTCCAGCATTTATTGTTTCTAGGTTTTTTGATGATGGCCATTCTGATTGGTGTAAGGTGATAACTCATTGCAGTCTTGATGTACACTTCTCTAATGATTAGTGATGTTGAGCATGCTTTCATGTGTTTCTTGGCAATCTGTATATCTTCTTTGGAGAAATGTCTATTTAGGTCTTCTGCCCATTTTTGGATTGGGTTTTTTGTTTCTTTGATACTGAGCTGCATGAGCTGCTTGCAAATTTTGGAGATTAATCCATTGTCAGTTGCTTCATTTGCAAATATTTTCTCCCATTCTGAGGGTTGTCTTTTTGTCTTGTTTATGGTTTCCTTTGCTATGCAAAACCTTTTAAGTTTACCTAGATCCCATTTATTTTTATTTTTATTTAGATTTCTCTAGGGACTGGGTGAAAAAGGATCTTGCTGTGATTTATGTCATAGAGTGTTCTGCCTATGTTTTCCTCTAAAAGTTCTATAGTGTCTGGCCTTACAATTAGGTCTTTAATCCATTTTGAGTTTATTTTTGTGTATGATGTTAGGGAGTGTTCTAATTTCATTACTTTATATGTAGCTGTCCAGTAATATTGAAGAATCCTTGCATTCCTGGGATAAACCCCACTTGATCATGTTGTATGATCCTTTTAATGTGCTGTTTACTAGTATTCTATTGAGGATTTTTGCATCTATGTTCATCAGTGATATTGGCCTATACTATTCGTTCTTTGTGACATCTTTGTCTGGTTTTGGTATCAGGGTGATGGTGACCTCATAGAATGAGTTTGGGAGTGTTCCTCCCTCTGCTATATATTGGAAGAGTGTTATATATTGCTATATATTGGAAGAAGGATAGGTGTTAGCTCTTCTCTAAATGTTTCATAGAATTCGCCTGTGAAGCCGTCTGGTCCTGGGCTTTTGTTTGTTGGAAGATTTTTAATCACAGTCTCAATTTCAGTGCTTTTGATTGGTCTGTTTCTATTTTCTATTTCTTCCTGGTTCATTTTCAGAAGATTATGCATTTCTAAGACTTTGACCATTTCTTCCAGGTTGTCCGTTTTATTGGTATATGTGTTCTTGTAGTGATCTCTCATGATCCTTTGTCTTTCTGCAGTGTCAGTTGTTACTTCTCCTTTTTCATTTCTAATTCTATTGATTTGAGTCTTCTCCCTTCTTTTCTTGATGAGTCTGGCTAATGGTTTATCAATTTTGTTTATCTTCTCAAAGAGCCAGCTTTTGGTTTTATTGATCTTTGCTATTGTTTCCTTCATTTCTTTTTCATTTATTTCTGATCTGATCTTCATGTTTTCTTTCCTTCTGCTAAGTTTGGGGTTTTTTTGTTCTTAGTTCTCTAATTGCTTTAGGTGTAAGTTTAGGTTGTTTGTTTGAGATTTTTCTTGTTTCTTAAGGTAGGAATATATTGCTATAAACATCCTGCTTAGAACTGCTTTTGCTGCATCCCATAGGTTTTGGGTGGTCGTGTTTTCAATGTTATTTTTCTAGGCATTTTTTCATTTCCTCTCTGATGTCTTCAGTGATCCCTTCGTTATTAAGTAGTGTATTGTTTAGCCTCTATGTGGTTTTTTTTGTTTTACAGGTATTTTCCTGTAACGGATATCTAGTCTCATAGCACTGTGGTCAGAAAAGATATTTCATACGATTTCAACTTTTTTAAATTTACCAAGGTTTTATTTGTGATGCAATATATGATCTATCCTGGAGAATGTTCCATGAGCACTTGAGAAGAAAGTATATTCTGGTTTTTTTGGATGGAATGTCCTATAAATATCAATTAAGTCCATTCTGTTTAATATATCACTTAAAGCTTGTGTTTCCTTATTTATTTTCATTTTGGATGATCTGCCCATTGGTGAAAGTGGGGTGTTAAAGTCCCCTGCTATGATCGTGTTACTGTTGTCTTCCCCTTTTATGGCTGTTAGCATTTGCCTTATGTATTGAGGTGCTCCCATATTGGGTTCATAAATATTTACAATTGCTATATCTTCTTCTTGGATTGATCCTTTGATCATCATTGAGTGTCCTTCTTTGTCTCTTGTAATAGTCTTTATTTTAAAGTCTCTTTTGTCTGATATGAGAATTGCTACTCCAGCTTTCTTTTGATTTCCATTTGCATGGAATATCTTTTTCCATCCCCTTACTTTCAGTCTGTATATGTCCCTAGGTCTGAACTTGGTCTCTTGTAGACAGCATATATATGGGTCTTGTTTTTGTATCCATTTAGCCAGCCTATGTCTTTTGTTTGGAGCATTTAATCCATTTACATTTAAGGTAATTATAGATATGTATGTTCCTCATATCACTTTATTAATTGTTTTTGGTTTGTTATTGGAGGTCTTTTCCTTCTCCTGTGTTTCCTTGCTAGAGAAGTTCCTTTAGCATTTGTTGTAAAGCTGGTTTGGTGGTGCTGAATTCTCTTAGCTTTTGCTTGTCTGTAAAGGTTTTAATTTATCTGTCAAATCTGAATGAGATCCTTGCTGGATAGAGTAATCTTGGTGGTAGGTTTTTCCCTTTCATCACTTTAAGTATGTCTTGCCAGTCCCTTCTGGCTTGCAGAGTTTCTGCTAAAAGATAAGCTGTTAACCTTATGGGGATTCCCCTGTATGTTTTTTGTTGCTTTTCCCTTGCTCCTTTTAATATTTTTTCTTTGTATTTAATTTTTGATAGTTTGATTAATATGTGTCTTGGCATGTTTCTCCTTGGATTTATTCTGTATGGGACTCTCTGTGCTTCCTAGACTTTATTGACTATTTCCTTTCCCATATTAGGGAAGCTTTCAACTATAATCTCTTCAAATATTTTCTCAATCCCTTTCTTTTTCTCTTCTTCTTCTGGGACCCCTATAATACGAATGTTGGTGCGTTTAATTTTGTCCCAGATGTCTCTGATACTGTCCCCAGTTCTTTTCATTCTTTTTTCTTTATTCTGCTCTGCAGTAGTTATTTGCACTATTTTTTCTTCCAGGTGACTTATCCATTCTTCTGCCTCAGTTATTCTGCTATTGATTCCTTCTAGAAAATTTTTAATTTCATTTATTGTGTTCATCATTGTTTGTTTGCTCTTTAGTTCTTCTATGTCCTTGTTAAACATTTCTTGTATTTTCTCCATTCTATTTCCAAGATTTTGGATCATCTTTACTATCAGTACTCTGAATTCCTTTTCAGGTAGATTGCCTATTTCCTCTTCATTTGTTTGATTTGGTGGGGTTTTACCTTGCTCCTTCATCTGTGTTTCTTTGTCTCCTCATTTTGCTTAATTTACTGTGTTTGGGGTCTCCTTTCACAGGCTGCAGGTTCATAGTTCCCATTGTTTTTGATGTCTGCACCCAGTGGCTAAGGTTGTTTCAGTGGGTTCTGTAGGCTTGCTGGTGGATAGGACTAGTTCCTGTTTTCTGGTGGATGCGGCTGGACCATGTCTTTCTGGTCAGCAGGACCACGTCCAGTGGTGTGTTTGGGGATGTCTTTGACTTTATTATGATTTTAAGCAGCCTCTCTGCTAATGTGTAGGGTTGTGTTTCTGTCTTACTAACTGTTTCGCATAGGGTGTCCAGCACTGTAGCTTGCTGGTCATTGAGTGGAGCTCGGTCTTAGAGTTGAGATGGAAATCTCTGGGAGATTTTTGCCGTTTGATACTACATGGAACTGGGAGGTCTTGGGTGCACGAATGTCTTGAAGTTGGCTCTCCCACCTCAGAGGCACAGGCCTGATAACCGGCCAGAACACCAAGACCCTGTCAACCACACGGCCAGATACATGGGAAGTTTCTTGCATTTTGGGAAGTCTGACATCTTCTGCCAGCGTTCAGTAGGTGTTCTGTAGGAGTTGTTCCACATGCAGATGAATTTCTGATGTATTTGTGGGGAGGAAGGTGATCTCCACATCTTGCTCCTCTGCCATCTTGAATGTCTCCCAGTTTGGACCTTTTAATGCCCTACTCCTATCTTGCTCCTTCTGACTTTCTGAATACCACTGGTAACCACTAGTTTGTGTCTATATCTGTGAGTCTTTTTCTGTTTTATTTATTTATTTATTATTTTTTAGATTATATTGGATATAAGTGATTACAGAGTATTTGTTTTTCTCTGACTTATTTCACTAAGCAGTATATACTCCAGGCCCATACATGTTGTTGCAAATGACAAAATTTTATTATTTTTTATGACCAAGTATACTCCATTATATATATATTCCACATCTTCTTTATCCATTTTTTTGTTGATGAACTCTTAGGTTTGCTTCCGTATCTTGGGAATTGTAAACAATGCTGCTGTGAACATTGGGGTACATGTATATTTTCAAATTAGTCTTTTCATTTACTTAGAAATATACACAGGACTGGAATTGCTGGATCATATGGTACTACTTTATTTAGTTTTCTGAGGAACCTCCATACTGTTTGCCATAATGGCTATACCAGTTTAAATTTCCTCTGGCACTGTACAAGGGTTCCCTTTTCTCCACATTCTTGTGCACATTTGTGGTCTTTTTGATGAAAGCCATTCTGACAAGTGTAAGGCAGTAGCTCATTGTGGTTTTGACTTGCATTTCCCTGATGATCCGCAATGTTGAGCCTCTTTCATATGCTTGCTGTCCATCTACATGTCTTCTTTGCAAAAATGTCTGTTGAGGTCTTTCACCCAATCTTTAATCCAATTATTCTTTCTGTTGTTGTTGTTGCTTTTTTTTTTTATTGAGTTATATCAGCTGTTTACCTATTTTTGATAATAACCCCTTTCAGTGATATCATTTGCAAATATTTTCTCTCAGTCAGTAGGTTGTCTTTTCATCTTGTCAGTGGATTCCTTTGCTGTGCAAAAGCTTTTATGTTTAATGAGGTCCCATTTGTTTATTTGTTTTTTTCCTTTTTTGTCTTTTGCCTTAGGAGACAAATCCAAAAAATTTTCTACAATTTATGTCAGTGTTCTGCCTATGTTTTCTTCTAGGAGTTTTATGGTTTCCAATCTTACATTTAGGTCTTTAATTCATTTTGCTTTTATTTTTCTACATGGTGTGAGAAAATGTTCTAATCTTATTCTTTTACGTGTAGCTGTCCAGTTTTTCCAGCACCGGTTATTGAAGAGTCTGTCTTTTCCCCATTTTACATTCTTGCCAACTTTATTGTAGATTAATCTTAAGTGTGTGAGTTTATTTCTGGGCTGTCTATTCTGTTCTGTTTATTTATATTTCTGTTTTTGTGCTAGTACCATACTGTTTTGATTATTGTAGCTTTGTAGTATAGTTGGAAGTCAGGGAGCATGATTCCTCCAGCTCTGCTCTTGTTTCTCAAGAATGCTTCAGCTATTCAGGGTCTTTTATGTTTCCATGCAAATTTTAAAAGTATTTGTTCTAGCATGAAAAATGCCATTGGTATTTTGATAAGGGTTGCATTTAATCTCTAGCTTGCCTTGTGGACTGTCATCATTTTAACAAAATTAATTCTTCCAATCCATGAGCATGATATATCTTTCAGTCTGTTTGTGTCATCTTCAATTTATTTCATCAGTGTCTTACCTCCTTAGTTAGATTTATTGGTAGGTATTTGATTATCTTTGAAATGATTGTAAATGGGGTTGTTTTCTTACTTTCTCTTTTTGATAGCTTGTGGTTAGTGTATAGAAGTTCACCAGATTTCTGTGTAATAATTTTGTATCCTGCAACTTTACCAAATTCATTTATGAGCTCTAGTAGTTTTTTGGTGACATCTTTAAAATTGTGTATGTATAGTATCATGTCATCTGTAAACAGCTGCAGTTTTACTTTTTCCTTTCCAATTTGGATTCCTTTTATTTCTTTTTCTTGTCTGATTGCTGTGTCTAGGACTTCCAATACTATGTTTAATAAAAGTGGAGAGAGTGACTCTCCTTTTCTTGTTCCTGATCTTAGAGAAAATGCTTTCAACTTTTCATTGTTGAGTAGATTTTTATCTATGCTTTCAACTTTTCATCATTGAGTAGATTTTTATCTATGCTTTCAACTTTTCATCATTGAGTAGATTTTTATCTATTGGTTTATCATATATGACCTCTATTACATTGAGGTATGTTCTTTCTATACTTTCTTTGTGGAGAATTATTATTATAAATAGATGCTGAATTTTGTCAAATGCTTTTTCTATATCTTTGAGATGACCATATGATTTTTATTCAGTTTGTTAATATGTTGTATAACATTGATTGATTTGCACATATTGAACCATCCTTGCATCCCTAGGATAAAACCCCATTTGATCATGGTGTGTGATCATTTTAATGTATTAACAAACATTTAGTTTGTTGACGTTTTGTTGGGGATTTTTGCATCTATCAATATGTTATTAGTGATATTGGCCTGTAATTTTCTTTTTTTGTGATATTGTTGCTTTTGGTATCAGAGTTATGCTGGCCTTGTAGAATAGATTCTGAAGCATTCCTTACTCTGCAGTTATTTTGGAGTATTTTGAGAAGGATAGATGTTAACTCTTCTTTAGATGTTTGGTAGAATTCAGCTGTGAAGCCATTAGGTCCTGACTTTGTTGTTATTGGGAGTTCTTTTATTACTGATTCAATTTCACTACAGGTCGTGGTCTGTTCATGTTTTTTATTTCTTTCAGATTCAATCTTGGTAGACTTTACATTTCTAGAAATTTGTCCATTTCTCTTGGTTGTCCATTTTATTGGTGTATAGTTGTTTGTAGTAATCTCTTATGAGCCTTTGTATTTCTGTGGTGTTGGTTGTAATTTCTTTTTCATGTCTGATTTTATTGATTTGGGCCCTCTCTCTTCTTTTCTTCATGAGTCAGGCTAATGGTTTATCAATTTTGTTTATCTTTTCAAAGAACCAGCTCTTTGTTTCATTAATCTTTTCTATTGTTTTTTGAGTCTGTTTTTCATTTATTTCTGCTCTTATCTTCATGATTTCTTTCCTTCATTAACTTTGAGTTTTATTATACTGGTTCACATTTTAAAATATATATTATATATAATGACATTGGACAAAGGGAGAACTATTAACATTGCCTTTAGATATAAAATAATTGTTTAAAAATCAAATTTATGTACATTATTTATTACAGATATAAATAAGGAGTGAGAACTTAGATGGAACTTAATATAACATTAAAAATAAATAAGTATGAAATGTCCATAAACATGCAAATGTATAAAACTTAAATATAAGAAAAAAAGTTAAAAGTTGAATATATGTTTTATCTTGTAATTTAAGTCTTATCAATTTAATAACAAATGAAGAAATTACAATATCTATGGAATGTCTTACATTAATATAAATATATATAGACTATATATGTACATATACACATATACCTATATTTAGACACATTATTTGTGGTATTTTTCTGGCAAATCTCTGAATTAATATAAGATATTCTATATATAAATATACAAATATAGTATTTGAGGGTACAAAATATCATATATATATATATACACACACACACATGCACACAAACAAATTTTAAGAACAGGAAACATTCAACTAGTATTACAAGTAGTTACTGTGATTTATATATTATATGTAATTTTATATTTCCTCCTATTCCAATATATAAGTAGATAGTTTACGTGAATATAGGTTTCCCAAAAGAAAAACATGTGAAAAACATTCATAATATTAGTGAGTTCAAAATGCAAGCAGGGGCTTCCCTGGTGGTGCAGTGGTTAAGGACCCACCTGCCAGTGCAGGGGACACGGGTTCAAGCCCTGGTCCAGAAAGATCCCACATGCCGCGTAGCAACTAAGCCCACAAGCCACAACTACTAAAGCCCACATGCGTAGAGCCCGTCTCTGCAACAAGAGAAGCCATCGCAATGAGAAGGCCTCACACCATAACAAAGAGTAGTCCCTGCTCCCACAACTAAGGAAAGTCCGCACACAGCAGTGAAGACCAACACAGCCAAAAATAAATAAATATAAATAAAATAAAAAACAACAAAAAACAAAATGCAAGCAAAACTTGAATAAAATGCTAAACATTATTTAGCATTCAACGTAGAGAATAATTGAGGTTTAAGTGATAACTGTACTTTTATAAACTGCTGTTTGGAGTATAAATTGCTACTAATTGTTTGTGCTATTTTTTCCCAAATAATAATCTAAATTTTTAAATAGTCCAAAAGTCTTATATTTATTTTTCACAAAATGACTATCTCTCACTTTGAAGAATAAATCTATTGGTATAAAGATTATTTGAAATGTAATATCTACAAATTATAGCCCTTTACCTTTGAAAATTTTAAAGAGAGATACACTTAATTGGAAGAGAAAACATTTCAATAGATTTAAGGAACGTGTCTGTTTTCCAATTAATAGAAATTAGGGTTCTTGGAGAAATAGGTGATTCTATTGCTGGGGCAGGGAAAATACATCATGAACCTGCTCTGGTAGCAGAAAGTATAGAAGTGCTCAAAACATATTGAGGACATTTCAGAAGGACATAAAAGTCAACTTGAGGAGGTTCCCATTGGTATTAGTTTGAGTAACTAAATGAATAGTGTTAATAATTAATTATATAGCACGTTAGATTCAAAAACAAAAACAAGAACTACATGTCCATACCTATACAAAAATATAAATACCTAAGTAGATAAGAAGGAAAGTAGATAAAAACAGAGAGAGACAGACAGACAGTAGATAGATGACACAAAACACACAGACAGATAATAGATGTAGATAGACAGTGGTAAGAAAGGAAAAATATTGTTTACAATCAAATTTTTGCACTGTTTTGCAATAATTATAATAATATTGTTTTAGAGATTAATTAACAGATGCTAAAATAATTTGCTGCCAGTTCCATGGGGAACAGCTATTAACACAATTTAAAAATCTCTCTAAATAGATTCTATATCAATCACAAAGGTTAAACTCTACTTTTTCCATGGAGTAATCTGGACTTTATTAGATCAAGATTATTTTAATCAAGTGATCAGATTTAATTTTACCAATAATGAGACAAACTAATAGCTCATGCCTCTTGGTGTGACCACTGATAAAGGCAATATATCCATTATGTAATATTACTGCCAAGAATGTATAATCTGAAACTCTTCATGAAGAAACAATAAGTTAAACCCAAATTGAGGGTTATGAAATTCATTGCTTACGAATGCTGAAGTCTGGAAAGACAAGGGAAGAATGAACAGCTCCAAATTAAATGAGACTAAAAAGTTATTACAACTAAATGCAATGCTTTATTATGTTTTGAATCCAGAATCAGGGAAGGAAAAAAAAGTATTACAAAGGGAACTATTATTATGAATGGTGAGGTTGATTCTGTACTATATGTTAGATAAAGCTATTGTGTTGATGTTATATTCACTGACTTTTAAAATCTACTAAGATTATTAAGTGAAATATTAGGAAAGATCTGCTGAAATAGGTTAGTGATCATGATATCTGCGACTTGGTCTCAAATAGTTTGGCAAAGACTACACACATAAACAAACACAGACACAAACCTAAAATTCAAAGCAGCTATGCTATATTAATGTAAAAATAAATATCATGTAAACACGTATATAATGTAATGTACCATCAGATAATTATGTAATGCTTTGTATATTGATATATGTTAATATATTATTACATTAATATATATCTCCTGTGGTGTAAGTTATGTACCGAATTTTATAATGTTATATACTTTATAAATAAATATAGAAACAAATATGACAACTTATAATCTTAGGTTAAAAACATACAATATTTTATCATAATCTTTCAGATTTTCTGCTGATATGAAAGGATTATTTTCAAAATATTTTATAAATAGGTCAGGAGAGAAAAGGAAGAGTTGAATTATAAGTGGAATATTGATGAAGATTTCAGCTTTTTTATAAGTTTTGTTATCTTCAAATTTTCTGAAATATTTACATATTACTTTATTAAAATAGTTTTATGAAAGGAATAGTTTCTCTCTTTTTATCATGCCTAAATTATAAGTCTGTTTCTATGCATCATCAAATTTCCATAAAAGTAATGTTATATGCAGTTTCAAATTCCTTATTTTCTGTTGTCTCTTCATCCCACTGCACTCTGGGTTCTGCCTTACATATTCTGCTTAAAATGCTCTCACTAGTTCTTATAAGTGACCTCCTATCACTTCACCCAAATTGCTTTCCTAGTTGGTATAGTAATTTCATATGCACTTTCCTCCATCAAATCATATGACTTGTATTGGATAAAATAAACATATTTCAGAGAAAAGAAAATTAGGGGAAGCAATTTGATGATATATAAATATATGTGAATATTATACATACATACATATATACATATATGTATGTATATAACGTATGTATACATAAACTATAGTGTCAAATATTTTGAATTTAGAAAACAATTTAATGAACCTAATTACTGATATTAAATAATTACCAGAAGAGGGTAAATCATCTTTTGTATTTACAAGGTATATTATACATTTTCAAGCAAAATATAAGCCAGTACGTTTTGTTTAACATTTTAAATGAGCAAAAGCAGTTAGAAGGTAGTTTCAGAATGTGGATTTGTTGTGCTTCCCAATTACAAGAGACAGTTTTATTAGGAAAAAGCAGGGAAAATAATATTACGGAAGAAACTTTTAGTTTTCAGCCATAAATTTGCTGTAAAAAATTTGGTGTATTATCCTTAACATCTATTCTTAAAAGCTAGATCTATGTTTGCCAACATTTAATTTAAATTATATTTAGACTACTATATGATTTTTTATTACATATACCATTAATTAATATATTTAACATAAATAATAATTGATTGTCTTTTACTGGAAGTTATGCAAAGTTCTGATGTGGATATTCAAAATTGAAAAAAAATGTTAAAGTCCACTATATTTGCTGTTTCTCTTTTGACTATGAAACTTTGCCAAAAGTATTTTATATTTTATCACAATGCAAATGAAAAACTAAAAATATATAACAAATGCAGAATCACAAACATGTCAAGTAATCATTCCCCTGATTCCAGAAACTATAGTATTATTTAGTTGCTATTACCTCCCACTGTATATGTCCATTCTGTGAACATGTATTACTTCATGTGGTGGGCCTAATGGAACAATTGTTAAATGTTCTATAATGTCAAATGGGTGAATTTCAATGTTATATTATTAGGGGAAACAGCCTTTGAAGATGTCTCAGAAATGATAAATAATATTCGGCCTGTATTGGATACATTATGGAGTCTACACATTTCAGCTTTAGAACACTGAATAAGAAAGCCAAAGAGTAGTTTTGAACCCCATATGGGCTGCTAATAACAATTTGTTTTATATTCCAAGTTGAAGCCCTGACCTAAACACGACATCTCAAGTTTATTCCACAAGTAGATAGACACAATGGGATATAGTATGTATTCATTTCTTATTCCTGCCATATCTACTTGCCACAAGCTCAGTGGTCCCTGATGTCACTGTTTCCATGCTGGCTGTCATCAGGGGGCTATCCTTAGCACCAAGAGCCTTCTCACCCTTTTTTGTGTTTTGACACTACATCTCAGAGCCTGCAATAATTCATCAAACCTATCTCAAGATAATTATACCTAAATTCTGTGATGTATTGTTACCAAATATTTCTTTTTATGAAAAATTTGCTGAATTTACTAGTTTCTACTGTTTATACATAAATATCAAACAAGGCAAGTGAATGAATTTTTAAATTTTTTATGAAAATGTTCTTTGTAAAACAAAGGGTGTATATATCATAGAGTATATTTTAGTTAACAAATTAATTTTTTAAAAGTATAACTTCATTCTGCTTCTGGCAAATATGGAGTAACAGGGACAAGATTTACATTCCCACCTGAAAAAATATATATATATGAAGCAATAGTTTCCAAGATATTAAACATCAGGCAAAAAAGGACATTGATAGCTGAGTCACAGAAAGCAAACAAATCATGGCCATGATTTCATCACTTATGTATTAGATAGTCCAGGCACAGCCAAGAAATCATCCTGAGTTGAAGAGATGTTTCTGAGAACCTTGGGGAGGCCAAGAAGATAGAGCTTGCATGGGAGAGTAATAGGAGGAAAGAGTGGTGCATAGAGAATCCTTTACAATTCTGTATGGGTTCCCTCCTTCTTGATTTTAGTTAATTAATTATCAGTGTATGTATGTAAAGAAATCACTCAAGGCAGGGGATAGAACTATCTGAAAGGATTAGAGTAAATAATCTGTAGAGCTTACTCAGTGCTGGGAATAGTTACTGATCTCAGCAGCCTGATGAAAATCCTCTTAATTCCTGGGGCATCAGGTGGAATAATGAGCATAGTTTTGTCTAGCATAAAATTGTTCAGAGTAAATATTGCTCTGATCTCACATAATAAACGTTAAGAACAATACTCCCCCCCAAAAAAATTAAAATTGATCCAGAAATAAAACAGGTGACAGAATTAGTATACAAAGACATTAACACAGTTAAAATAAGTTCATTTGTACACTTTTATTCCCACATATAAGCAATATCATATATTTGTCTTTCTCTGTCTGACTTCACTCAGTATGACAATCACTAGGTCCATCCATACTGCAGCAATGGCATTATTTTGTTCTTTTTTTTTTTTTGCGGTATGCGGGCTTCTCACTGTTGTGGCCTCTCCCATTGTGGAGCACAGGCTCCGGACGCACAGGCTCAGCGGCCATGGCTCACAGGCCTAGCAGCTCCATGGCATGTGGGATCTTCCCATACCGGGTCACGAACTCGTGTCCCCTGCATTGGCAGGCGGACTCTCAACCACTGTGCCACCAGGGAAGCCCTATTTTGTTCTTTTTTATGGCTGAGTAATACTCCATTGTATATATGTACCACATCTTCTTTATCCATTCCTCTGTTGATGGACATTTAGATTGTTTCTATGTCCTGGCTATTGTAAATAGTGCTACAATGAACATTGGGGTGCATGTATCTTTTCGAATTGTGGTTTTCTCCAGATATGTGCACAGGAGTGGGATTGCTGGATCATATAGTAGCTCTATTTTTCGTTTTTTAAGGAACCTCGTAATGTTCTCCATAGATGCTGTACCAGTTTACATTCCCACTAACAGTATAGGAGGGTTCCCTTTTCTCCACACCCTCTCCAGCATGTATTGTTTATAGACTTTTTGATGATGGCAGTTCTGACCTGTGTGAGGTGATCTCATTGTATTTTTGATTTCCATTTTGCTGATGATTAGTAATGTTGAGCATATTTTTATGTGCTTTTTGGCCATCTGTATGTCTTCTTTGGAGAAATGTCTATTTAGATCTTTGCCCATTTTTTGATTGGGTTGTCTCTGTTTTTTTTTTTTAATTGAGCTGTATGAGCAGTTTGTATTGTATAAATCCCTTGTCAATTGCTTCATTTGCAAATATTTTCTCCCATTCTGAAGTTTGTCTTTTCATTTTGTTTATGGTTTCCTTCACTATGCAAAAGCTTTTAAATTTAATTAGGTCCCATTTGTTTATTTTTTCTCTATTTTCATTACTCTAGGAGGTGAATCATTGAAAAAGATCTTGCTGTGACTTACGTCAAAGAGTGTTCTGCCTATGTTTTCCTCTAAGAATTTTATAATACCCAGCCTAGTTACAGATGTAAAAAACAAACTTATGGTTACCAGGGGGCAAGGAGGGTGGACAAATTGGAAGATTGGGATTGACATATACACACTACTATATACAAAATAGATAATCAACAAGGACCTACTGTATAGCACAGGGAACTCTACTCAGTACTGTGTAAAGAGCTAAATGGGAAAAGAATCTACAAAAGAGTGGATATATGTATATGTATAACTGATTCACTTTGCTGTACACCTGAAACTAACACAACATTGTAAATCAAATACTTCAATAAAAATTTTTACAAAATTAATAAAACAGTTAAAATTATCATATTCTATATGACCAAGAGCTAAAGGAAGATTAAATATAGAGTAGGTACATGAATATATTTAAAAGATCTATATCTTACCTTAGAGATAAAAAATTTTGTTTGATGTGAAAAACAGATATGTAATAAAATTAATTACATATTAGATATTTCAGAGCAAAAGATTAGTGAATCTGACAACATGACAACAAAAACCATACACAATTAAAAATAGAAAAAGAGACTGGAAAAAAAATGAACAGAAATTCAGTGAAATGTGAAGACAAAACATGTAGACTAAGGTAACTGGAGTCACAAAAGAAGGTTGGGGACTGGAGGAGAAGCAGAAAATATACTAAAGAAAATAATGGCTATATTTTTTCCGTATTTGGTGAAATCTTATAACCCATGGATCCATGAGCTCAATAAAATATGAAATAGGGCTTCCCTGGTGGCACAGTGGTTGAGAGTCTGCCTGCCGATGCAGGGGACACGGGTTCATGCCCCGGTCCGGGAAGATCCCACATGCCGCAGAGCGGCTGGGCCCGTGAGCCATGGCCGCTGAGCCTGCGCATCCGGAGCCTGTGCTCCACAACGGGAGAGGCCACAGCAGTGAGGGGCCTGCGTACCGCAAAAAAAAAAAAAAAAAAGACATAAACTAAAGCTAGGCACTTCTTAATCAAATTGCTTATAACTCATAATAAAAATGAAATTTTAAAAGCAACCAGAAAAACAGAAAGACACAAGACACATAGAGGAACAATGAGAATGAAAGATTGTTTCTTATCAGAAACAACAGAAACCAGAAAACATTGGAGCAATATCTTTAAAGAACTGAAAGGAAGAAACAAAAAGAAGTAAACAAAAAAAGTCAACCAAGAATTGTATGCCCAGACTTTTATAGGTATGCAAATGACAAAATCAGTAGCCACCAGTCATTCTACAATTTCTGTATGAAAAACATAAAGGAAAATCCTTTAGGCAGAAGGAACATGGTAACATATTGAACTCTGCACCTACAAAAGAAATGAAGAATTTCAGATTGTAATTATGAGTATCACTATTAAAGACTATTTTTTTGAAGAATTATAAAAAATCATATAAAATTTAAATTGTCTAAAAAACTAAACTAAAAGCTATAGATTGTTAGATTGGATTCAAAATATGCAACTCTCTACAGAAAATAAGACTTTCACTTTGTAAAAACAAAGAGCTTAAAGTAAAGGATGGATAATGACATACTGATAATAATTATATTAATCTAAAGAAAACTGATATTAACCGAAAGAAAGCTGAAGAGGCTATATTAACACCCAACAAGTTTTATTTTAGAGAAAAAATATTACCAGAGATAAAAAGTATCATATAATAATAAATAATGTGTCAATTCATCAAGTGGATGTAACAATTCTAAATAATATGCACATAATGACAGAGCCTCAAATTATGTGAAGCAAACACTGATAGAATTTCAAGGAGAAATACATGAATCCAAAGTTATATTTAGTTTTCAATACTTCTATTTCAATAATTGTTAGAAAAAGACAGAAAATCAGTAAGAATATAGGATGCATGAAGCTTACTATCGACAAACATGATGATGTTTATAGGAAAGTTCATTTGATTATAGTAGAACACATTATTTTCAAGCACAAATGAAACATTTTACCAAGATATACCTAACTGAGGGTAGTAAAACGAGTCTCGGTAAATTTAAAAATAATCGATTCATATAAACTATATTCTTTGAACACAATAGAGATAAATTAAAAATCAATAACAGATATGTATCTTTAAAATTCCCAAATATTTGGAAACTAAATAATATACTTAAAATAGCACATGGGTCAAAGATGAAATACATATATGAGAGAATTTAAAATATTTTGAGTTGAATAAAAATAACATTACAAATCAAAATTTACATTATGCAATTAAATGATTACCTAGGTGAAAATGTGTAGCATTTAACATATAAGAAAAGTGAATAAAAAAAGTCTCTAATTGGTGACCTTATCTTCTGCCATAATGAACTAGAAATTTAAAGAAAAATAAATTGAATCCAAGTTAAATAGAAAAACAAAATCACAGAAGTCAATGAAGTAGAAAACAAAAAGTGAGTACAGAACATTAATGAAACCAAAAGCTAGTTCTTTGAGAAGATTGAAAAACTACCTATACATGTACATACATATTTGTAAAAGTTTATAAACATAACACATGCACAAACACATTATATATACATTTGTGTGTAAACCTAATATGTAATAAGTGCTTAATAAATTCTTATTGAATAAAGAATTGAAATTTTAAAATACTTTAAATCTGATCCAGAATCCTCCAGCTTGTCTCATGATCTTCCAGTATATTGTGGGATTCCCTCACTTCTAGCTTCATTTTATACTGACGTTAGAGAATTGGCCCTCCTGTCCACTGTCACTGATCTTGCATCTTTCCACTATTTATTCAGACTGTATTAGGTCCTTGTTCTGTTTAGGTGCTTCTTCCATGACTATCTCAGAAATATTAATTGTGGATATCCTTGCTATAGCCAGATAAATTCATTATTTCACACTGTTTTAGCCTAGCACCAGCCTTCTCATTGGAATGACTTTTCTCTGTAAATTGACAGTTTCCTAAAGTTTCTAATTATTTCCTTACTTATGTCTTATATTTAATATTTTGACTTTATTGAATCTGAGTACTCCTAGGACTCTGTTATGTGAGGCAGGGGACATATGTTTCACCATTTTCCTCAAATTAAATAGCTCATTCTAAGTGGGATGGCTGAAAGAACTAGCACATTAATGTGAAGAACCACTTGTTCTTCTACCACATTTCTCTAGTGGAGCAGTTCATTCCTCAAATAAGGATATGCTTTCACCACTAAACTTCACTAAAGGAATAGATTTTTGCTATTCTCTTAGTTAACATCACAATTATTTTTTTATACTTGTTCTTTACAGAAGCAGTCCCCAACCTTTTTGGCACCAGGGACTGGTTTTGTGGAAGACAATTTTTTCACGGACTGGGGGTGGGGGGATGGTTCAGGTGGTAATGCAAGCAATGAGGAGCGGCAGATGAAGCTTTGCTCCCTTGCCTGCTACTCAGCTCCTGCTGTGAGGCCCAGTTCCTAACAGGCCGTGGACTGGTACCTGTCCATGGCCCAGGGTTTGGGGGCTCCTACTTTACAGCACCAACTCCTAAAAACATAAGGTCTAATGTTTAATGAGTTGTATTAAGTTTGATAACGGCAGTAGTAACAACAATAGTAATAGTCACTTTATACTCTCTCCTCACAGAATTAAGGGCATGAATATGCATTGCAGTCTTCTTGTAATCTGGGATAAACCATTGTCTTCTATACCTTAAAATTTTGTAAAATGGAGAAAAAATGAGGAACATGAGTTTATATAAAAATATGTTGAAGAAGAAATATGAGATGATACCATGATACCAGTGATTTGATCTGTAATACAAACACAGCATAATGGGGAGAAAAAACAGTTCCCATAAGATAGGTTCTGAACCAGGAAGTGATGAAATTCTACTGTTCTTTTTTTTTTTTTCCTTCTGTTTCAGCTGGGGAAGAAGTACTCTTTAAGATTTAAATCTGAATCTATTTAAGAGACTAATAAATTAAATTTCCAAACATCAGATTTGTATTATTATTTTTAATCATGTATACATATCTTTTGCTTACCCAAAATGTCATTTTTGTTAGTGTTGTTAAAACAATAACAACAGCAACAACAAAGGTAAGGCTAGGTTTGGGAAGGTGAGTTTTACATGCAAAACAGAGTCAAATTTGACAAGAAGTTTTTTGGAATTTAACTACTAAGAAAAAAGCTCAGGGATCATGGATTTCAGTGGAAAAACAAGCCTAAGCAAATGGCAACAGAATGAGGCAAAAAAAATATTGATAACATATACTTTACCAAAGAAGATACGCAGACATCAGTTAAGCATATGAAAAGATGGTGTATTATATGTGTCATCAGTGAAATGCAAATTTCACACTTATTATAATGACCAAAATCCAGAACACTGACAATATCAGATGCTGGTGAGGATGTAGAACAAAAGCAACTCCCATTCATTGTTGACGGATATGCAAAAATGTACAGCCACTTTAGAAAACTATATAACTGGACTAAATATATGAGGCCAATTCTGATTCTTGAAAAAACCTATATTGGATAAAGTAAACCCTATTATTGCTACAGCTATCTGTGCTGAAGTTACTTGCCTGCTATGGTAGAGGCGCTTGAGACCAAGTAGAATGGTAAACTCACAGAGATGAGGTGGTGGAGACTGGAGTTGTGGGCTGCTGGTGGAGCTTGGATTTTAAGGCAAGGTGTCAGGGAAGAGACAGTCCTACACGGATAAGTCTTAGATATCTCTTTGGTGGTTTATCACAAGATCTCAGCCGGTACTGGCTATATAGGTGGAAGACTGGAGTCTACAAGTCCTAGAAGAGATTCCTGCAGTGGTGTAAGAACTGAGCAGTAATATCAGAGGTCATACAGGGGTGACACTGAAGTTCCTGCTTCTTCTGAGTGTCAAGAATTCACTGAGAATCCCAGACTTTCAGGTAAAATCCCAGTAAAGTCAAGGCTTAGGAGTAAAGACCACTTTATAGACCATAACACTAAATTCAAAACAGGAATAGACTTGTTTGAACAAAAATTGAATGTAAAGGATGAATCAGTAACTTAGAAAATCTAACACCATTTAAAGGAACATTAGAAAATACAGCATTCAAACCAAGCATATAAACAAGTTTAGTATAAAATCATAAATTACTAGATATGCCAAGAAGCAGAAAAATGTGACCCATGACAAAGAAAAAAAAAGTCATCAATAGAAATATACTCTGTGATAATTCAGCACTGGTTAGCAGAAAAATATTTATACATATATTGTAAATATATTCAGTAACTTAAAGGAGACATTCATGGTGAGTGAAATGATGAAATATTTCAGGAGAAAAGGAAACTCTTAAAAATAAATTCCAGAACTGAAAAGTATAATATCTGAAATAGTTTTCCAGATGGGTTTAACAGATTAGACATTCTGAGGGTAAAATGTATTAGTTAAATTGTAGACAGATCAATGGAAATGATTAAATCTTAAGAATAAAGAGAAAAGGGATTGAAAATATGAATAGATTGAATTGAACTCCAGTGACCTATGGAAAAACAGCAAGTGAATTAAAATGTAATCCATTATGTTTTAAAATGTAATAGAATTATAATGCATAATAGATTCTCAGAGAAATATGAAAGAGTAGTGGTTCACTTATAATAATTAATTTATAAAATAATGCCTTAGCTTTTACAATATTAGGTGGAATAACATCAATTTGCAAATCCAAAATTCTCACTGAAACCCATTCAAAAGAAATGACTTATAGGCATCTCATAGTATAACTGACAGCATTCATATATAAAGACAAAATATTTAATGAACCAAGAGAAAAATAGGCATATTACAAAATGAATGACTTTTTAGTAGAAACAATGAAATTAAAAAGACAAATGGAAGGAAATGCTTAAAATAATGGGGAAAATAAAATTTGTCAACTCAACATAGAAGAGTGATATAAAAACAGTTTTAGATAAAATAAAGCTGAGAAATTTTATATTTAGCACACTTGTACCATATTAATTAAAGAAAACTCTTTAGACTGAAAATAAATGACAAAAAAACATGGAAGCTTGGTTCCAAGGAGCAATAAAAATGGTTAATATTTGAGAAGAGGTTATAGACATCATTCTTTTTTTTAATTACTTTATTTGAAAGAAAACTAACTTTAAAACAAAATTAACAGTACTTTGAGCCATATCTTACAAAAGTAGACATAAAGTATAAGAAAACATTGTATTATCCTCTCAGGTATGGAGTTGGTTTTAATATCAGCCAAGCCTTTGTTAGCACTACTACACAGGGACAAACAGAATTTCTGGTACAGAGGCAAGGAATCTTATATAACGTAGAATTCATCCAGAAGACTGACATCAGAGGAAAGACGTTCCTTAGTGGATCCATTGGTCATCCAGAATAACTCTTCCTGATATAGCAATGGAAACTGCCATAGAAATCAGTTTTGAAATGGCAGCTAAGGAAGAAATTCTTGGAAAAGATGGATTTCATTTTTCAATATGCACTATGCATTATAGGTCCATTGTGCTATGTAAATACACATGTGTCTGGAAAACAAGGGGAGGAATTCTTATTGACCTGCTGGGATTACAATGTTGGAAGTTCTGATTTCCAAAGTTGGCATGTATTTGCCAGTGGATACAAAAAGCATTCCATTGAATTACAAGATACAGCTTCCATCTGGGCACATTGGACTTGTATCCAGGGACCAGTAGTTGAAAGAGGAGTCACCATTTTGATGGACATAATTGACCCTGATCAGCAGGAGGTTATAGGCTATTTACACACAAAGTGAGATGAAGGAATATGAGTGGAAGCTAGTCAGTTTCACTTGCACTACTTTTGTATCTCTTTTGTCTAATTTTAACTTTGATTCTACAGGTATAGCAAATGTGGATTGAGATTACCAAATGAGATCAAAGTCTCAGACTCTAGAAATGAGGGTTTAGGTCACATCAACAGCCAATACCTTCCAAGCTGATAACCAGGGGGAGGGAAATTTAGAATGGATGATGCAGAAGACAGTCATAAGTATCAAATGCTGAGACCAGTTGCAACAAAAGGGGCTATAATTATCCTTATTTGTTTCCCTCTTCTAAATTTCTCCTCAGAGAGATAGCTCCACAGGAAGTATTGATGAGCTCCTCCATGAATCTGTGTAGAAAGGGGTGGACTTTATTGGCCATCGAATGTGCCCTACTCAGATCTTTTTTCAAAAGAACCTACTTCAAATAATGTTGATACTGGAGTCCACCGACATCTAGCCAGATTATTTTCCATTGAATTCATTGAAAAGTTGACAGCATATATGATTGTGAATATATTTGAGAAGAGCAAGTTTAGAGAAAATAACAGGGTAAGTAGCTATGGAGCTCCTATAACCCATTCAGTCAGGAAGTGATTAATATCCACTACAGGCCGGTGGGTGTAGTAATGAAGAATAAAGTGTGCATCTAGTTTATCAATGACTTAGAAAGAAAGCAAATTAAATGTGGGGAAGTGTTCATTGAAGTGCCTATTGCAACATCATAAATACTACCAAAATGTGCAAATACTATCATGTTTTAAAACATAGAAAGGTGACAGAGGATCCATATCTGAGAAAAACGAAGATATGGAATAAATTTAGGAAACAAAATTTTGGAGTTATAAATGACTGTAAAAGTTCAAGGAAAATAAATAATACTCATCAATATACAAAGTTTTGCTAAACTATAACATAATGGAAAGTGAATTAAAGTCTCCTAAACCTGATTATTGCTAATAATGGCAGGACTGTAATGTGTTTGGTGTGCAACAGAGGAGTAAGGTTGGGGTAGAAAGAAAAGCACATAAAATGGTATAGTGATTTATCTTTATCAACACCTAGGAAGACAGCAGATTACAAATAGCTAGCTCATATTGCAAGCAATTTAAACAATTCCCTAAATATAATAGCAGTAAGATGAGTTTGTTTGAAACCTCAATTCAAAGATCAAATATATAGACAATCTATCACAATTATTTATGTCACAATCGTCTTTTATGTTGACATATGCTGAAGACCTGTTCCCTAAAGTGATCATTCTGAACAAAATACTTCAGAGCCAGCCAAAAATAAATGTACCTGCACTGAGTATTATGTTATATATTCCTTCCAAAATGTCTTTTGAATTGGGAAGTAGTACAGCAAGAGAATTAGCTAGCAGTTTGGCCTCTTGGGTCTGAAATTTTCTTTCAACTTACGTAATTTAACCACTTAACCTCTGAGCTTGTCTTACCTCGTTTGTAAGCTGGAAATAATAGCCCTGCCCTGAAAGCATTTGGAAACTAAAGGTTTCATCATAATTAATGTTATTCATTTTAATATTGTTGAATTAATGCAGCATGCCACTTAACATTATATTGAATTTTACCTAATTAAATTTGGCTAGGAAAATAACACAATTTAGTATATAAAATTATCCTTTCAAACTGACAGAAGAGCATGTCCATTATAAGAGTCTCTTGGTCTGAATCTGAGGCGTGCATGAAATATGTTATATTCATAATATATATCTGTATATATAGTTATGTATTATATATACAAATGTGTGTTGAAATTAAATATGGAATGAATTAAAATGTATACAAATGTATAAGAATAATATCAATATGAATACTAAAAAAGCCTGAGCTGTCAAAGGAAAACAATTAAAAGTACCTTTAAATATTATTTTTATGCCATTAGTAAGAGTACTGAGTTAGGTATAATTGCATTTGGGTAAGTTGAAAAAACAAGTATGATGTTTGGGACTTAACCTCTGATAAGTTTCCTCACCAGAAAAATAAAAAGATGAATATTTGCTTCAAGAACAAGGGAATGACATAGCATCTGAAAGCTTCAAAGACTGATGTGTAGTTGGCAATCAAAAAAGTTAGCTTCCTGGGCTTCCCTGGTGGCACAGTGGTTGAGAGTCCGCCTGCCGATGCAGGGGACACGGGTTCGTGCCCCGGTCTGGGAGGATCCCACATGCCGCGGAGCGGCTGGGCCCGTGAGCCATGGCCGCTGAGCCTGCACGCCCGGAGCCTGTGCTCCGCAACGGGAGAGGCCACAACAGTGAGAGGCCCGCGTACCGCAAAAAAAAAAAAAAAAAAAAAAAAAAAAAGTTAGCTTCTTTTACCTCATGTTAACTTAAGGAAACGTAAAGATGGAAAGTTTTTAAAGGTTATAATGGACTTCACCAAGAAGATGAATTACCTTATATTATCTTTTAACAATAAGGATCTACAAATACTTAGAAAGAAAATTATTCACTGTAGGAGGAATTGCTTTAGAATAGTAATTATCAATGCTCTTAGACTTTATAAAACCACATAGTGCGGTGGGGACGTGGATTTTTTCACCATGTACCATAGCTCTTCTCTCCTGCCTGCCTTTTTCTTACCATCTTATCCATCTTACCTACTTACCACCACTGCTTCACTGCCATCTGGAAAATTTTTTGACCAGTCAGGGTATTACATGCTTTGTTTTACTGCTTTGGAATAAGCGTCAACTCCTCCTCCAAAAAATAAAGACTTTTCACCTTCCAATTGATAAGTTTCAGAGACAGCTCTCGAAGGAAGGCGTTTCCTTTCTCTCTCTCTTTTTTACACCATTCTTTTTTAAACCATTTCTTTTTTTTTTAGTTAACCCCAAACTCCTAATTTATCCCTCCCCCACCTTTCCCCTTAGGTGACTAAAAATTTGTTTTCTTTGTCTGTGGGTCTATTTCTGTTTTGTATATAAGTCCATTTGTATCGTTTTCTTTTAGATTCCACATATAAACAATATCATATTATATTTATCTTTGTCTGGATAATTACTTCACTTAGTATGATAACCTCTAGTTGCATCCATATTGCTGCAAATGGCATTATTTCATTCTTTTTTTATGGCTTAGTAATATTCCATTGTATAAATATACTACATCTTCTTTATCCTTTCATCTGTTGATGGACATTTAGGTTGATTCCATGTCTTGGCTATTGTAAATAGTGCTGCAGTGAACATTGGAGTGCATGTATCTTTCCAAATTATGTTTCTTTTCCAGCTATGGAAACACAAAACACCCTGAATAGCCAAAGCAATCTTAAAAAAGAAACATGGAGCTGGAGGAGTCAGGCTGCCTGAGTTTAAACTATACTACAAAGCTGCAGTAATCAAGACAATATGGTACTGGCACAAAACAAAAATATAGATCAATGGAACAGGATAGAAAACCCAGAAATAAACCTATGTACATATGGGCAATTAATCTATGGCAAAAGAGGCATGATTATACAATGGAGAAAAGACAGCCTCTTCAATAAGTGGTGCTGGGAAAACTGAACAGTGACCTGTAAAAGAATGAATTAGAACATTCTCTAACACCATACAAAAAATAAACTCAAAATGGATTAAAGACGTAAATGTAAGACCAGATACTATAAAACTCCTAGAGGAAAGCATAGGCAAAACACTCTGACATAAATCGCAGCAATATATTTTTGGATCCATCTCCTAGAGCAATAGAAGTAAAAACAAAAATAAACAAATGGGACCTAATGAAACTTAAAAGCTTTTGCACAGCGAAGGAAACCATAAAGAAAACAAAAAAAATCACCTACAGAATGGGAGAAAATATTTGCCAAACCTGCTACCTACAAGAGATTAATCTCCAAAACATACAAATAGCTCAATATTAAAAAAAAGCAAACAACACAATAAAAAATGCTCAGAAGATCTAAATAGGCATTTCCCCATAGAAGACCTACAGATGGCCAAAATGCACGTGAAAATACACTCTACATTGCTAATTATTAGAGAAATGCAAATCAAAACTGCAATGAGGTATCACCTCACACTGATCAGAATGGCCATCATCAAAAAGTTTTTTTTTTTTTTTTTTGGTGGCTCACATAGCTTATTATTCTCCAAAAATATTTTCTGTATTGAGCAGGTCTATGTCTCTTGACAATATTTGAATTCCCACTACCTGATTAGTTTGGCACTGCCTGTTAGTTGGCAGGTTGGAACAATTTAAGCACCTTACAAATATTACATTTTCTCTTGAATGGAAAGATAAATTCTAAAAAGATCCTTCTTTCTTTTTGTTTTCTTTACTATATTAAAAATAAGGAAATCTAAAGAAAGTATGCTTTATCTCTCTGGTGCCTTAAATAAATCTGAATTTGGCAGTAAATATCTTGATACTTATTGTACATTTAAATAATGCTTTTTTCACACACTAATTTTAATCTACATTAACTTGAAAAGATTTAAATTGGAAGGTCAACTTTAATTTATGGATCACTAAGTGGATCTGACAACTTTGATTACGACATTTAACCTGCAAATGGATAACAGAATCAGGGACTAAGATGATAAATGGTTCACTACAAACAAATTACAAATGTTTTCACAACAGTTGTGTTAGAGTGGTATTCCTTGTCTCTTTTGTCAAATTGGAAAACCTTTTTAATTACTTCTGACTTTGTATTATGCTCCATTGTACACAGATGTCAAGAGTGCTCTGATAAAGTTTGGTTGTGTTTTTTTTTTTTTTTTTTTTTTTGTAAATTGGTTTTTTTTTTTTTTTTTTTTTTTTTTTGTGGTACGTGGGCCTCTCACTGTTGTGGCCTCTCCCGTTGTGGAGCACAGGCTCAGCGGCCATAGCTCACGGGCCCAGCCACTCCACAGCATGTGGGATTTTCCCGGACCAGGGCACGAACCCATGTCCCCTGCATTGGCAGGCAGACTCAACCACTGCGCCACCAGGGAAGCCCCTAAGTTTGTTTTTAAATATGGCATAAAGGAATAGTATGGCAAAGGTTTTTAAAGTTCAAATTCTATTTGTTTTAACACACGAATTTTCCTCAACGTATGATGGGTTTACTATTATATGGTCATAATTTATTGGGCTTAATTTTTCAATTATGAAAATAAATAATATATAACATTTTCTAGTAATCATTGCTATATATGCCTATAATATTTTCTCTTAAATAAAAATACTTTCTTTTCATGTTGGAACCTGTCAAAAACATGATGTTACTTTGTACATGTAATCCAATAGAAATTTAGCCTCTAATTTTCAGTGTGGATATTACGTGGGTTTATTTTTTATTAAGTTAATCCTCAATGATTGCCTTTTATAATATACAATTTCTAATTATCAGGATATAACTGATAAGCCCATCGTACATTGAAAGTATCATAAGTTGAAAATGCATTTGATACACCTAACCTGCTGTACATTATAGCTTAGCCAGCCTACCTTAAACATGCTCAGAACATTTACAGTAGACTACAGCTGGGCAAAATTATCTAACACAAAGCCTATTTTATAATAAAGTGTTGAATATCTCATGTAACTTATCGAATACTGTACTGAAAGTGAAAAATAGAATGATTGTAGGTATACCAGCTGTTTACCCTGTGATCACATGGCTGGGTGGGAGCTGTGACTCACTTTCACATTGATGAAAGCATCAAAAGAGAGTATTGTAGTGCATATTGCTAGCCCAGGAAAAGATCAATATTCAAAATTCAAAGTATGGTTTCTGTGTAATGCACATTGCTTTCAGACCATTGTAAAGTTGAAAAATCATAAGACAAAGCACTGTAAATCAGGGAATGTCTGTATATGCTAAAAAAATAAAATCTTGTCACAGAAAAAGAAACATGTATAAAACAAATTAAACTTGCAATACAAAAGGCTTCATATAGCGTAACTTATTTTCCTCATTATTGGAAAGCACTTCAACAAACATATTCTTCAATATTTGTCATGCAAAGTGGGTGGAAATAGGCACATCAAGTGTTTCTCACAATTTAATATAATATATTGAGCATGGACTTCCCTGGCGGTCCAGGGGTTAAGACTCTGTGCTTCCAATGCAGGAGGAGCAGGTTTGATCCCTGGTAAGGGAACTAGGATCCCTCATGCCAGGCAGCCAAAAATAATAACAATAATAATATATTGAGCAACCTAAAGCACAATTTTTACATATGGACATCTGATAGCTAAATGTGAAACCTATTAAAATTTATACTAATTATCATAATATCTAGTGTATAAAATACATCTATTGAACTATTAAATGAGGATTTCTAAAATGCATGGGTATGCCCACAGGAAAATTATTTGCTAAAAGAATAATATATGGTCATAATTTATTGGGCTTAATTTTTCAATTATGAAAATAAATAATATATAACATTTTCTAGTAATCATTGCTATATATGCCTATAATATTTTCTCTTAAAATACTTTCTTTTCATGTTGGAACCTGTCAAAAACATGATGTTACTTTGTACATGTAATCCAATAGAAATTTAGCCTCTAATTTTCAGTGTGGATATTACGTGGGTTTATTTTTTATTAAGTTAATCCTCAATGATTGCCTTTTATAATATACAATTTCTAATTTATAATTCTAATTTCTAATACAAATTTTAATTTAAATCTCTTGTAACCGAGTCCAAGCTCATATACTGTTTTCCAGGACAGGGTAATATGTCAAGAGACAAAGTGTAGTGGCAAGGAAAAGTGACTTTATTTGGAAAGTCAGTAAACCAAGAAGATGGGACACTCATGTCTTAAAGAACCATCTTCATTTGGGGTAGAATTCAAGCTCTTTTATGCTAGGGATGGGGGAAGCAGGTGGGGGTTAAGATCAGAAAGTGATAGACAACTGCATCTATCTGGGCACCAGCAAGGGTCTGAGGAAGGTTGTGAAAACTCATCGTTCTTGGTCAGTTGACTTCAGCTGACTTGAGTCTGATCATGATGTTCCTATGAATCTTGACTAGACAATCCTTATTTTTGTTCATACTTCCTTATCTCCCCATGGGAGGCAAGTTTCCAGTAAGGAGTCATTTGCTCAAATCTTAAGCTGTAAGCAAAATTCCTTTAGCGGTTAACATGTCCATGTGCAGGGCTAAGCAGAGGCTTATGACTCAGAGATTAGAGGAGCAGAAGAGACAGATACAATATGGAGTCAGAGATGCCAAGCTTCTTCTATGAACAAGAGGCAGGTAGGGGATACAGGGATTGGGGGAGTGGGGGGAGGTCTGTCTCCAGGAAAGCCCTGCAGGATCCTCTTGGTTTCACTTTTTCTACAATATCAACAGTTCTATGTGTTATTTGACACTTGCATACAATAAATTTATACTTAAAATATGTATACTTCTTAAATAAACCCTTTTGGAGAAATTCTGTTTCAAAATGGAGACATAGGAGCCTCCTGAACTCACCTTCTACCACAGATACATCAAATCTACAGGTATACATAGAGCAATTACCCCTGAAAGAAATCCAGAAACTAGCTGAGTGATTCCTGCACATTGGGCTAAGGAGAAAATCCCCATATTACCTACATCAAAATGGGGCTGACTGCAATGCTAACCAATAACAGTGAACTATCAGAGAGAGAAATTAAGAAGAAAATTCATTTACAGTATCATCAAAAAGAATAAAATATTTAGCAATAAATTTAACCAAGGAAGTGAAAGATCTATACACAAAAAGCTATAAAACATTAATGAAATAAATTGAAGAAGACACAATTAAACAGAAATATAAACTGTACTCATAGATTGGAAGAATGAATATTGTTAAAATGTCCATCTTATCCAAAGTGATCTACAGATTCAGTGCAATTCCTATCAAAATTCCAAAGCCATTTTTAACAGAAATAGAAAAAGAAATCCTAAAATTTGTTTGGAATCACAGTAGACCCTGAAAAACCAAAGCAAACTCTAGGAAGAACAAAGCTGGAGGGATCACACTTACTGATTTCAAAATGTGTTACAAAGCTATAATCATCAAAATAATATGGCATTTGTATAAAAGCAGACACTTAGATGAGTAGAACAGAATAGAAAGCCCAGAATTAAACCCATGAATATGTGGTCAATTAATTTACAATAAAGGAACCAAGAATATACAGAATTGTTTATTCTGTATACTATTCTGAATAGTCTCTTAAATGAAAGAATAGTCTCTTAAATAAATGTTGTTGGGAAAACTGAACAGCCATAAACAAAAGAATGAAACTGGACCCCTATTTCACACTATACACAAAAATCAACTTAACATGGATTAAAGACACAAATTTAAGACTTGAAGGTGTAAAGCTTCTGGAAGAAAATGTAGGGGGTCTTGGCAATGATTTTTTTTTTTTTTTGATTTTGCACCAAAAGGGAAGACAACAAAAGCAAAAAAAAAAAAACCAAGTAGGACTACATCAAAATAAAATGCTTCTGCACAACAAAGGAAACCATCAACTAAATAAAATGCAACCTACAGAATGGGAGAAAACAATTGCTAATCATATATCTGATAAGGGGTTAATATCCAAAATATATAAAAACTCATGCAATCTAATAGCCAAAAAACAAACAATCCGATTAAAACATGAGCAGAGAAACTGAATAAACGTTTTCCAAAGAAGACATACAAATGGCCAAAAGGTACGTGAAAAGGTGCTCAACATCACTACGGTAATCTTTAAAGAAGTGCAAATCAAAACCGCAGTGACCTCACACTTGTTAGCATGGCTATCATCAAACTAAATACAAGAGATAGCAAGCGTTGGTGAGAATGTAGAGAAAGGGAACCCTTGTACACTGTTGGTGGGATTGTAAATTGGTGCTGCCACTATAGGAAGCAGTATGTAGGTTCCTCAAAAAATTAAAAATAGAACCATCATATGATCCAGCTATTCCACTTCTGGTATATATCCAAAGGGAATGAAAATAGAATATAGAAGACATGAGTACGTTTCCATGTTCATTGCAGCATTATGCACTGAGAAATCTTAGCCATGAGAAAGAAGCAAATTTGGCAATTTCCTACAAAGTGGGTGAACCTTGAGGGCTATTATGGTAAGCAAAATAAGTCACCCAGAGAAAGATAGATACTACATCTTAGTTATATATGGAATTTTTTTTAAAAGTCAAAACGCTTAGAAACAGAAAGTAGAAAAGTCGTTGCTAAGGGCTGGTGTGCGGGGGAAATAGGAAGAGTTTGATAAAGGGTGTAAACTATTAGTGTCAGACCAATAAGATTTGAGGACATAATGTCTAGCATAGTGATGTAGTTGATAACACTGTATGGTATAATTGAAATTTGCTAGGAAAGTAGAACTTAAATGTTTACACATATATATATGACATAATAAGTATGTAATTACCTAGATGAAAGACACGCTTTCACAATGTATGTGTTTATCAAAACATTACAATGTGCACTTAAAATAATCTTACAATTTTATTTGTCAGTTACACTTCACTAAAGCTAACAAATTATCCTTTTGTAGTTCAGGAAAACTAAACTCCAATTATGTTATATGTATTGGTGTGCCTGTGTCTAGTAAAAACATTTTTGAATAACAAAAATAACAAAAATAACAAAAATTCCTTACTATGTGAAAATATTCCTAAACTAAAAAAATTTATTTTATAGATAGTGTTGGATTTTTTACATGATTAATTATTGATATTTTAAAACTATAATGTTTATATTTATGGTACTTCAGATTATGAGTAAATATATTTATGAAATTAAACATAATTATTAATTAATGGATTTTTAGCTTCATTATCAATTACTTATGGAGAGATAAAGTTTTTAAAATCCATACCTCTATATAGGAAGACTACCTAGTAATTATGTCAGATAACTCAAATTTAATTTAAAAATTCATTGCACTCTCAATCGAAATAATAATACAATTTCTTAAGTGATATGATAATCTTTTCAAACTCATATGGAAAGAAAAGTACAATAATATCAAAAATTGATAGAAGATAATAATGAAAGATAGATTGAACTAGCAGAATAAATGCATTAGTAACTGTGAAAGGTATAGTATAAGAATGAACAATAGATGATTTAAACTGAAAAATTATGTAGAATTATGAAGTTAGTTTTGATAAAGATGGCATTTATGATAATGAACTAGTCCCCAATTTTGAAGGAAACAATGTTAGTCACTTACATATAAATATATATATAATATAAAAATATAAAATATAAAAATAGATGTATTCAAAAGTCACATATATGTAGACTATATATACACACCTATTTATAGACTATTTTTCTAGCTTATATTATGTGAGTATATAAAGTTTTCCTAAATCATTTATATATATTTGAACAGCAAGAAAATAGTTTGTTTTTTTTTTTTTTAACTAAATATGTTTAAGAATCTGCTATGGAGTTTGTTAAAACTGCACAATCTCATATGTCAATTCACTGGACCATGCTCTTCTAAGGCTGGGAGCCCAGAGTTCACATATTGTACAAACATCTCTAGCGAATAGAAAGAAAGTGATATAGAGCCCATTTTGAAAATTAAAAACATTTATTGAAAAAAGGAGTTGCAGAACAATGGGTATTAAAAGATTCTTTGTGTGTATGTGTTTTTTTGTGTATATATTATAAAAATTTATATCCATAAACACATGGGAAAGACATTCAAAACACACACCACAGTGTTACCAGCAGTTAGAATGTTTGAGTGGGGGCTATCATAATTTACTTCTTATATAATTTAAACTGCTTGACACTTTTATACAAGAAATCTATTCAAGAAATTGTATGTATTTTTCATTACTTGTATTTCTATTTGATCTGTTTATTTTTCTTCCTGAGTTTAAAATATCTAGTTACATGCTCCTCTTAAATCTCACAGTTTAGATAAATAATCAAACAAACAAGTCTTATTTTTATAAGATAAGATTATTTCTGTAGCATGAAATAGCAGGTGCTATATAAATTTCACAATGAATCCCTAAGGGCCATGATTTCACAATCATAGAGGTCACTGGAGTAAGATTTAAGGCTTAGTATGTAACATCTCAGTATGGATTCAATAATACTATGTGTCTCTAATGGAAAGAAAATAATATAAAATGATGTTTCACATTTTTTCTGTAATTTTTCGTAAATGATGACAAATGTTTTTTTAGCATTATTTGTGATCTGAACAATGGGGGTAACAAATGGCCCTGCATTTGATTTCACTGGTATATTGTGTCAACCAATGAGGGCGTTTTTGGATGTACACAAGCAGGAAGCAGGCAGATTGAATTTGCTCAAACGACATTTATGTTTGTGAAATGAGACAGCATAATCTAAATAAGTGACCTTCCCATGACAGTTTAATAATCCAGGAGGAGAATGGTGTGCCTCCAAGGGAAAAGGAAATCCTTTTTATAATTGAAAAGTTTAAAGGTTCTTGGAAATAATGGAAGTTTAAAAGTAGAAACTGGTTTTTTATTTTAAAAAAAAAATGCTCCAGAATTCAATATGCATAGTCATAGTGATGCTACATGTCCTATTTAAATTAGTTACAGTAGCCTTAGATCACAGTTAAGATCTACAGTTTTATAGTACATATTTTGCTGTAAATTTAAATATTGACAGGGTTAAATTAATTCCAATGAAAATTTCCAAAAGCAACTTATTACTTTTTACCTAATTATTATGTATTCTCATAATTCATATGGAATTCCTTTTATTTGGTAGTGAAATAAAAGTACCATGAGAGTCTTAATTACCCCTTCAAAACACATGAAAATTTTGATACCCTGAAATTCTTGTCTTGGTCTGGTGTGTATCTCCCATAGTGACTTGGATGGAAATTCATGAAAACTGAATAATTGTTTGAGATTTCAATTTCTTTCATTTAAATTATAAATGTAACAAATGCACTTGATACCAAAAAGTTAATGTGAAAAGTTACAATAAATAGTTGAAATCTCTATTCTTCTACACCTAACTCTGGGTCAACTCAAATATGAGCAGGCTTTTATCTCTTTTTTTACAGTTACACAAATAGAAATAACCTAAACATATTCTTATGCAGTTACATTTTACACTTAACGATGTATCTATTACACATAACAGTACAGTTGACTCTTGAACAACACAGGTTTGAACGGCACGGGTTCACTTATAAACAGATCTTTTCAATAAATATATACTACAGTACCACAGGAGCTTCCATTGGTTCAATCTTTGGATGCAGAACTGTTGATACAGAAGGCCGACTGTAAAGTTATATGGAGATTATGACTGATTTGAGGGTTGGAACCCCTACTCCTGAGTTGTTCAAGGGTCAACTATAAATGCATTTTGGACATTTATTAGGCTTTAAATATTTAAGTCATTCCCTTTAAAACTTGTGTATTTTATTGTATAGATACATCATGTTTTACGTATTCTATCATTGATAGGGCCGATTATGACTGATTTGAGGGTTGGAACCCCTACTCCTGAGTTGTTCAAGGGTCAACTATAAATGCATTTTGGACATTTATTAGGCTTTAAATATTTAAGTCATTCCCTTTAAAACTTGTGTGGTATTTTATTGTATAGATACATCATGTTTTACTTATTCTATCATTGATTTAAATTGTTTCCAGATTTGTTTTAGCTATACAAACTATATTGCAAGAAACAAATGTCAAAGTACATCTTCGTGGACATATGCATATACATCATTAAGTTAAATTGCTACCAGTAGAATAGGTGAGCCAATGGTTTTGAGTGATGTTGCTAAATTGCCATTTGAAAATCTCACTGTCTACTACCATTAATACTATATAGGAGATTCTGTTTCCTTCTCTCCAATCCTAAATTTAAAACCTAATTAGACTGCCTCAATTTGGTGTCCTAGTACCTGGTATCATTATAAATCATCACACGCAGATCTCTCATACCTCTATAAATATCAACTCAGCTTCATATAGCAGAAAGGAACTCTCAATTAATAACTGAGTTTTTAACCATTCATTATTTCTGCAACGTGGGACTACAGAAGTGGTTATAGCAGAGGGAATTACAGCCTAGAAAATATGGACAGATGGAGATGTCAATAATTTTAAAGACAGTCATCAGTCAAATGTTTTGAAATAATATTTAACTGAAAATCTGCTGATAGAAGAAATTAGAGCAATAATCGAGAAAGTTACAGGAAACAGGTTAGTGTGTGCCAAAATTCAAAAGACATAAAAGATTTATATTTTCATACACAATTCTTAAAATCGAGTACTATAAACTTTATCACCTTCTTCATCAGACTACTTACTCTCTTTTTTTAATGATTTTTTTAAACATCTTTATTAGAGTAAAATTGCTTTACAATGGTGTGTCAGTTTCTGCTTTATAACAAAGTGAATCAGTTATACATATACATATGTCCCCATATCTCTTCCCTCTTGCATCTCCCTCCCTCCCACCCTCCCTATCCCACCCCTCTAGGTGGTCACAAAGCACCGAGCTGATCTCCTTGTGCTATGCAGATTATATATACTACTTACTCTCTTTTATCTTTCTGCAGTCTAACTCAGTTAAAAATATAAATAAGATCAACAGAGTGACACTGGCAATAGATGTCCAGTAAAAATTTTTGATAAGATTTGATTGCACTGAGCCTCTACTTTGGGACTACCTTGTAAGAGAGCCTGACTGAATACTGTACTATTCAGAGAAGAGACTTCCCCGTCAGTAACTAGAGAAGACACTCTCCATATTCCCTTGACCCTTACTGTGTCCCTGCATGTCAACCCAAAGACTTTCAATTTTAAGTACTTGAAATTCTTTGCTTGATGATTTCTCTGATCATTCCATTGTACTTCCAAGGGCAGTTAATACTTTCCAGGAGAAGGTCTCAACAAATGACTGATACTATTTGGTATATGAATAATTTGGTTCCCTCTAGTGAGATGACTGAATGTACATGTTCCCTCTCAAAGTTCCCCCAGTAGCAGTGTGCTTTGCCGACCATGTGCCCTTTATTGGCTTCATTTCCTTTCCTTTTCACTTGTGGACACTCAAAAATGGGAATTCAATTTCTTTTGTCAATGTTTTTTTCTGTGGGTAACTCAAATGAAGAGAGAAACTTTCCAGGCATTTATCATACTTATCATATCATAGCCATACCCAAGTAACAAGCAGGATTAACTCTGATTTATAGCACCACAACTGAGTTTCAATCCCATCCTAACTGTATCAAAAATAGAACTTAAACTATATATATATGAAACAAACTTCACTGCAGTCTAAAGTAAAGAAATGGGATAATATGGTCACAACAACAGCAGTTAAAATTCTCGGGTTAGGTGTGTTCAATTAAAATGTACATATCCTTATTTTAAACTCTCCATCTCAATCTTTATTAGGCAATAAAATCAGTAGCCTGCTTTATTGGGTAGTCATATCCATTTCACCTATAATGTATCATCTACTGGAGAACGTAATTAAATTTGATAGAAATATTGTTCATTTAGAAACTGCCCTCAATCCTTTGCTGCAGAGAAAAATCATTAAGTTTAATTGAAGCTATAGCGTCTAATCAGAGATATATGGTGCACCTACGTATGATTAAAGTAGTAATAGAAACAGAATCTTTCAAGTCAATGTTAACGGCAATATTACAAAGTAACAGCAAAACAATTTATATAACTTCCTTTTAGAATTTTGAAATTCTGCATAAATATCTATATTCTAAAATAGCTTGATGCCAATGAAGTTTAATAAAATCAGTGTTCAAAATCATGATCAACTATAGTACAAAAAATAATATTTTACTAAACAAAAACATTTTGTTGAAACAGTTCTTCAACCATCTCAAGGCAACTAAAGCCTTCATAAAATAAAATATAAAAGAGATAATTACAGTCCAATATTTAAACATCTTTTCTTTATAATTCAAAGTGACATTGTAGACTATGATATTATTAGTAAGAATTTCTATGGGCACACAACTTACATAGAATAAATTAAGCTTTTGGCTTCATGGTTAAATAAGTTACATTTAAATCTCCACAATGGGGATTTAATAAGTAATGTTCTCCACAGGTCATACACTGATATCTACAACTCTTAACATTATAATAGGTAATTATAATGGTATCTATTAACATTTCCTGAAAATAATGTTTTCTGAACAGCTTAGGAAACACTCATCTAATTTTGCCCAAATGATTTTGTGATCAATTTATACCAAATAAATCTTTTCTTTTAGCATGACTGTTCTGCTTATTTCAGTGAACATTATATCAAGTGAACATTTTTACTTTGAATGAAATTACTGTTTTTAAAGACACTCAAGGGCTACACTAAGAGAACAATGTTTGAATATATGTAGACATCAAAGAGGATATAATATTGTTCAAATTTCATTTTAATTAAGTGGTTTTTACATAAGAATGCCAATTAGAATCAGAGAATAAGATTGTCTAAATACATCTTTCTGCTCCTTTCTCTGTGACAAGAAGTTTATGTAGGCATGAACCTGGGTAGGCATGTGTTAGGACCTCATGCTAGAACAACAGAAACTGATTGACTTGCTTAGGTGCTTGCAGAAACTAAGTATTAGTAGAAGAATGGGCCTCAGGAAGGACTGGAGCGAAAGTTCAAAAATGGCATTACTCTCTTCTCTGCTCCAGGGACTATGGGGTGACATTGTACATATAATGGTCAATAAGTAGGCCTCCTTTTTTTGTTCATTTCTGTTTCTATGTTTGCCCTAATTTTCATTCTCTCTTATTCTATCTTCTGACAGCTCTTTCTACTCCTCTTTTCCTCCCCAACCGTTTTTGTCTTCTTTGTTCCTCCCTCCTCTATTTCTTTTTTTTTTTTACATCTTTATTGGAGTATAATTGCTTTACAATGGTATGTTAGTTTCTGCTTTATAACAAAGTGAATCAGTTATACATATGTTCTCATATCTGTTCCCTCTTGCGTCTCCCTCCCTCTCACCATCCCTATCCCAGCCCTCCAGGCGGTCACAAAGCACCGAGCTGATCTCCATGTGCTATGCGGCTGCTTCCCACTAGCTATCTACCTTACGTTTGGTAGTGTATATATGTCCATGCCTCTCTCTCGCTTTGTCACAGCTTACCATTCCCCCTACCCATATCCTCAAGTCCATTCTCTAGTAGGCCTGTATCTTTATTCCTGTCTTACCCCTAGGTTCTTCATGACATTTTTTTTTTAACGTCTTTATTTGGGTATAATTGCTTTACAATGGTGTGTTGGTTTCTGCTTTATAATAAAGTGAATCAGTTATACATATACATATGTTCCCATATCTCTTCCCTCTTGCGTCTCCCTCCCTCCCACCCTCCCTATCCCCCCCCTCCAGGCGGTCACAAAACACCGAGCCGATATCCCTGTGCCATGCGGCTGCTTCCCACTAGCTATCTACCTTACGTTTGTTACGCTCAGACAGGACGGGGTTAAAGGAGCAGCTGCTCCAGGGACTCTGGCTCACTCAGGTCGGGGGGCGGGAGGGGCACGGAGTGCGGGGCAAGCCTGCAGCGGCAGAGGCCGGTGTGACGTTGCACCAGCCTGAGGTGCGCCGTGCATTCTCCCGGGGAAGTTGTCCCTGGATCCCGAGATCCTGGCAGTGGTGGCCTGCACAGGCTCCCCGTAAGCGGGGTGTGGATAGTGACCTGTGCTTGCACACAGGCTTCTTGGAGGCGGCAGCAGCAGCCTTAGCGTCTCATGCCCGTCTCAGGTCCACGCGTTTAGCCGCGGCTCGTGCCCGTCTCTGGAGCTCCTTTAAGCAGTGCTCTTAATCCCCTCTCCTCGCGCACCAGGAAACAAAGAGGGCAGAAAAGTCTCTTGCCTCTTTGGCAGATCCAGACTTTTCCCCAGACTCCTTCCCAGCTAGCCGTGGTGCACTAATCTGCTGCAGGCTGTGTTCACGCTGCCAACCCCAGTGCTTTCCCTGCGCTCCGACTGAAGCCTGAGCCTCAGCTCCCAGCCCCGCTCACCCCGGCGGGTGAGCAGACAAGCTTTTCTGGCTGGTGAGTGCCGGTCGGCGCCGATCCTCTGTGCGGGAATCTCTCCGCTTTGCCCTCTGCACCCCTGTTACTGTGCTCTCCTCCGCGGCTCTGAAGCTTTCCCCTTCGCCACCTGCAGTCTCCGCCCGCGAAAGGGCTTCCTAGTGTGTGGAAACCTTTCCTCCTTCACAGCTCCCTCCCACTGGTGCAGGTCTCGTGCCTATCCTTTTGTCTCTGTTTATTCTTTTTTCTTTTGCCCTACCCAGGTACGTGGGGGAGTTTCTTGCCTTTTGGGAGGTCTGAGGTCTTCTGCCAGCGTTCAGTAGGGGTTCTGTAGGAGTTGCTCCACGTGTAGATGTATTACTGGTGTATCTGTGGGGAGGAAGATGATCTCCGTCTTACTCTTCCGTCATCTTCCCTCTCTCCTCTATTTCTACTTTCTATTCTCCTATTGTCCTGTTGAGTAGAAAATAGGATTATTGCTGGGCCTGAAAAAGTTTCAGATTTAGCCACCCAAAGGAGAATTTTTGAGGATTTCCCCCCAGATAAAGTAACAAAATGTTAGAGGAAGAGAGTGTGTGGCCAGCTTGAGCTGCCCTTCTCTGTAGGCAATCAGTTGTGTCTGGTGTGTAGTATTGAGAGCTGAGGGCTACTGGAGTTTACATTGTAATCAATGATTCTTTTGAAGTAAATATTTAGATGATCAAAGTACTAGGTATAATTACTTGAAAACAGTCAGTGCACCTCCTGTTAGGGTCCATTTTGTGAATAGCAAAGAAAAAAGAAACTTTAACAAAGTATTTTTGTTTCCAGTTCATTCACTGATGTAGTTAAGCACAGTATACACCATGGAAAATTGTAAAGGTGATAGATTATCTTAAGTATCACACTTTTCCAACATGTACATTGACCTCCTGTGTATACCATGGCAATATAGCGTCTTCACTATGTCTACTACACAAAGGTTTGCTACTTGCTAGTATAATGACTATGCAGTCATCTAAGAAAACATACCTTTTATTGCTCCAAACCCCTCTTAGAGAAAAAGTGTGGCAGAATCTCTTTAGCACATTCCCAGTTAGAACATAGAAATGACTAAGATGTAAATAAAAGCAGTTTTGGGCTTCCCTGGTGGCGCAGTGGTTGAGAGTCCGCCTGCCGATGCAGGGGACACGGGTTCGTGCCCCGGTCCGGGAAGATCCCACATGCCGCAGAGCGGCTGGGCCCGTGAGCCATGGCCACTGAGCCTGCGCATCTGGAGCCTGTGCTCGGCAACGGGAGAGGCGACAGCAGTGGGAGGCCCGCGTACCGCAAAAAAAAAAATTTATATGACTATGTCTAAGTTCAAAGTGATGAAGAATGTTACCCAGAAAAAGAATTACTGAAATACTAGTGCACCACCTCATATGTTTTAGTTCTCTGGAAAGGGGCCCGGGTCCCCAAAAAAAAAAAAAAAAAAAAGCAGTGTTTTCCACCACAAATAATGATTCATCCAATAATATTAATGCAGAAATTTTGAATTGGTATTATAATAGGTATCAATATTTTCAATTATTTTCTAGAATCAGATACCAAGATTGTGAAATAGACTTAATCAGCAATATTAAGTTTACTGGAATATTTTTCTTTTGAAGTATATCTGAAAGGTTTTCTTTATAAATGATTCCAAAAACCTTTGAGCATTCCACACCTCCTAGCTCAAAGCTGAATTAAATTTATTGCTAAATTAGTGCTTGTTGAATGAAAAATTTTATAAAAAGAAATGGCAAGATAATGATTTTACAGAAAAAAAAAAAAAAAACAATTCCTCTGTTGACAATTCCACTTTAGAAAAAAGTTACCATTTTGTGATGTTACGGACACTTCCAGGTTAGTCCCCAACAAGGGTCCCTCTGCCCGGTGTTGCTAGCACCAATAGAACAAGACAGGCATCTGTTTAGACGCAAAGAAAAACTATTCTTTGATCAGAGAATGGAGAGGTGCAAACACGCCCACTAGAGTCCATGCTCTCGCCAACATGAGCAGGGCTGCTCTAGAGGGATCTGTCATTGGGGAGGGAGTGTAGTTCTCATGGCAGCTGGCACAGCTGTGTTGGTAAAGGCTCCAGATCACAGTGCAGGTGCAGCGAGTGCGCTCAGTCTGCTGCCGCCATCTTGAATTGAAGTGTTGTGTGTGGCGCTTAGCTTGAACAAGCTGAGGTGTCTGCCTAGACGTTTCTCAAGAGGAACTCTGATCTGAAGTGCTGAGTCCAAGGCCTTTGCACGCGGCACTCTGTGAGTAAGCAGAACTAGAAAAAGCGCAAAGGAAAAGAAAGAAGTTAGACTTTGTTTTATTACCCAGATTCTATTTTTAATTGTTAATGGGCTTTGCTGGTGACAGTGACTCATGCATAAAAAATATCTCTCTTAGAAATTCATCCTAAGTGTGGCATACAGAACAGATTCCTGGCTGTCTGGAGAATTTAGGGAATATTAGCTCATATTGATTGGGAGACAATGGTAGCCCTAGTTACCAAATCAGCTTTTGCGGCTTTGGTGTTTCCTTAGAAAAACATATTCAATTATCAGTCGTGCCACACTCGGCTTCTTACTTAAGAAGTATTGTATTATGTTACGCCTGTTTGGATGCACCCCATTGCCTCTGCTCTGAGACTCTCACTTGGAGGTATAGTAACAAAAAAGTCCTGCTAACCTTGGAAAGGGCATTCCCAGGTATTAATGTTAACAACCGTTATTCTGCAACAATTGAAAATTATTACCTCTATTCAGACATCAATCCCTCGAAAATATACTTTGACACTTGGTTATTACAATTGAAGATGTAAAGATTTAATAAAAAAAGAAAAAAAGACCCGTTAAATTGAGTTTTGCCTTTCTCCAGGCAATGGTAAAGTTGAAAATGTTGAAACATATTCTTGAATATGACAAATAAAATTCTGAAGACCACTACATTATGAACACTTAGGTTATTATTTTTCGTGGCTGAATGCAGCTACATTACATCAGTGTCTTTCAGGTTGATTTACACTTAAATATTTATTGGGAGTTAACCTTGTATTTATGTTTGCTTCCAAATTAGTATGAAAAATGTCATCTGGTTTAGTATTATAAAAATTCATTTTATTGTAAGTAATTTTTACACTGCTATTTTATTTATAGGACAAGAGTTTCAAAAAGTGCATGTGAAAAACCATCACCTGGGATCCACTTTGCTGATTCTGATCAAATAAGTTAAAGGTGAGGTAAGTTCAAGCTTATGAATAGCACAAACATTTACAGCAGATACTAATTCATGAAAGATTTTGGAATCATACTGCTTTAAATTTTCATTTAAACTGGAACATTTAAAAAAATTTTATGTTATATAAAACATTTTATAATTATTAATGATTATCAATGACCTTTTTGTTTCTTTCAGATTTACACAGTCCATATATCACTATAATCTAGAAGAACTTGAAATTTTAGAGCATAATTTACTCAAATTAATTCCATTGGGTAGAACAGTTGTCCCAGGTGGTATTAGGAATATTAAATATTTGACATTGTAGTGGCATTATTAGTAGTTGAATTCCCACACAGCTCCTTAAAAAACATGTAATACCAATTTTTGTTTGTTTGTTTTGACTGCATTGGGTCTTTGTTGCTATGCCGACTTTCTTTAGGTGCCAAGAGCGGGGGCTACTCTTCGTTGTGGTACGTGGGCTTCTCACTGCGGTGGCTTCTCTTGTTGCAGAGCATGGGCTCTAGGCATGCGTGTTTCAGTAGCTGCAGCACGTAGGCTCAGTCGTGTGGTGTGTGAGCTGTAGGGTGTGTGGGCTTCAGTAGTTGCGGCTCACAGGCTCAGTAGTTGTGGCTCGCAGGCTCTAGAGCGCAGGCTCAGATTCAGTAGCTGCAGCACGTAGGCTCAGTCGTTGTGGTGTGTGAGCTGTAGGGTGTGTGGGCTTCAGTAGTTGTGGCTCACAGGCTCAGTAGTTGTGGCTCGCAGGCTCTAGAGCGCAGGCTCAGTAGGTGTGGCGCACAGGCTTAGCTGCTCCGCAGCATGTTGGATCTCCCCAGACCAGGGATCGAACCCGTGTCCCCTGCATTGGCAGGAGGATTCTTAACCACTGTGCCACCAGGGAAGTCCTGTAATACGCTTGTTTCAGAATTACTCTAAACTAAAGAACAAATGATGAAATCTTCCCAAATTATTTATAAAAGTAGCATAACAATATCACAGGTAAATATTTATAATAAAGTATGGGGATCTATAGGACAAACTCCACAAAAAATGTGTAAGTTACTCTAAATAAAATGTAAAAATTGAGTAACATAACTAATAATACTAAACCTCCACGAACTTGGGTTTATCCCTGAAATTTAATAGTATCTGTTAGTAAAAAAAATTGTTAACTAGTTTATTCCCCCCCAAATTAAAGAAAATAAGGCAAATAGTCATATCCATGAATGTCAAAAAGTAGAAAAGAAAATATAAATAGAGGGAAATAATTTATAAAAGCTTTTGATTTTAAAAAATCAAAAGAAAATTTCATTTCAAATAAAAATACCAAATTTATTTTAATAACATTAGGTAAGAGAGTAATTCTTACCATTAAAATTATTTATGATTGACTTAAAGGTATAATTTCAGACAATAAAATAAAGCACATGGAGAACAGTATGATTTCATTTTATCTATAATAGGTTTTATATCTGCTGTAAACGTCTACTCAAATACTCTGAGTATAGATCGGCATTTGAGATGATTTTGTAAAATGTATATTCTATACTGAAATATATTCTATACTGATATAAATGTGTAAAAATCAATAGCTAGTGTTCCTCCATAGCAATAAACACATGGAAATAAAGGGGGAAAAATGCTCTTTCACGATAGTAACAAAATTATGAAATGTCCAGATATAAAATGCAAAAGAAAGCTATAGCACCATATTGAAGAATATAAAACAAGATGTGAAAATAAAAGCAAAAATACAGTATTCTTGGCTAGGAAGATTTATTTTCTAAAACTGACAATAATCTATATATCGATATTTAAATATAAGTAATTATGACCAAAACAGAATATTTTATTTTTTAATTGTATACAATAATTTTACAGTTCATCAGAATAATGAAAGATTTGAAAAAGTTCTGGAAATTATACATAATATAGGGGAGTGGAGAGATAATTTCTGTAATGTAGCAGAAATGGTGTGTACATACCAATAGATTATTTAGCTAATCAAGAAATAGATCCAAGTATATATATGAGCTGGTAATATATGAAAACAGTTGTGGAGACCTTCTTAGTTGAGAGATGGATGTACTTGATTATATGACAGTCTTTCTTATGGTTGGAAATTAATGTATGCCATGTATAAAACCAAAGCACCAGTGATAGAGTTGGAAAAACTATGTTTGTAATGCACGTACCAAGTACCTTTTACAAATTTACAAAAACAAATAAATATATAAAATATCCAATACGATATTTGAAAAATATATGAATAGGGAATTTATATAATAATAAATTAAAATGCTGCCAACATGAAAATTTGCTCAAGCATACAGAAAATTTGGGAGAAGCAACTTAGAAAAAATAGGTAGCTTTTATGATTATGTTTATGTAAAAAAAAAAACAACTTCCTATATAATCTCTCTGTATATATATGAAGGAAGGTGTGGAAGGGTACACTGTGATTTAAATGTGATTAGCTCAGGGAGGTGGGGATTGAAGAAGTCAGGGTTTCAGGTGAGATGATTAGCACTCTGTTACATATTTTGTACTGTATTCATTTAATAGGCATTTATTGATTCCTGTTATAAGCTGGTTATTCTTCTAGTTGCTAAGAATATGGCAGTGAAAAAAAGAAATTACTGCCATCAGTGATAACTATAACACGGTAAATCATAAAATATATAATTTTAAGCATTCATGCATTATACAGTTGTAATATAAAGTATGAGGGGAAGATTAAACATAAAATTTTATCACAAAATTTAAATAGCAAAATATGTGTCCATTTAAAATATGCTTTCATCATTTTCTTTTACCCTGCTGGATAAGCAGTAAAAACTTGTAAAAAAAGAAAAACACAAAACAGTGTTCATTGCTTCTCAACATTGACCATGGATGATATTTTCCCATAATGTTAATATAAGCTAACCAAAAGAGTTTTAGGGTTTTAGTTGCCTGTACAAAGCCAGTGCTGTGTTTTATAACTAATTCTTCTGAATCTTGATTCCTTTAAACTATCATTGCACATTGGCAGTTGAAAACAAGGCTGAAAGCTTAGCAGAAAGTGTTTTGAATTAGGGTTTCTTTGTTATCATAAGGAGATAAAAAGCAAATGAGGATTTGCTTTGCTTTTGGTATTCAAAGTTGAAATAAAGAAGAGATTGCACCTATATATTTTAATTTACACAGTGTAAAATGTCTTCATAAATTTTTTTAAACGATAGGAAGAACTATAATTAAAGACCTACATAAGCAAGTTATATTTTTTAATAATATAAAAGTATGTATATCAAATATATTCGTACATAAAAAACACATGCCTTACTCTTTAATAATTGGTAAAATAATACATTTTACAGCATTGCATAAGAGTGAAACAAGCATTACAATGGTACCATGCCAGTTCATAATGTTTCTTTCCTTATGAAATATTATAGGGATGGTTGGAGATTCCAAACCTAGGAGTTTCCTTGTCATGTGCTCTCATTCATTTCACTTACCACAGTTCATATTATATATTTGTGTGATGTAGTATAGGTAATAGTGGTCTCAACCATTAATCTTTATGTTTGATGAAGGCAGGTTCCTTTTTGTGTTCTGATCAATATTATATCTCTTGCAGCCTACAGTGTCTTGGTAAACACTATTTTTCCCCACTATGAAAGAATGATATAAACTCTGAGAGAGAAAAGGTTTGGGGACAAGAAATGTTTTTCATTTGCTCTCTCATTTTACTATTCCTAATTCTAAGCCCCTTCAGCTAAGAGAACTTTGTACAAAAAAAAGAGAGATTTGCAGTAAATCTTGGGCTGTTAAAACCAGTTATTTCAGAGGAGATTTACTCATGTGTCTTTTTTGTGCTATATTTGGAAACTTCTTTCTGTTGAAGAGAACGAGTTTCTTTTAAGTGTTAGATTATGTTTCTAATTCAAAATATATTCACATCAGTAGAGAATTAATGAAGAGTAATATATTAATGCAAATTTAATTATGGTAATTGAATGTCATAATCATTTCTTCTTGCTTTCTAAATAAAGTCAGAAAAGAAAAAAGAGATTAATATTTATTTCTAATGTTCAGTCAATTAATGAATCTATTTTTATGGCTTGCCAAGATTCACTGTAGGTTTTGAGATTAAATTAGTCTTTAATTTGTAGTACAAATTTGATACAGATGTTGTTTGTACCCTAATGGAAGTTTTAGCTTAATTATATTTATGTGCTTAAGGCCAATCATAGAATGACTTTGTATTCATGTTTTATTATACTTTGAAAACCCATTTTTAATGAGAAAAGTGGATAAAGGTATGTAGGTCATGGCTAAAACTTAGTAATAGAAATGAGTAACTGGAAAATTAATTGATATAAGTCTATGTATCTCACTTGTGAAGTTTAATTTTTTTCATGTTGAGCATTCTGCTCTCTCAATATAATTACTGTGTATTAATAGACTTATCTTGTCTTTCACAGCAGGAAGCCATACATATCATTTTCAAATATTTCCAACTTGAAATCAAAGCCTAGAATTTCACTGAGATAAACAAAAGTATTTGGAAGCAAAATAACTTCCCACATTTTATTATTATTTCTACTCACATTTTTGCTATTTATATATAAGTTATTGCATAGGAAAACAGAATACGACTGAAAATGTACAAAGATTTATGTATATATTGAGTAGATGTTGCATTCCATAAGTATACTATAAATACAAAAATTGATTCTGGTTTTATATCAGTTATAACATTGGCAAAGATGAAAATATCCCTAAAGTATCCCTATGGACAAGTCTGGAAAATATGGAAGACTATTAAATGGGAAGATATTTAGGTCATGCTATCAGTTTGATAGTAAACCTTACCAAAGGCAAAAAAAAAATTGTTTTTGGTATTTGTATTATAATGCTTATATTTTTTGTTTGAAAATAAAACTATCTCTATAGCATCAAATTGAAATTAACACATATTTTATTGGTATTTTTAATAAATCAATAAATGATATAATTTTAGCTATTAATGATATTTGTGAAATGGGTGTTTAATATTACACTTTTAAAATTTGCCTTTGGGTAAATTTATTTATTGGCAATAACCATATTCTGAAATAAATTAGAGATTTCTGCTCAGCATTTCGATATAATAGAAGCTACTTTGTGAAAAGAACCTCAGCAATTGGTAGTTTTTATCAAACAGATAAAACACTGGGAATTGAACACATAAAAAACTTGCCTATAAACACAGCCAGGTCAGTTAAGCCAACTAACTAATAGACATATGTGAACTACATGTATAATTTGAACTTTCTAGGAGCCACATTTATCAAAGTAAAAAGAAATAGGTGGGATTAATTTTGAAAGTCTATTTAACACATTATATTCAAATTATTTTAATTTTAGTATTCAACCAATATAACAATTATTAATGTGTTTTACATTCTTTTTTCTACTCAATCTTTAAAATCTGGTGTGCATTTTATATTTAGAATACATTTAATGCAGATTCTAAATTTCTTGCAGATGTAATTTATCTGTATATAGTTTGACATATGAAAACTTTTTCAAACAATTTAAAAATTTTCAAATAATTGAATCATCAGTTTTTAAATTTGTTTAAATTAATTACAGTTGAATGACTTTTAATAAAATGAGGTCCTCAGTCACACTAGTCATGTTTCAGGCCTTAAGAGTGTGTGTCACTGGTGGCTGCCAAGTAGAACAGTACAGATCTTTAGGATGTAACTATTTTGTTACATAGATGGGATTATTTTTTCCTCCAAGGTGAATTGAAATGCAATCAAAAGTTATTTGAGAAATTTGAAATGCTATCACTCTAATTAAAACATATTCTATAAATTTTATTTATTTTTAAAAAATTTATTTCCAATTGAATAGCTCATGTTATAAGGTACCTCATGTTATAAGGTACATTTAAGGTTTTAGGTTAACTATACATAATAAAAATTGCAACAGTGTTTCGACAATTTGGACAATTGGAGATATTTAAGCCAAAACTTTATTATTCCCTCTGAGACAATTTTATGCAATTCAACTGCCAATTGAATCCAATATTTTATTCAAAAGGTCTACCAAAAAATAAAAAAGAAACTTTTAATGAGATAAAATATAGGATGTGTTTTTTTATCTGAGAAGGAATCTAACTTTAGTAATCATTACTATTTAGTAATTCCATCTTAAACTTCTCTCTATTTGATGTATAAATCATTCTTCTAGAATTGCACGTATGTCAAACTTGTAGATCAATATTAGACAATGATAATTTAATACATGTGTTAAAATATGCAAAAAATATTCATTCCATAGATGATTTTAAATGAAGAATAAATAGAAATTAAAGAAATGCATGCATGGATCATGATATGGTAGACAGGATGTGCAGTAAACTTCTGTTTTAGTTTTTTCAATCAGAAACAACGACATTAATCATAGCTTATAAAAAAGTCTGACTCTTTCACAGGGACTTTAAATGATTTCACCAATACTTGAAGTTATTCAAAATAATTTGGAATTATGCTAAGTGAAAAGCCAGTCACAAAGGATCACGTATTATATGATTCCATTCATATAAAACATCCAGAATTGGCAAATCTATCCAGACAGAATGTAGGTTAGTAGTTTCCTGTGGCTCTGGAAGGAGTAGAGGAAGTGATAAATGGGGAATGACTGGTAATGTGTATGGGATTTTGGCAGGGGGTGGTGTGGTAAAAATGTCCTAAACTTAGATTGTGGTGATGATTACACAACTCTGTAAATATATAGAAAGCACTAAATGTACATTTTAAATGAGTGAATTATATGGTATGTGAGCTAAACCTCAATAAAAGGTGAAAAGGAAAAACACCAAAAAAATAGTTTGGGAAATAATATGTTATTCATATTTATGTTGTTAATAGGAACTGACATGTAAATATTACCTCATGTGTTACCACAAAATTTCATTCAATTTAGCAATATCGATTACATACTCATATTTTTGGAGTTGTGAAATATATGGAAAAGAGGATTTTGGCAGAAAAAAATATAAAGGTATAAAAGGTCACGTTGGGTAAAGGAAAAATCAAAAGCAATTATATCTAATCTAGAATTCTAGAATATAGCATCACGTTGGAAGTCTAAGCTTGTTAGTTATTCTTCTGATATTTGGGGCCCTTGGCCAACACGTATCTTCAAACTATGATCAGTATGCAGAAATTACCAATATATTTTGGCTTGAGTTTTGAAACATTAAAATGAGAGGAAATCTATCAAATTAATAAGTTAATAAAACCAAAACTTTAATATGAGATACTAGTACATACATTTATATACAATAGCATCCTCAATTTGAAGTAAACCTATTTTAGTAAATTGTCATATTATAAATAGGTCGGCTGTGTCTGTAACTGTTGTAACAGGAAGACAATTGAATAATAGATGATGTGCTTTATTTCCGTATGTTTCTCAGGTGTCAGTCTTGGGACAGAACAATTATTATTAAAAATGAATGAAACTAAAACTGACTTAGTAAAAGGGAATGAGTCTTATTTTATTTTTCAACATAAAAGGGAAATATTTAACACCAAATGTATAGTTCAGGAATTGAGTAATTTTTACTTGACATAAGTAGCTAAAGTAAAATGATCACTTTATCTATTTTGCATAAACATGTAGTACATTAGCATATATAAACGTCCATTTTTGCTAAGGAGTAGGTGCACTGACAATGTTAATGTATGGAATTTACAGTGGTTATGAAGAAAAATGTTTCTGATTATGCTACCATTATAGAAGAATGTTGCTGGGCAGTTATCACCTGAATGTAGTTACCTTGAGGAATTCAGATTAAATTAGCAAGGTTTGCGTAATTTAATGCAGTTTATATGTTTCTTCTTGATATTGAGATTTAATGACTTAGTAGGAGAGCATCTGAGACTGTGCTGCAAATTACCTGGTGTACGTAGGTTATAGAAAATGCTAAACATGACTTCAGGGGAAAAAAGTGTGTTTATTCCTCTTTGTTGTACTTTCCCCAGGTGACTCTGGTTTTCCATCCATTCTAACATAAATGGAAATTTAAAATTTTCAACATATTTACAGTAAAATAAAAATATTCTGGTAGAATATTATTTTTATTATCTTCATTGCATATTAAACAATAGTTTGGTTTGGAAACACTTTTCAATTGCATGCAAACACATAGTAATCCTAACAATATTCTTGTAAAGTTGAGAAAATTCATCATGATACTACTGATAAATGTGCGCAATTAGAAATTATACAGGGGTAGGCTTTACCTAAAAAAGAAATGAACATATAAAAGCATAAGACTGGATATTATTTTAATTTATATTATTCATATTTGGTTATATATCTTAAAATTCAGTTATAGAAATGTTATTATCATCCAGGTGTTTAGAAAGTCAATTATCCAGATTCTTAACATACGAAACTCCCTCAAATACACATCCACATCCATACACACACCTAAAGCTTACCTAAAAATACATCAAAACACCTTGTTTTAGTATTGGTACGACTGTTTCATTTCTGTTTTAATCTTATATTAGATATTATGTCCTTTTGTTTTAAATGCAATAGAACATAATTAATGACATTCAACTCTCTGTTAAAATTAGTAGAACATTTTAACAACTGTGCCAGAGAATCTAGCAAAATCTTTCCATTTTCAGACTGCCAAGGTTTTGTTTTATTCAGTCTTGAGTCTTGAAATATATTAACATAGAGTAAACATTTCATAGTGAAGGAAAGCAGAATACGCCAGCCCAAAACATGCTATTTTGGCATATTGATCATTTTGAGTTAAAGTTACTTGAAAAACAGCCTGTGCAAGGACGCTCTGACCCTTCTTTGTCCTGCTGAAAGCAGGAAATCTTACATGTGAAAAGTGCCCTTCCTGTACCAAGAAGGTAAAAGGCACCCTTATCACCAGATGCAGGGAATTTAGGGCTGAGAAGATTATAAACTAACCTTGTCACTTCTTCACTGATTTACTACCCCAAGACCAAACCCCTTTGTCTTGTCAGTTCTTCACGTAGGTATTGTTCCTTTTCTAAAAAGTGTAAAACGTACATGTGGACACAGGGCGGGAAGGGAAGGGTAGGACAAATTGGGAGATTAGAATTGACATGTATACACTAGCATGTGTAATATAGATAGCTAGTGGGAACCTACTGTATAGCACAGGGAGCTCAGCTCCATGTTCTGTGATGACCTAGATGGGTGGGATGGGGGGGAGTGGGAGGGAGGTCCAGGAGGGAGGGGATATATGTATACGAATTGCTGATTCACTTCATTGTACAGCAGAAACTAACACAACATTGTAAAGCAACTATACTCCAATTTAAAAAAAAAAAACTTCCTGCTTTGGATACTTCTTTGAGTCTCATACTTTGGTAGGACCCTAATATGTACAAATTTAAATTTCTTTTTCCTCCTGTTAATGTGGTTTATGTCAATGTAATATTAGGCCAGCCAAAGAATGTATAAAGGTAGAAGGGAAATTTTTTTCATTTCTACAACAGTGACACAAAGGGATTGTTTGTAAAAGCGTCTAAGTGCATTACTGATTCAAGTTAGGCTTAAAAACATAGTAATATATTCCAGATACCATACACTTGAACCACAACTACAAGAGCAGCTAACCAGGTAGAAAGTCTTTTTCTCACACTACTCTTTCCTTATGTTAGAATCTAATTGGACAGACTGGAAATCCAGTTGTATGTTTCCACTTATCCAAGAATTAATCTTTGAAGTAGTCAAGGTCATTAGCATCAATCCTTTCTTTTTCAATGTTATCATACAATAAAGTCCCTAAAAGCAAAGCACCTGGGCATAGCCATGGGCAGTAGAAGATTGAACCTTTGAGTTTTTATTATTCAACTCATGTGAAGCTTGAAAAGAAGAGAGAGAGAGATTCTCAGAGAGAGTGCATGACCAGAAATGTATTCTTCCATTAGTCTGGAAGTCCAAAAGTAATTTTAAAAATCTCCTAGTCATTGGCAATAATATATGGTGAACAAATTGACCTGGATTTTGTACTCCTGAACTTTATGGTGTAACTATTATTTGCCGAAGTGCTTATAAATTTGCAAGTGTGCAAAGTGCTCCCAAGTTCAAAGTGCAATAAGAACAAATCACTGTGAAACATAGCTTAGACTCCCGAGTTGTGAAAGGTTTCTCTTAGGAAACACTTTTAGAGATGAAATCTGGAGACTAAGAGGTAAAAACTGACTCATCTTCAATCATGTATATTTATCTTACAGTAAAGTCAATGAGGCAAATGAAATTTTTACATTTGTTCAGCAGGGACACACTAAATGAATGCAGTCTAGTTTCTTTACACTTTTTAAGGAACTGTGCACAATAACATGCCAGCCATTCAAGAAATTATTAAAAATATTTCACCAATAACAAATTAACAGTAAGGTGAAGGTTATTACTCTGCTTGTTAGCAACTAAAATCATAGTCAATCTTGCCATTAACGTTTGGGAAAATAAAACAAAAAGAAAATGCAGTATAAGGACATTAGCTTATTTTTCAGATAGAGAGGCAAAATTATAGCATTCCTAATAATTAATCATTATTACTTTACTCTGTTAAAAGCTATCTAAAAAATAGGTAGAAAAAAAATAGGTAGAAATGATTACATTAGATTTGATTAGAGAGAAATGATTACATTAAAGTAAAAAATAAAACAAGATGATTCCTGTAGTGTTCTAAAAGTTTTTACCTATTTTATTAGAGGAAAAAATATACATATTAATTGGGAATATGATATTTATAATAGTAAAGGTGACATGTAATATTTATGAAATCGATTGAGAAAAAGTGGTTATTCTAATAAGGACATATAATAAGCTTGCTGAGTGATCGATAAATATGCACAATTAGCAATTAAAAATAGGAAATATCTGAAAATAAATAAATAAAACATATAGAAAACACACAAATACTACATGGAGTATAAACCTAGTAGGATTTGAACTTTTTGTTAACTTGATAAAAATACTTTAAATGTCATTTGTCATATTAAACCACTGAGTTTTTCCAAGAAACATTGAAAAGAGAAAGATGTAAGTGAATTCAGTTAAGAAGCTAAATAAATTAAAAAGCCATGGCAAATAAAATAATTTTTTCTCTAAGTTATAGTTAAAAACTTAATTAGAAAAAGTTACTTAATAAGAAACATTTAAAAAACAAGGATCTAAGCTTCTGGAACCTCTAATAGCTTGAAAAAGATCAACTTAAATGAAAAGTAAAGAGTAGAATGAAATCATAAGTCTAATCCTTATAAAATGTTTGAAAATGAAGAAACAGCAGGAAAAACAACTAAAAGAAAATGGAGTTGTAAAATCAACAGACCTAAAAGTATGATAAGCAAATATTATATAATATTTAATGTCAGAAAATCTGACAACTTATATGCATTAGACATTCTTAGAAGACAATGTCACTCAAATTTATATGAGAAGAAAGAGAAAATCTGAAATGCACCATATTCCCTGAAAACTTTAATTCATACTTAAAAACCTTGTCAGAAAGAATACTCTAGTTCCAGTGACTTCACTGGTAAAGTCTGTTATTATGAAGGAATACCAATAGTATGCATTCTTTCAGAATATTAAAGGGAAAGGGATATTTCTAGCTCATGAAGCACCATTACCCTGATACCAAAACCTAACAGACATTACCAAAACCCACAGACCTTTATCCTTCAGGATGTAAATATAAAAAGCTTTAACAAAATATAAACTGTTTGACCTCAGCAATATAAAAAAGATAATACATCATAATCAAGTTGATTTTTTGTTCAGGAATGCAAGTGTGTTTTAACAATTTCAATTAATCATGTAATTTATCATATATATATATATAAATATATATATATACTTTTTTTTTTTTTTCAAATGGGGGAAGGAGGCCTGGAAGGAAAATATTCAAAAAATTTAATTTATCATATTAAAAGAATAGATGAGCAAAGTCTTATAACCATCTCACAAAATATGAGAAAAGTAGTTCCTAGAATTTATCACTAATCTATGATGAAGAAAAATAAATTTTCTTCATGGGAATATAAACTGGTACAGTCCCTATGGAAAACAGTATGGAGATTCCTCACAAAATTAAAGATAGAACTACCATATGGTCTGACAATTCCACCTCTGGGTATTTATCCAAAGAAAACAAAAATACTAACTTGAAAAGATATATGCTCCTCCATACTCCTTGCAGCATTATTTCAACAGGCAACATAAGAAGCAACCTAAGTGCCCATCAGTGGATGAATGGAAAAAGATAATGTGGTATCTTTATTGATGGAATATTATACAGCCATAAAAAGGAAGGAACTCTTGCCATTTGTGACAAACATGGATAGACCTTGAAGGCATTATGCTAAGTGACATAAGTCAGACAGAGAAGTCAAATACTGTATGATCTCACTTATATGTGGAACCTTTTTTTTAAATTGAAGTATAGTTGATTTATAATGTTGTGGTTAGTTTCAGGTGTATAGCAGTGATTCAGTAACATATATATATATATATATAATGTTTCCATATCTCTTAAATTTATATGTATGTACATATATATGTACATATATGTATATATATATATATATATATATATATATATATATATATATATATATACCACATCTTTATTCATCTGTTGATGGACTTTTAGGTTGCTTCCATGTCTTGGCTATTACATATAGTGCTGCTATGAACATTGGGGTGCAGGTATTGTTTTAAATTATAGTTTTCTCTAGATATATGACCAGGATTGCAGGATCATATGGTAGCTCTATTTTTAGTTTTTTAAGGAACCTCCATACTGTTCTCCATAGTGGCTGCACCAATTTATATTCCCACCAACAGTGTAGGAGGATTGCTTTTTCTCCACACTATCCAGCATTTATTATTTGTAGACTTTTTGACGATGCCATTCTGAACGGTGTGAGGTGATACCTCATTGTAGTTTGGATTTTCATTTCTCTAATAATTAGTGATGTTGTGAATTTTTTTCATGTGCCTTTTGGCCATCTGTATGTTTTCTTTGGAGAAGTGTCTGTTTAGATCTTCTGACCATTCTTTGATTGGATTGTTTGTTTTTTTGATGTTGAACTGTATGAGCTGTTTGTATGTTTTGGAAATTAATCTCTTGTAGGTAACATGTTTGGCAAATATCTTCTCCCATTCTGTAGGCTATTTTTTGGTTTTATTTATGGTTTCCTTTGCTGTGAAAAAGCTTTTAAGTTTAATTAGGTCCCATTTGTTTGTTTTTGTTTTTATTTCCATTACTCTAGGAGGTGACCCCAAAAAGATACTGCTGTGGTTTATGTCAAAGAATGTTCTGTGTGTATTTTCCTCTGAGAGTTTTATAGTATCCAGTCTTATGTTTAGGTCTTTAATCCATTTTTAGTTTATTTTTGTGTATGGTATTATAGAATGTTCTAATTTCATTCTTTTACATGTTGTTGTCCAGTTTTCCCAGAACCACTTTTTAAAGAGACTGTCTTTTCTCCATTGTATATTGTTGCCTCCTTTTTCATAGATTAATTGACCATAGATTTGTGGGTTTATTTCTGGTCATTTTATCCTGTTCCCTTGATCTATATATATGTTTCTGTGCTAGTACCATACTGTTTTGATGACTGTAGCTTTGTAGTATAGGCCGAAGTCAGTGAGCTTCATTTCTCCAGGAATCTTAAAAAACAAAAACAGAAACAAAACAAGCTCAGAGATACAGAGAACAGATTGGCGGTTGGCAGAGGCAGGGGATAGGGGGTGGGTTAATGGGGTCAAAAAGTACAAACTTCTAGTTATAAAACAAATAATTCATGGGGAGGTAATGTATAGCATGGTGACTGTAGTTAATAATACTATATAGCATATTTGAAAGCTGCTGCTAAGAGAGTAAAATTAAAGGTTCTTATCACAAGAAAAAAATTTGTAAGTATGTATGGTAACAGATGTTTACTAGGCTTATTGTGGTAATCATTTTGCAATATATACAAATATCATATCAAATTATTATTTTGTACACCTGAAAGTAATATAATGGTATATGTCAATTATACCTCAATAAAAAAAATCCAAATTCCTTAGCATGACCCACAATGACCAATATGATCAGGCTCTGAAGACTTCTACAGACTCATCTCTTGCCAAATCCACTATGCTTCAGTCCCTCTGGCCTTCTTTCTGTCTATTGTATTTATAGTACAAACCTTCCTTCCCAGGACATTTGCATCTACAGTTCCCTGGCATGCTCAAAAAAAAAAAAAGGGGGGGGGGGTGTTTTCATAACCCAGTGAAGAGCACTTAGGGAAACTTCTAAGATTGCAACCAAAAAGTGTTCCCTCTCAAGTCTTTTATCAATGTTGTGCTGAAGGTTTTTTAAATCAATTTCAATTAATTGAGATGAAGAAATAAATGGTATAAAGAGTAAAAAGTAAGAAGGAAAATTCTGTTTATTCACAGATGATCTTTTATTTATTTTTCTTCAAGTTACATTAGGAATCTTTAAAAATGATAGCTACTTGTCTTTATTTTTTAAACCACTTATTGTGATGTGATTAAAATACAAAAAGTTGTGTGTATTTAATGTATACAACTTGATGAGTTTAGCGATAAGTATACACAAGTGACACCATCTCTATAATCTATGTCATAAACGTATCTATCACTTCTAAAAGTTTTTCATCCTCTTTCTTATCATTATTATGTGTGTATGATAAGAACACTTAAACATAAGGTCTTCCCTCTTAACAAACTTAAGTATACAATACAGTATTGTTAACTGTAGACTCTGCGCTGTGCAGTAGATCTCTAGGGCTTATGTATTTTGTGTAACTGAAGTTTTGTACCCATTGACTAATAACTCATTGTTTGGCCTCCCTCCAGGGCAAGCAACAATCATTGTAGTCTCTTCTTCTATGAGTTTGACTATTTTAGATTCCTCATATAGTTGATATACTATAATATTTGATTTTCTGTGTTTGGCTTATTTCACTTAGCATGTCTTCCAAGTCCATCCATATTGTTGCAAATGGTAGTTCCTTTTTTAAATGCTGAATAATATTCAATTGTATGTATATAAAACATTTATTTATTCATCCATCAGTTGACTGACATGTAGGTTGCTTCCACCTCTTGACTATTGTCAATCAAGTCACAATGAACATGAGTATGCATATATCTCTTTGTGACACTTTATTCAATTTATTTTGCATATATATTCAGAAGTGAGATTGCTAGAACAGACATGATCTTTTAAATAAAAAACCCTAAGAGAATCTACAATAAGGTGCTACTAGAATTAGTAAGTTTAGCAAGCTCACATACAGAAAAATCAATTTCATTTGTATGCACTAGCAATAAACAAACAGAAAATAAAATTAAAATACCATTTATAATAACATAACAATATTTAATATTAAACTTAAAATATATGCATGGACTATATTCTAAAAACTATGGGGATATTGCTGAAAAAATTAAAGAAGATTTTAATAGAAGGAAAGAGTTATAATTTTCATAGACTGGAAGTTTCAATATTTTTAGGATGTTAATTCTCCCCAAATTGACAAACTGACAAACTAAACCAACAAAATCCAAGTAGAACAGGACTTTTTTGAAAAAATGTATATGAGAATGCAAAGGACCCAAAAAAACCCTCACTAAAACAGTGTGAAAGAATGGTAATGCCATTCTTTATCCTATCTCATTCTTTCATTAAGTACTAACTTTTATTAAGCAGTTATGTTTTGGGCACAGGAAATACATCATAATAAAAATAAATGGATGAATGAATGAATGGTAAATTATCTTACATCAAGGGGTTTACAGTCTTGTGAAGGGGATATATGTTACTGAAAAATCGCATAATAATTATAAAATTACATCTGTAATATGTGCTCTTATAACATCATCGTGTGCTATGCTATAATAACCCTATATAGAGAGAAATTGAAAATATTATCTTTTAACAGGTAAACATTCCTGTACGAATGTTGATTGGACTAAGATTTAAGAGAAAATGTGTATAACCTGGACTGAAGTTGTCAAAGTGTGATGTAATTGAAAGGGCCTTTTATTAGGGCAGAGAGTGAAAGTTACTTGATATAAGATTAAGCCAAAAGTTGTGTAGATTAATTAATAATTTAAATAATTTATATTGCTCAATCTTTATCTTTTAAATTCAATAACTAATCATACTTATGGTTTAGATATAAAATATAAATATAGAAACAGTCTCTATAGAAAAACAGACAAAATAAATATCAATTAATTGTTTTTATTTTTTTAACGTCTTTATTGGAGTATAATTGCTTTACAATGGTGTGTTAGTTTCTGCTTTATAACAAAGTGAATCAGCTATACATATAAATATATCCCCATATCTCTTCCCTCTTGCGTCTTCCTCCCTCCCACCCTCCCTATCCCACCCCTCTAGGTGGTCATAAAGCACCAAGCTGATCTCCCTGTGCGATGCAGCTGCTTCCCACTAGCTATCTATTTTACATTTGGTAGTATATATAAGTCCATGCCACTCTCTAACTTTGTCCCAGCTTACCCTTCCCCCTCCCTGTGTCCTCAACTCCATTCTCTAGTTATTAATTGTGTTTAAAATGATCATTTAATTATACTTTTAAATGTCTGGTTTACTCAAAATTATTTTTCAGAAAATTATAGTGGTAATTAACATAAATATGTATGCGTATATTGTTATATTTATAATAATTATATTTCACATGTAATTATCATTTTAATAAATCATATTTTATTATGAAATAATATTATTATAGAAATATAAAATATTATAACCTTATTTTAATTTTATGTTAATATAAAATATCACATGTAATTATCATTTTAATAAATCATATTTTATTATGAAATAATATTATTATAGAAATATAAAATATTATAACCTTATTATAATTTTATGTTAATATAAAATATATACCTGGAATTAAACTAATCATAAATATTCATAACTGAATTTTAATAAATTAATATTACATTATTTAGAGACTCACATCTTATTTTATAAAGAACCTGATTCTGATAAAGAAGAATTTATGTTTTCAAAAGGAATGTGACACAAAGAAACTTATGACTATCATGGAAAACAGTATTCTAATAATGACAAATGTTATAAAAGACATTGAAAAATCAGGATGCCAGACAAAAGACTAAATACAGCCAGAAGCTATATTAGGCATTTAATTCTTTTAAATTAAAAGAACAAAAGTGTCAAAATAGATTGATTTGATAGTTCTCATTCACTGAAATCATTTCATGAATCCAATAACATGATAGTAACATAGATGGGAAAATACCACAATTGCCATAGGAAATGAGGCAGCTAAATATTCTTATCTTTGTAGGACCCTTGGGGTAGAAAACCATCAGAGGCAACTGAAAATGCAATGTCAACAAGCTGCAATATATCCACAGGGAATCTGAGGCAACAGAGAAAAAAATGAATAGGCAATAGCTGATGTTTTCCCCTAGGGACAATTATAGAGCAATAATTAAAAATCAAGACAGTATCTAAAAAAGAGCATAATAATACTAACAGAAGGAAGAAATTAAGAGAATGATGAAATCATTTTATAGCAATTACACCACTGTTTTCTACAAGTTGATTATCCTAATCAAAAAACAGACACACAAACAAATAAATGAAAAAATACTTGAGCAGTCCAGCAACATTGCTTCTATAGAGCATAGCCATGATTTATTTCACCAGTGATTTTAGGGTCAAACAATAATTTACACAAAGCAATTTTTTATAGTTAGAGAATTTATATATTTCTCTTTATCCAGTTAATCCTGTTGAGGATATGGAACAAAATAATCCAATTTAGTTTCTAGTCTTCCCTATGCCATTAACCTGCATTGCTCCTGGATATAGTCTCTGATATTCTTTGAGATTCATTTTTTTAAAACTATGGAATAAATTTGACACAAAACGATCTACAACTGCCTTTGTCTAATCTAACATTCCATGATATATCTTGTTTGATTTTGAAATATATTCACTAAAAGGTCTTATAATACAGATATTTCCAAGGCAGGCAGATTATTCTTGGAAAACCAAATAAATTTTTACAAACACTACATCTGATTTTATTGCTGTTTATCATAATGACAGAAACCTGAAGATATCTGGCAATTTAACCATTATAATTTAGTTAAATCTATTTTTTAAAACATCGACCTTTAGAGTCTGTTACATAATTAAGTCAAATTAGAAATATTTATATTCTGCTTCTGTTATTAAATATTATTTATTTTGACAAAGTCAAAATTTAATAGTATTTTTAAATATATGAACTAATTTAGAAGATAATAATCAGTTATCTTATTATCACTTTAGTTATAATGCTCATCACTTTGTGTAGAATAGGAAGTTTTTGAGGATAGACTTTAAACTTTTCTTGTAGCATAGTATATAAACACTTGGTCCAAGAAAGAAGGAAAGAGGGAAGGGAGGAAAGTGTTACTGGCTGGAGCTGGAACCAAACTGAGGTTGTGCAGCTCATTGCTCAAAAGTCAGTGTTCCAGAGAAAAGGGGTGGTGGAGAAAGAAGGATACTTTATTCAAGAAGCTGGGAACCTGGGAAGATGACAGACTAGTGTCCCCAAAACCACCTCTGAGTTACCAGTTAGAGGACAAGAGTATTCAAAGGAAAGTTTCAGAGGTATACAGGTGAGGCTACCTGAGGTGCAGCATATTCAGCTCCTATAATCATCTGGAAATTGATTGTGGGGTGATCTGTTCAGCCTCATCTTGATTGAGTAAAGAGAGCAGTAAATCTAAAGCTGCAGGGTTTAAATGTCCTGTTGTTCCTGGAATTTCTCAAGCATGCAATAAGGTATTCTTTAAGCATTTAATCATATTGCAGCTTATTCAGGCCTAGGTCATAGGTTTTTCTAAAAATTGAACTGGGACTTCCAATATGGAGTCACCTTCACTAAGGTAGAAGCTCAGCTTCCTTTACCTAATTCCTGAGCGAGTGTTTCAGAGCCTGGTTTCAAAAAGAAGAAAGAAAAATTGGTTTATTTAATTCAAACACAGCTTCAATTTATCTTGTCTAAAAGTAAACTACACGCCCATATTCTCCCTTTGGAAGGAAAACTAACGAAAGTCATAAAATTCATGTGTTTTATACTGAAGATTAGATGGTCACATCTAACTCTTCTGTTTAATCTACTTTAGTAGAATACATACACATCTGCTTTACTTTGACAGAGTCAAGTCTAAAATTTAATAGTATTATGTTTTTATTAAAGTAGAGTTGAGGTACGTTATTATATGTTACAGGTGTACAAAATAGTGATTCATAATTTTTAAATGTTACCTTCCATTTTTAGTTATTTTAAAATATTGGCTGTATTCCCTATGTTGTACAATATATCCTTGTAGCTTATTTTATACCTAATAGCATGTACATCTTAATCCCCTACCTGTAAATTGCCCCTTTCCCCTTCTCTTTCTGCATTGGTTATCACTAGTTTGTTCTCTGCATCTGTGAACCTGCTTGTTGTTTGTTATATTCACTAGTTTGTTGTATTTTTTAGATTCCACATGTAAGTGATATTATACAGCATTTTTCTTTCTCTGATTTATTTCACTAGGATAATATCCTCCAAGTCCACCCGTGTTGTTGCAAATGACACAATTCCAGTGTTTTTTATGGCTGAGTAGTGTTCCATAGTGTGTGTGTGTGTGTGTGTGTGTGTGTGTGTGTGTGTGTGTGTGTGTATAGTCTTTGTCCACTCATCTATTGGTGGACACTTAGGTTACTTCCATATCTTGGCAAGGGTAAATAATGCTGCTATGAACTTTGGGGTACATGTATCTTTTAGAATTAGTGTTTTTAACTGTTTTGGGGGGTGTATACCCAGGAATGGAATTGCTGGGTCATATGGTAGTTCTATTTTCAGTCTTTTGAGAAACCTCCATACTGTTTTCCAAGGGCTGCCACACCAATTTACATTCCCATCAGCAGTGTACGTGGGTTTTCTTTCTCCACATCTTCACCAATATTTGCTTTTGTATTCATTTTGATGATAGCTATTCTGACAGGTGTGAGCTGCTATCTCATTGTGGTTTTGATTTGCATTTCCTTGATGGTAAGCTGTGTTGAGCATCTTTTCATGTACATGTTGGCTATCTGCAAGTCATCTTTGGAAAACTGTCTGTTCAAGTGTCCTGCCCATTTTATAATCAGGTAATTTATCTTTTTGATGTTGAGTTTTATGAACTGTTTCTATATTTTGGATATTATCCCCTTCTGGGTCATATCATTTGTAAATATTTTATCCCATTCAGTAAGTTGTCTTTTTGTTTTGTTGATTTTCCTTTGCTGTGTAAAAGCTTTTGAGTTTAATTAGGTCACATTTGTATTACTTTTGCTTTTATTTCCATTACTCTAGGAGACAGATCCAAAAAATATTGCTACAATTTATGTCAGAGAGTGTTCTGCATATGCTTTCCTCTAGAATTTTTATGGTGTCCTGTCTTACATTTAGGTCTTTAATCAATTTTGAGTTTACTTTTGTATGTGGTTTGAAAGGGTGTTCTAATTTTATTCTTTTACATGTAACTGTCCAGTTTTCCTAGCACCACTTATTGAAGAGACTTGTCTTTTCTGGTATATTCCTGCCTACTTTGTTGTACATTAGTTGACCATAAGCACCTGGGTTTATTTCTGGGCTCTCTAGTCTGTTACATTGATCAATGTGTCTATTTTTGTGCCAGTACCATCTCTTTTGATTACTATACCCCTATAGTACAGTCTGAAGTCAGGGATTATGATTCCTCCATCTCTGTTCATTTTTCTCAAGATTATTTTGGCTATTTGGGGTCTTTTGTGCATGCAAATTTCAAAGTATTTGTTCTAGTTCTGTGAAAAGTGCCATTGATATTTTGATAGGAATTACACTGAATTTGTAGATTGTCTTGGATAATACAGTCATTTTAACAGTATTGATTCTTCCAATCCAAGAGCATGGTATATCTTTCCATTTGTTTGTGTCATCTTCAATTTGTTTCATCAGTGTCTTATACTTTTCCTAGTACAGGTCTTTTACCTCCTTAGGTAGGTTTATTCCTAGGTATTTCATTCTTTATGATGCAGTGATGAATGAGATTGTTTCCTTAATTTCGATTTCTGAGATTTAGTTGTTCGTGTATAGAAATGCAACAGATTTCTTTATATTTATTTTGTATTCTGCTACTTACTGAATTCATTGATAAGCTCTAGTAGTTTTCTGATGACGTCTTTAGCATTTGCTATGTATAGTATCATGTCATCTGGAAACAGTGACAGTTTTACTTCTTCCTTCCCACTTTGATTTTTTCAAATTTCCTTTTCTTCTCCAGTTGCTGTGGCTAGGACTTCCAATACTATGTTGCACAAAAGGAGCAAGAGTGGGCATCCTTTTCTTTTTCCTATTATCAGAGGAAATGCTTTCAGATTTTTCACCATCAAGAGTGATGTTGGTTGTGGGCTTGTCATAAATGGCCTTTTTAATGTTGAGGTATGTTCCCTCTGTGCCCACTATTTGGAAAATTTTTATTATAAATGGATGCTGAACTTTTATCAAAAGGTTTTTCTGAACCTATTGAGATGATCATATGGCTTTTATTCTTTAATTTGTTAATGTGGTGTATCACATTGATTGATTTGGGGAAATTGGAAAATTCTTGCATCCCTGGGATAAATCCCACTTGATCATGGTGTATGATCCTTTTAATCTATTGTTGGATTTTGTTTGCTAATATTTGTTGAACATTTTTGCATCTATGTTTATCAGGGATATTGACCAGTAATTTTCTTTTCTTGTGATATCATTGTCTGGTTTTGGTATCAGAGTGATGCTGGCCTTGTAGAATGAGATCAACAGTGTTCCTTCCTTTGCAATTTTTTGGGAGTAGTTTGAGGAGAGTCTTAAGTCTTTTCTAAATGTTTAATAGAATTCAACTATGAAGCTATCTGGTTCTGGACTTTTGTTTGTTGGGAGTTTTTTTTTTTTTGAATTACTGATCAATTTGATTACTGGTAATTGGTCTGTTCATATGTCCTATTTCTTCCTGGTTCAGTCTTGGGAGAATTACATTTCTAAGAATTTGTCCATTTCTTCTAGGTTGTTCATTTAATTGGGAAGTAGTGATTCTTTGTAGTCTCTAACGATGCTTTGTATTTCTGTGGTGTCAATTGTGACTTCTTTTTCATTTCTGATTTTATTGATTTGGGCCCTCTTCCTTTTTTTCTTGATGAGTCTGGCTAAAGGCTTATCAATTTTCATTATCTTTTCAAAGGTCCAGCTTTCAGTTTCACTGATCTTTTCTATTTTTTTTTTTTTTTTAGTCTCTATTTTATTTCTGTTCCAATTTTTATGTTTCTTTTCTTCTACTAACTTTGGGTTTTATTTATTTTTCTTTCTCTAGTTCCTTTAGGTGTAAAGTGAGGTTGTTTACTTGAGACTTTTCTTGTTTCCTGAGGTACGTAGGTATTGCAATAAACGTCCCTCTTAGAACTGCTTTTCCTGCGTCCCATAGGTTTTAGATCATTGCTCTTTTGTTTTCATTTGTGTCAAGGTATGTTTTTATTTCCTCTTTGATTTCTTCAGTGATCCCTTGGTTGTTTCATAGTATATTGTTTAGCTTGCACAAATTTGTGTTTTTGTAGATTTTTTCTTGTAGGTGATTTGCAGTCTCATAGAGTTGTGGTTGGAAAAGATGCTTGGTATGATTTCTTTTTTTTTAATTTTATAATATAATAAGATGTGTGCTTATCTTTTAATTTAAAATATTTTTTATTTTCTAAAATTTTATTGGAGTATAGTTGATTTTTTTTAAACATTTTTATTGGAGTATAATTGCTTTACAATGTTGTGTTAGTTTCTGCTCTCTAACAAAGTGAATCAGCTATATGTAAGCATATATCCGCTCCCTCTTGCATCTCCCTCCCACCCTCCCTATCCCACCCCTCTAGGTGAAGTATAGTTGATTTACAATGTTCTTACTTTCAGGTGTACAGCAAAGTGATTCAGTTATACATATACATGTATTCATACTTTTTCAGATTTTTTTCTCATATATGTTATCACAGAATACTGAGTAGAGTTCCCTGTGCTATACAGTAGGTCCTTGTTAGTTATGTATCTTATTTACATTAGTATGTGTATGTTACTTCCACGCTCCTGACTTATCCCTCCACCCCATGTTTCCCCTTTGGTAACAATAAGTTTGTTTTTTTTTATATTTGTAAGTCTGTTTCTGGTTTGTAAATAAGTTTATTTGTATCATTTTTTAATTTTTATATAATTTTAATGTATTTTTTTTTATTTTTGGCTGCATTGGGTCTTCGTTGCTGTGCATGGGCTTTCTCTAGTTGTGGCAAGTGGGGGCTACTCTTTGTTGCAGCGTGTGGCCTTCTCATTGTGATGGCTTCTCTTGTGAAGCACAGGCCTTAGGCATGTGGTCTTCAGTAGTTGTGACTCATGGGCTCGAGAGTGCAGGCTCAGTAGTTGTGGTGCGTGGGCTTAGTTGCTCCGTGGCATGTGGAATCTTCACAGACCAGGGATCGAACCCATATCCCCTGCATTGGCAGGCGTATTCTTAACCACTGCTCAACCAGGGAAGTCCCACATTTTTATAAAATTAGATTCCACATATGCATGCTATGATATATTTGTCTTTGTCTGTCTGACTTACCTCACTTAATATGATAATCTCCAGGTCCATCCATGTTGCTGCAAATGGCATTATTTCATTCGTTTATGACTGAGTAATATTCCTTTGTATATATGTATCACATCTTCTTTTTGCATTCATTAGTCAATGGACATTCAGGTTGCTTCCATGTCTTGGCTATTGTAAATCATGCTGCAGTGAACACTGGGATGCATGTATTGTTTTGAATTATGGTTTTCTTCTGATATATGCCCAGGAGTAGGGTAGCTGGATCAAATGGTAGCTCTATTTTTAGTTTTTAAGGAGCCTCCATTACTGTTCTCCATAGTAGTTGAACCAATTTACATTCCCACCAATAGTGTAGGAGGGTTTTCTTTTCTCCACACCCTCTCCAGCAATTCTTTTCTGTAGATTTTTTGATGATGGTAATTCTGACCCATGTGAGGTGATACCTCATTGTACTTTTATTTCCATTTCGCTGATAACTAGTGATCTTGAGCAGCTTTTTATGTACTTTTTGGCCACCTGTATGTTTTCTTTGGAGAAATGTCTATTTAGATATTCTGCCCATTTTTTGTTTGAGTTTTTTTTTTTATATAGAGCTGCATGAGCTATTTGTACGTTTTGAAGATTAATCCCTTATTAGTCGTTTCGTTTCCAAACATTTTCTCCCATTCTGTGGGTTTTATTTTTGTTTTGTTTATGGTTTCCTTTCCTGTACAGAAGTTTTAAGTGTAATAAGTTCCCCTTGTTAATTTTGTTTTAATTTTCATTACTCTAGGAGGTGGATAAGAGAAGATACTGCTGTGATTTATGTCAAAGAGTGTTCTGCCTCTGTTTTCCTCTACTAGTTTTATAGTGTCCAGTCTTACATTTAGGCTTTTGATCTCTTTTGAGTTTATTTTTGTGTATGGTGTTAGAGAATGTTCTAATTTCATTCTTTTACATGTAGCTGTCCAGTTTTCCCATCACCACTTATTGAAGAGACTGTCTTTTCTCCATTGTATATTCTTGCCTCCTGTGTCATAGATTAATTGACCATAGGTGTGTAGGTTTATTTCTGGACTTTCTCTCCTGTTGCATTGATCTATGTTTCTGTTTAGAGCAAGTACCATACTCTTTTGATGACTGTAGTTTTGTAGTATAGTCTGACATCAGGGAGCATGATTCCTTCAGCTCCGTTTTCTTTCCCAGGGTTGCTTTGGCTATTCAGGTTCTTTTGTGTTTCTATACACATTTTAAACTTTTTTGTTCTAGTTCTGTGAAAAATGCCATTGGTAAATTGGTAGGGATTGCATTGAGCCTGTAAATTGCTTTAGGTACTATAGTCATATTGACAATATTGATTCTTCCAATCCAAGAACATGGTATATTTTCCATTGGTTTGTGTTATCTTCGAATTCTTTCATCAGTGTCATAGTTTTTAGAGTACAGGTCTTTTGTCTCCTTAGGTAGTTTTATTCCTAGGTATTTTATTCTTTTTGATGTGATAAGTGATATTCTTTTCTTGATTTCTCTTTTGGATCTTTCATTGTTAGTGTATAGGAATACAAGAGATTTCTGTGTATTAATTTTTTATCCTGAAAGTTTATTGAATTCATTAATGAGCTCTAGTAGTTTTATGGTAGCATCTTTAGGATTTTCTATGTGTAATATTGTGTCATCTGCAAATAGTGGCAGTTTTACTTCTTCGTGGGTTTGTCATATATGGCCTTTATTAAGTTGAGATAAGTTCCCTCTATGCTCACATTCTGGAGAGTTTTTATGATAAATTGGTGTTGAATTTTGTCAAAAGCTTTTCCTGCATCTATTGAGATGATCATGTTGTTTTTATTGTTCTGTTTGTTAATGTGCTGTATCACACTGATTGATTTGCAGATATTGAAGAGTACTCGCATCCCTGGGATTAAAACCCACTTGATCATGGTGTTGATCCTTTTATTGTATTGGTGGATTTGGTTTGCTAGTATTTTGTTGAGGATTTTTGCATCTGTGTTCATCAACGATATTGGCCTGCAATTTTCTTTTTTTGTGGTATCTTTGTGTGGTTTTGGTATCAGAGTGATGGTGGCCTCCTAGAATGCATTTCGGGGTGGTCCTTCCCTTGCAGTTTTTTGGAAGGATAGGTGTTAACTCTTCTCTGAATGTTTGATAGAATTCTTCAGTGAAGTGATCTGGTCCTGGACTTCTGTTTGTTGGAAGTTTTTAATCACTGTCTCAATTTCAGTCCTTGTGATTGCTCTGTTCACACTTTCTATTTCTTACTTCTTCAGTTTTGGAAGGTTGTATCTTTCTAAGAATTTGTCCATTTCTTTTAGTCCATTTTATTGCATATAGTTGTTTGTAGTTGTCTTTTATGATCCTTTATATTTATATGGTGTCCATTGTAACTTCTTTTTCATTTCTAATTTTATTGATTTGCACTCTCTCCCTTTTTTTTTCTTGCTGAGTCTGGCTAAAGGTTTATCAAATTTTGTTTATCTTTTCAAAGAACCAGATTTTAGTTTCATTGATCTTTTCTATTGTTTTCTTTGTCTCTATTTCATTTATTTCTGTTCTGTTCTTTATGATTTCTTTCCTTCTACTGACTTTGGCTTTGTTCTTCTTTCTCTGGCTGCTTTAGGTGTAAGGTTAGGTTGTTTATTTGAGATTATTCTTGTTTCCTCAGGTAAGCTTATATCACTATAAACTTCCCTCTTAGAACCACTTTTTCTGTGTCCCTTAGATTTTGGATTGTCATGTTTTCATTGTTATTCCATTGTTATTTTCATTGTTATTTCATTGTTAGAACCACTTTTTCTGTGTCCCATAGGTTTTGGTTTGTAATGTTTTCATTGTTATTTCATTGTTAGTTTCATTGTTATTTCATTGTTAGAACCACTTTTTCTGTGTCACATAGGTTTTGGATTGTCATGTTTTCATTGTTATTCCATGAAAACATGTTTTCATGTTTCATTGTTATTTTCATTGCTATTTCAGTTTTTTTATTTCTTCTTTGATTTCTTCAATGATCCAGTGGTTGTTTAACAGCATATTATTTAGCCTTCACATTTTCATGCTTTTTGTAGTTTTTTTCTTGTAGTTGGTTTCTAGCCTCAGCATTATTGTTGGAAAAGATGCTTAATGAGATTTCAATTTTTTTAAAAATACACTGAGGCTTATTTTGTGACCCAGTATGTGATATATCCTGATAAATGTTCTATGTACACTTGAAAAGATTGTGTATTCTGTTGCTTTCAGATAGAGTGCTCCCTCTATATATGTCAATCAAGTCCATCTGGTCTAATGTGTCAAGTCCAGCATTTCCTTATTGATTTCCTGTGTGTTTGATCTGTCCATTGATGTAAATGGTGTGTTAAAGTCCTCTACTGTTATTGTATTACTGTTGATTTCTCCCTTTATGTCTATTAATATTTGCCCTGTGTAATTATGTGCTTCTATGTTGGGTGCGTATATATTTACAATTGTTATATCTTCTTGGATTGACCCCTTGGTCATTATGTAGCATCCTTCTTTATCTCCTGTAATAGTCTTTATTTTAAAGTCTGTTTTGCCTGATATAAGTATTGTTACTCCAGCTTTTTTTTTTTAATTTCCATTTGTGTGGAATACCTGTTTTCCATTCCCTCACTTTCAATCTGTGTGTGTTTTAGATCTGAAGTGAGTCTCTTAGGCAGCATATTTATGGGTCTTGCTTTTTGGATCCATTCAGCCACTCTTTGTCTTTTGATTGTAACATTTAGTCCATTCATATTTAAGGTAATTATCAATAGTATGTACTTATTGCCATTTTGTTAATTGTTCTGGAATTGTGTTTTTAGGGTTTTTTTGTTCCTTTATACTTTTTCTGTCTTCTCTTGTGACTTGATGACTGTCTTTAGTGTTATGTTTGGATTCCTTTTTCTTTTTTGTGTGTGTATATCTATCATATATTTTTGGTTTGCGTTTACCATGAGATCTATATATAGAAAGTTCTATATAGATATATACACATGACTGTTTTAAATTGCTGATCTGTTAATTTCAAATGCATTTTTAAAAGTCTGAGTTTGTATTCTTCTGATTAGTATTTTTGATATTGTGCTTTACATCTAATTGTTTTGTGTATTTGTTAACTGCTTTGTGGATATAGATGATTTTACTACATTTGTCTTTTAACTTCCTCCTAGCTTTGTGCATGGATGATTTCCTAATTTTACTGTATGTTTGCCTTCACCAATGTGCTCTTTCATTTTGTAATTGTCTTGTTCATAGTTTTGGCCTTTTCTTTTTCTCATGGAAAAATTCTTTAACCTTTGTTGTAAAGCTGATTTGGTGTTGCTAAACTCTTTTAGCTCTTGCTTGTCTGTAAAGCTTTTATCTCTTCATAATACCTAAACAAGAGTCTTGCTGTGTGGAGTATGCTTGGTTGTAGTTGTTTCCCTTTCATTGCTCTAAACGTATTGTGCCACTCTCTTCTGGCCTGAGAGTTTCTTCTGAAGAATCTGTTGATAGCCTCATGGGAGATCCTGTGTATGTTATTTGTTGTTTTTCCCTTACTGCTTTTAATAGTCTCTCTTTATCTTTCATTTTTGTCATTTTAATTACAATGTGTCTTAGTGTGTTCCTCTTTGAGTTAATCTTTATGGGATTCTTTGTACCTCCTGGACCTGGGTAACTGTTTCCTTTACCAGGTGAGGGAAATTTTCAGCTATTATATTTTCCAGTATGTTCTCAGCCTCTTTCTGTCTCTTTTCTCCTTCTGGGACTGCTGTAATGTGAATATTAGTGTGACTGATGTTGTCCCAGAGATCTCTTAAACTGTCCTAATTTCTTTTCTTTATTTTTTCTTTTTTTCTGTTCAGCATCAGTGATTTCCACTACTCTGTCTTCCAGCTCACTGTTACATTCCTCTGTATCATTTATTGTATTGTTGATCCATTCTAGTATATTTTTCATTTTAGTTACTGTATTTATCTCTGTTTGGTTTTAATTTATATTTCCAAACTCTGTGTTAAAAACTTCTGACTTTTCTTTCTTTGCATCCATTCTTCTCCTGAGTTCTTTCATCATCTTTATGATTATTACCCTGAACTCTTTCTCACATTGATCACCTGTCTCCACTTCACTTAGTTTTTCTTCTGGGGTTTTATCTCATTCCTTTATGTGGAATGTGTTCCTCTGCTGCCTCATTTTGCCTAAGTTGTTGTTTTTATTTTTATGTATCTGGTAGGTTAGTTACAATCTCCAACCTTGAACAAGTACCTTCTGTAGGAGATGTCCTCTGCATCCCAGCAACACACTACCCTCTTGTCACCCTAGTTATATGCTCTAGGGGTTCTCCCTATGAGGGCTGTGTGGGCCCTTCTGTTGTGGCTGGCTATATGGGCAGTCTGGTAGGTTTGTGTTGGCCCCTAGTCTTGTTGGTTGCCAGGCCTTGCCTTGTGAGGATTCTGCTAGCTACTGGTTGGTTGGACCTGGTCACAAAGCTGTTGACTGCAGAAATACAGAGGGCCCCAGAACTAGTGTTAGCTCACTGGTGGGTGAATTCAGGTCCTGGGATTAGTGCTAGACTATTGGCAGGCAGAGCAATGTCCCAGAGTCTTACTGCAGTGCCCAGGGTTCCAATAACTGGTGTCAGATCACTGGCGGGAGGTGGGGGGGCTGATTCCTTATTCCTGACACAATTGGTTATGGCGTCTGGGGTATCCTGAAGCTTGTCTTAGCCTGCTAGTGGGCAGGACCAGGACCCATCTGCTCCCAGGGCAGGGTCTCGCCTGATTTGGGAAGGCTGGGTCCAAAGACTGTGAGATTGTGATTTTCTTGCAACAGGAGTCTGCTTCCTGGTGGGTGAGGCTTGTCCAGAGGCTAGAGCAGGCCTCCCGGAGGGCAAGACCAGTACCTATCTGCCTGTGGGTGGAGCTGTGTCCCAGCTCTATGGTTTGCCAGTCTATATCTAGAGGCATGTCTAGAGGTGGCTGTGGGCTCAGGAAGTCTTTAGGCAGCCAGTCTGCTGTTAGGTGGGGCCAGGTCTTGGTGCTAATGAGCTAGACAATAGATTCCACAATGGCATCCACCAACACCAGTGTCCATGTGGTAGAAGGAGCTCCTAAGAATAGCTGCCACCATTGTCTATGCCCCCACATTGAGCCACAGCTGCCCCATGCCTTTCTTGAAGGCTCTCCAAGACTAGCAAGTAGGTCTGGCCCAGGCTTCTATCAAATTATTGCTTTTTCCCTGGGTCCTGGAGCATGTGAGATTTTTTTTTTTTTTGCGGTACGCGGACCTCTCACTGTTGTGTCTTCTCCTGTTGCGGAGCACAGGCTCCGGATGCGCAGGCTCAGCGGCCATGGCTCACGGGCCCAGCTGCTCCACGGCATGTAAGAATGTAAGATCTTCCCGGACCGGGACACAAACCCGTGTCCCCTGCATCAGCAGGCGGACTCTCAACCACTGCACCACCAGGGAAGCCCTATGTGAGATTTTTGTGTACACCCTTTAATAGTGAAGTCTTTATTTCCCCCATTCCTGTGGGACTCTTAAAATTAAACCCCACTGGACTTTAGAGCCAAATGCTCTGGTGACTTGTCTTTCTGGTGCAGGACTCCTGGGCTGGGGAGCCTGATGGGGGACTCAGAACTCTCGCTTCTGTGGGAGAACCTCTGTAGTATAATTATTCTCCAGTTTGTGTGTCATCCACCCAGGGGTATGGGACTTGATTATATCTAGAGTCTGCCCCTCCTACCCATCTCTTTGTGGTTCCTTATCTCTTTACTTGTAGAAGATCTTTTCCAGTGGGTTCCAGTCTTTTTCATTTATGGCTGTTCTACATATTGTTGTGATTTTGGGGTGCTCATGAGAGGAAGTGAGCTCAGGATCTTTATACTATACCATCTTACATGAAGTAATTTAGAAAATAATAATGAATTGTCTTATTGTCATTTTAGTTATAAAGCTCATCGCTTTGTGTAGAATGGGAAGTTTTTGAGGACAGACATTTTAATATTTGTATAGCATTATATTTCATAAAAGGTGGACACACGTACACGCACATTTAACACTACCAATCTTATTACTTCTTGAAAAGTGTCTCAAAATAGACTTTTAAAAGTCATTATTAACCAGTTATTAGCTGTGTTTTGCATGTCCAATTCTACTATACTGAAGACTGTGATTTTCTTATTATGGAATATAATAATGGACTATATAATAAATGACCATTGCTATGAATTTTCTTTAACTGAGTATAGACCTCATCATCACATCCTATGCTCAATTTAAAAATTTGAAGGTAATATATTTATGTTTACAACACTAGATTTTTTTTTAATTTAACACCATTTTTTACTGAGTTCATGAATAAAGAAGTTGTGTTTGAATTCTCCCTACTGGACTTTGGAATACTCAGTGACATAAATTGAAAAACCCAATATTCAGACTATGGTAATTGACCCTGTGATGAGAAGATATGAAAAATTACCTCTTCAAAGAAGTAGGTTAAATAGATGTATTCTAAATGGCTTATATTATTGTAATAGACAAGAAAAATATATAAATGTAATGCATTTGAATACAAAGTTCTAAGGATAATTTTAGAAATGAGTCCAAAGAAAACTTTCTGAAGGAAATAAGCTTTGTAAATAAATGCTGTTTACTCATAGTGTTATTTTTCAATCCTATAATGATAAATGCTTTTCTGTTTGAGTAGGTAACACTGCAAATATGACAATATGAATACCTAGGTCATGGAATATGCCTGTTTTTTGCATGATGAAAACTTAGATTTCTGAAGAAATTTTTTCAAATTTATATTGGGCTTTATTTATGAAACCAAGCTTATGAAATTAAAAATATATGTGCTAAAAATTAGATCTATCTAGTAAAAAAGAAGGTTTAGGTGAATTATTCTGAGGTGGTTTTAGTCAGCTTGATTTATTTAGCAAAGATCATCTACTTTAAAAGTGCTTGCAGTGTAAATTCTAAGTACTTTGTAAAAACTCCAAAATTCCCAGGTGTTGTTATCTCTGAGTGTTATATTAAGAAATGAAATAACCCTGTGTCATTTGGAAAATTATTTGAAAACAATAAGCTTGCACATCAACTTCTTTCAGTAAGAACTTAACTCTAGCCAGTGTTTAGTAGCAGCGAAAGAAATGGCAAAACGGGGAGAAATGCAACTTTATTGCCAGCATTTCATTGTTAATGCTGGGGAGATGGTTACATCAATGTCAGGAAAATGGATCAAAATTGAAGAATAGGGCTTCCCAGGTGGCGCAGTGGTTGAGGGTCCGCCTGCCGATGTAGGGGACACGGGTTCGTGCCCCGGTCCGAGAAGATCCCACATGCCGCGGAGCGGCTGGGCCTGTGAGCCATGGCCACTGAGCCTGCGCGTCCGGAGCCTGTGCTCCACAACGGGAGAGGCCACAACAGTGAGAGGCCCACGTAACGCAAAAAAAAAAAAAAAAAACTGAAGAATAATTGAAATTTCAAGTCAAATAACTTGTCTTTAAGTCTGTTAGAGAGCAATAATGAACAGAGGAAAAAAAGTACATTAAATTCTTGAGACAGTGAACAGCTTAAATGTTATTAAATATATTTAAATGTGCTCTATCTCATTGGTAAAATTAGTGATTAAAGTGATTATTTTATCACTAAAATTTTTATGTAAGAATCTCAGAGATGATTACATATACTAATTTGCTAGTGGAGTTACTATGATACTTTAGGTTGGATTTGAAAAAAAATAATAGAATCTATGAACTATTAGGGGAAAAATGAATGAAATAAAACAATTGGCTGAGTTTTCACTCGACCCTTTGACATCTTTTTACACAATAGGACAAGCATTTCTTTTGTAGCAAAATTTGAGTTATATGTTGCCCTCCTTTATAGATGCAAACCTTACTTTACAGATAGATGCTATTTTTTGCAACCATATATTACTATGTTGCTTGCTTCAAATCAGTAATAAAAATTAAGAAAATAGGACTTCCCTGGTGGTGCAGTGGTTAAGAATCCGCCAGCCAGTGCAGGGGACACAGGTTCAATCCCTGTTCTAGGAAGATCCCACATGCCACAGAGCAAATAAGCCCATGTGCCACAACTACTGAGCCTGCGCACTAGAGCCCGTGAGCCACAACTACTGAGCCTACATGCCACAACTACTGAAGTCTGCGAACCTTAGAGCCCGTGTGCCACAACTGCTGAGCCCACATGCCACAGCTACTGAAGCTGGCGTTCTCTAGGGCCCACATACCGCAACTACTGAGCCTATGTGCTGCAACTACTGAACTGCACGCACCTAGAGTCCGTGCTCCACAACACAGAGAAGCCACCACAATGAGAAGCCCATGCACCACAATGAAGAGTAGCCCCTGCTTGCCACAACTAGAGAAAGCCCATGCACAGCAACAAAGACCCAACACAGCCAAAAAACCCCCCAACAAAATTAAGAAAATATTGTAAAATGTATTATTATACAAGTTAATGTTGTTTTCCAGATGCAATGAATGCTAATGAAATAATGTTTAATAACATTATATTTTCATTTGAAAGCATTTTCTGGTTTCTCTTGTTCGAAAGAAATTATTTTGCCATCTTTTTAGCTTTGCCACATTTATTTATCAAACCTGTGTGCATTGTAGTTATCCAAACCATATGGGGTTAAATTTAAGAATGCACAATTGTTTCATATCATATCTATATTAATTATAATATAGATACGATATTGACTTTCAATGCCTAAGTACTACATGTAGCAGTTTTCAAAGGAAATATCCACACAATTAATATCTCCAGCTATAGAATTTGTTCCCTAACATTTATATTCATATCAGGAAGTTAATCTCTATATAAATACATTTTAAGAGCCTTATTATTTTTGAGTCTATTCATTTCAAGGACATTGTATGTGAATGAGCTGATAATTTTACTGATATCCACATAACTGTTCCTAAAGTCTAGTATATGAATAATTTTATCCACAGTGCTATGTTTCAGGGAATTATTTGTTGTGAAAGCCTTTATGTCTTAAATATAGAAGAACAATTTTGATTTAACAGATAGTAACAGCTAATGAAAAGCTGGCAGAATTAGGGCTCCAAATTATAGCAGCTATGTGAATATAATTATAATTAAAAGTCATTTTTGAAAATGTAGCTTTTAAATCATAATCCACAAAATAACAGGTTATGTGAGTAAATGACAGCTATGTAAGGTAGGATACTTTTAGACATTCATCATTTCTCATTCAAATATCCACTATTTCTAGCCTATACCAAGTTTTGTTGCATCTAATGTGACTTTACTGCTTTGTATAGTAATAGATATTTATATCTCACAAAATTATCTTTGTAAAAACCATGTCATGTTTACCTTAATACTTTTCTTTCATAATCCTATGATTTATCAGAGATTTCATCAATCAATCCAACATGAAAATAAATACACATCTGGTTATTCATTCTCTAGACTTCTGTGGAACTTTTGTTTCTCAATTGTAAATGTCATTTGCACATGGAGATAAATAAAAATCATTTTATATTAATTTTGCTTTTCATTGAAACACAAAAATAACTTGTTTTGGGACATGTCACAAAAAATTGCCTGCTAAGAATCAATATATGTAGAATCCATTTAACCCCCTTCAGAATATCCTTATATTTGATCCTGTGATCAGGTGTGTCATGTATTGACAAAGAGCTGTGGGCCATTCCTGATCAATGGAAATGTTTATGTGTAAAAAGTACACACTTGGGAGATGAGATAGACAGAGAGAGAGAGAGAGCGAGAGTGAGAGCGAGTGTATGAGTTTTCTTGGGTAAAATGATGGCAGGAGAAACAATCTCCAACATGGATAACAAATGACTTATTATTTTCATTGAGTTATCCTATTCCTGCTGAGCTTAACGTATAAATATCATAATTTCTTAAACTATCAGGATGTGTATATTGTTTTGGGAAAAATCTAGTTTAAGTTAAAAATCTAGTTTAATCTAGTTTAAGTTATCTGCTTAAGTTAAGCAGATATGATACTATCTGCTATACATTCCTGCCTTCATCTTTACAAAGTGTAAATTGAGAAATAACAGCGAGTCTAATGTAATGAAAATAATTATGATGATCAATAATGGGCTTTCTTCCATGACAGAGGAGGAACAATCAGGATTAATCAATAGGACTGCTTTAATGATAGACCCTGTTATATTCAGACAAAGAACTTTTCCTGATCAAGAGGTTGCTTTAGTGTCATTGGGGTCATAGAATATAGATCTGTAAATTAGTTCAACAAAAAGTCCTGAAGATATTATGTCTGACAAATGATAGAAACTTGGGGGAGTCCCAAAGAGCATATTTAGGCAACTCTTAAATCTTATTTTTAATAAAGTATATTGATTTTCTCTTATAACAAATAAAATTTTGATAAAAATATAGCATTTGCTTAAATGATATGTGGTCTGAAATGTGACCTTTCTTAGTTTGAAACATATGGAAATACAAAAATATCAATCAACAGTGTTTTCAGGACTTGAAAAACTCAGAAAAGTGAGCCCAAGGCTTAATTGTTTGCAGCATTGCATAGCATAACATCTTTGTTTTTTAATAGAAATGAAACTATGTGTCCCAAAACAAATACTGAAAATAAGGCAGTTTTGATTCCTAAAATGTTTTGAAAATATGGTATTATTTTGACAAAAAATTTACCCTATTATCAATAAGTGTTTTCCTTAAAATTTGGGGGATACCCTCTGGTATTGAGAATGGTTGATTTTTGTTTGGCAATTCGAGGATATCCTGGGGATCAAATATCTTTTTATCTAGTATTTTCCACTATTTGCCTATAAAAAGTGATGTGGTATTGCAGATATGGATAATAATTCCCTCTGGAGAGATTAAAAAAAAGACTATTGATTTTTTTCCTTTATTCCTTTTGAGTTCTTGAAAATAAATATTTCATAACTCCACTGATAGTCAACTGGCTGTCAGTCACAAAAATATTAAAGGAACATTTATTATGGGCTTTGAATTTCCAATTTAAGCAAACTATGTTTTGGCCAATTTTCTTATACTAGGGAAGAAAAGAAAACTAATAACTAATCAAAAATAATTGATCTAGAGGCAATTTTCAATGAAAACTGAGGCTATCTTCACAGCCTAAAGTTAAAAAGAATTAGATACTCTTCTAAGGAAGGGTATATATGTTTAATTAATGACACTTTACTAAATATTTATTACATATTCATCATACCTTTATTACATTTGTCATAAAATATTAACTAGGAGTCTTCTTTTCCCCGTGTTCTGGGAATATAGAAGTGACATATAATTCAAAGTCCCTGCCATCATGAAATTGGCCTTTTAATGAAGGATGACTAAAAGTAGACAAATAAGCAAATACATGTAATGTTAAAGAATATAAGTGAATAAGTAAATGAAAAACGATAAGGGGAAATGGAACACATGGGCAAGAAAGTTCAATTTTACATAAAGTTTTCAAGGAAGACCTCCCAAATTAATAGACATTTGAGCTAGATGGAATCCAGACGAAGTGAGGAAATAGTGAGGATAAGGATAAGTGTGATAATAGTATACTAGGATAAAAGAAACAGGACATGATAAAGACAGGAGCAGGAGTCAGCTTGTTTGGAAGAAATTGGGGTTAGAAATTTAGTTTGATGCCAAATATTTGATAAGTTTAAGATATCAAAGCATGTCTTAATGGCCCTGTAATATGATCAAGGTAGTAATTTTTTATTCCTATTTGTATGGGTCACAGAGTGGTCAATATCTAAGAAGTGTTGATTTTATATCCCTCTTCTTTTGGGGGATGTCCCTACTTTTGTATCCTCAGCTCTTACCTGAGGCCCTGATACAAAATAGATTCTGTGTATATACTTGATAAGTGGAACTGAACTTGCTAGCAATAAAATAACAGTGCCTGATGAGTTCACAAGGAAAACAATCATTTACTTACAAACTGTAGTATAATCTTCACTTTTTCCAACTAAAAGGAGAAAAACAGAAGTGATTTTCCTCACTTGTTAATATGGTTTCATGAGAAAGTAATTATAGAAATTTGCCCACATGCATTGAGAAGTTAGTTCAATACATGAAAGACCCTGTAGCTAAATTGACACTCGTTCAATCAAGATTACTATGCTTAGGTAAGTAAAGCCTAAATATCATCCTGACTCTTCAAATAATAGCCACAATTTCCAAAAAGTCTTATGAGTGGCATGTTTAGAGAGATTATTATATAGTTGTAGATTTTATTATGCTATCAGAATTTCCAATAAAACCCAAAAACAGTGGCTTGCAAACTGTTAACATAATCATCTGTCTTTGTGTTAACATAAGCATGGCTGTGTTAACATAATCATCTGTCTTTATATATAGTTATATATCAATTCTTAGGGCTCATCCCAGACCTACTGAATTAGAACATCCGGGACTAGAGCCTGAAAAATGTACTTTGTGGAGGTTTCTTAATGATTTTGTTGCCTCTATTTTTTAAATTGGAATATAGAAGCTACATTCAACCACACAATGCATCCCCATACTTATATCCTGTTAAGTTCTAACTATGCAAAATTCACCATGCTAAGCACTGATATGTCCACACAAAACCTTGAAGAATATATGTATCTGTATATGTTAGCTAAGCTTGTCTAGGCTTCACTAACAGTGTCTCTAAATTGTAGTAATTTAGGCAATTAAAGTTAATCTTTCACTCATAATTTCCAGACAGGTGTTCAGATTAGAGGCACATCTCCTTTCCATTGTTATTCAGGGATCCATAACTGGGTTTTCTATCACAGTCATCTGGAAAGGGGAAGGGACATGAAAAAGTATGTATTGGAGATATCAATAAGCTAGGTCCAAAAGCAGTAAACACTACTTCTGTTCATTTTCCAGTGAAGGAAATTTAGTTACATCATCATACCTAATTATAAGGGAGACTAGGAAAGATAGTCTAGCTATATGCTCAGGAAAGGGAAGAATAGGTTTTATTGGACATCTGGCTGTTTTGACTTTAGTGTGAACATTATAGTTTAAAGATGAGTGCTGGTCAGTAACACACAGAAAACAAATTTTAAAACCCTTTCAAAAACAGTATGTACTTCTGCACAGTAAGATGACTATAGAGGGAAGAATGTATTTGGTTGTAATATCAAATTATTGTACCACTGTGCTTGCATGGGAAAGCTGAGTTTAAACTAGCTAGGATATAATTTTTTGAAAACAGAAAGTAAGGTACAGTTTTTTTTTTTTTTTTTCTCACAGTTTTCCTTTTTCTTTAGCTACTTGAAGGGAGAGAAATTTTATCAGATACATCACTTGAAAAATAGAGGAACACAGTCACTGGGGAAAATTTAGCCCTTTAACAAAATGATTGTAGTCTGGAGCTTAAAAAGGAAGTTGCACTTTTTATAAGAATACATATATATATATATATATATATTCATTAATATATATGTATGTATATACACACACATACTGGGGGAAAGACTGAGATTCAGGAAAGGTGATTTTGATATTCAAATTTTAGCTTTTTGTGTTTTATTAGGTGCTATTATGATACCTCTAAAATTTATACACATTCTGTTACATAGAATATTGTTTGTTTCTGGCTCCTGAGTGAATGAGTAAGGGGACATACTGGGGAGAGATAGACAATAGGGATTTGGAACAGCATGGATGGTTATTGATAAAATGAGAATAGCACAACAGGAGCAGATAACTAATCAATAATAATAAATTGTGGGGAAAGCACAGGGTTTTCAATAATAATGGGGGACTAATAGTCCTGTTATTTTCCTCAGTATTAAAAAAAAGTACATCAACAGATGAATGGATGAAGAAGATGTAGTACATATACACAGTGGAATATTAGTCAACTATTAAAAGGAACAAATTGGGTCATTTGTAAAGATGTGGATGGACATAGAGACTGTCATACGGAGTGAAGTAAGTCAGAAAGAGAAAAACAAATATCGTATATTAACACATATATGTGGAATCTAGAAAAATGGTACAGATGACCTTATTTGCAAAGCAGAAATAGAGACACTGATGTAGAGAACAAACATATGGACACCAAGGGGGGAAATGGGGCAGGTGGGATGAATTGGGAGTTTGGGATTGACATGTATACATTGTTTTATATGGAAGAGATAACTAGTGAGAGCCTACTGTATAGCGTGGGAAACTCTACTCGATGCTCTGTGGTGACCTAGATGGGAGGGAAATCCACAAGGGAGGGAATATGTGTATACATATGGTTGATTCACTTCACTGTACAGCAGAAATTAGCACAACATTGTGAAGCAACTATACTCCAATTAAAAAACCTAAACAACTCATAGAGAACAGTATAAGCCCATAATTTAGTCAAGGGCGGGCGTCTGAACTTAAGGCTATCACGTCTATGCAAGTTCTAAGAAAGTAAAGATTATTTTATAGTAAAAAAAAAAAAGGTTTACCTACTTGTTAGAACTTTATAAGTTATACAAATATGTATTTAAGTACATAATTCAGTGGGATAATGATATGAACATGGCATTCTAAGGAAGGCAAATAAGAGGGACATTTCATCCAGAAGAGGACATGCAAGTCTATTTAAAGGAAGTACCATCTTAGATGAGATATGAAAAATGAGTAGGATCAAACCACACAGGATGTAAATGGGCGTATTTCAAGAAAAGGGAATAGCCTATGTAAAGGACCCAGGTCTAAAGAAAGCATGTGCTATCACACCAATTGAATTCATATCTATGGAACTGGAGAGAGGGCAGGTGAATTTGGTTATAGGGGAAGAAATGGAACAGAGACAGAAGCAGTAAGAAGAGAGAGCTAGGCAGGAGCTAAATACAACTAGGCTGTATAGGCTATAATTTATATTTTGGACTTTAAGAACAACAATTATTGAGTGCCCACTATATTAGTAGTAGGGAAAGTTTTGTGGCAATCTATTGAAAATCCAGTTATAGCTTATGTGCTTAAAAGCAAGATTGGTAGAAAGATATATTATTGCTAAAAATAAAAGCATATGCAAAGGTTAGGAAGACTAGATTTGAGAGAGTATTGTGTAGGAAGTGATGATGAAGTCATCGTGGATGAGATGAGCTTCTAATAAATATAATATATAGAGGTAATGTAGAAAATGAATTTCTTCCCTTCCTTCTTCTATCCATTGTTTTTTTTTCCTTCTCTCATTTAATCACTCTCCTTATTTTCCATAGGAATGGATTTTTTTAAAAGGAAAATGTTACTCTTAAACTAAGAAAGAATGAACTCTCTGGGTGACAAAAGTGAAAAAGAATATCAACATTAGAGTGAAGAATAAGATCAAAGAGCTCATAAATAGAATAGCTGTATTACTATTACTAATAGCTGATATAACTCCTAATGTCTGGGAGTTAGGGCTTAGGCTCTGTAATAGAAAGGCTATTATGAAAATAGTTTCCTCCTTGTAGAGAACCAGACTAAACTAGATAAATGAAGCTAGGAGTCATGAAATTGTCTACGGTTTGAGACATTGAAACCAGAAAAACTTTATCTCCTATACCAGGAGGCAACAAGCAGATTGGCTATCTGTCCTGGGCTGTGAGTAGAACAGTAATAATCTATAATAAATCATAATCATAAGATTGCATGGTACAAACCATTATGAGGTTGCCCTAGAATGATGTGGTTGGAAATAACTGAAAAATCAACATTCAAACGTATTTGGCCTGAGTAAAACTATAAGGCTCAGAAAGAGAGAAACTCAAAATAACATTATAACACTACATTCAGATTCCAGGGCACATGGTTTCTCACAGATAACATCCACAAAAAATATATTTAACATAAGAATCATTGTAAATCACACGTATAAATAAAACATCTTGAAGGACAGTCAGCGAGGCAAAACAAATAGAACAATATGCAGTCTAATAAACAGAGATAGCATGATAATAATAAGGGTATTTCATATCAATGAATGAACTGATCATAGATATTGAAAAGGAATGTAACATATGAGCCAAGACCAGGATGTCATGGAATATGTATAGGCACATTTGAAAAATTACAAAAATTGAAACTGAAAACATAGTTTTATAATATAACCTAATGTATGGCTAGGAGAGCACAATAGACCATCTGTAAAGATAACTGGTAATTTTAAAGATATATTTGAAAGGAAAAACTGGATTAGACACAGAGAAATAAACACATTAAAAATATTATTACAGAAGATTTTAAAAAGGAAGGATAGCATGAAGTCTGGGTACAGTGATGGTCTTTAAGCATATACCTAGAACCAGAGTGAGAACTCTTAGCTTATGCATGTCCTACATCTAGCTTGGAACTCTGAGAATGGGAACATAAGACAGAAGTGAGGAATCTGCACTGCATAAACAGTGCTCCAGGTTTAAGACATTTATATATAGGACAGCCTTAGAAATGAGGCAGGAGATGACTTGAATTAACACATTTAGAGAAATTTTCCTACAGCCAATACAATTAAAAGTGGCAGAAAACAGCATTGCTTTATTTGTCATTTCACCTTCTGTTAATGACAATTGCCTACCTAAGATCTTATTTTTGGAAGTTAAATCTGGGTCCCAGTCCAAGAAATATTTTCTAACACATAACATTTATTTGAATGCAGCATAGATTGAAATTATCCGTAGACATCTTTTTCATTAATTTTATTCCAGATTTTTTTTTTTACCAGTAGTCTTACTATGAAGTAGGCATGCATATTTGAAATACAAAGCAGGATGAAATTCTTTTACATGTAGCTGAAAGAGTATAAATAATCAGCAACTATTAAAACTTTAGAAATGTATTAGTATTGAATAGGGACTTAAAATTTTCACAGGTCTTCAGAAAACTGTATCTACTTGATTATATTTATGATAAATAATCATGACTATCTCCAAAATGATAGAATATGTAATTTTTTAAAAAATATATAAACAGTCTACCAGTGGGAATTAAATTTGGAAAGTGACCAAAATCAAATTTGGCTAATCTATTTTATTCTGTGAAATACCTCTTTATTAAATTTTCTAAACCTGTTGTGTTATTGCCAACAACTGAGTTAATAAAAATTACTGTAGAGGACTGAGAATTATTTACCTAGGAATATTCAGATATACAGGATTTACCTAGAATCTCATGCCAAGTTGGAGAATGAGAATCTTCTTAATTGCTGGCAAATGAAACACTTTTATGGAATAATTTCATATTTTTTCAACTATGCATTTATCTGGAAAAATAAAATTTCCTAAAGACTTGGAGGTCAATTGACTGGTGTGCTAAGAATTCCCAGGAAATTCTGAGGAGCAAATTGATGTAGGATTGATTAGGAACAGGAATAAAATAAAAAAGAATTATTGACATGAATCAAAATTGTGGGGTGGAATATATAGTCCCTCTCTATAACCCCAGAAAGCATCAGCAATGTTTCTCAAACTCACACTCAGATAAAAAACAAATTGTGACTTAGGTAAGGAGAGACTTTATTCAAATGCATCTTATTTTGCAAAAGGGGGTAAAAGGACTATTGTAATAGGGGAAGGGGTACTACTGTGATAAGGATAATATTCTGACCATGATATCTGCAAGCAACTCAAAAATTAGCTGAAAAGGAGCTTTTAATTTACCAATATTCACTGAAAGTAATTTATTTTTTTAATTTTGGAAATGAAATTGTGGCTTAGATTCTCAGTGAGATTTATTTGGTGTAAGATAAATATAGACAAAAGGCTAAAGAACTATAGTATTAAGTGGCACTGAGGTTGTAACAGAGGAAATTTGCAGAAATCTTCAACAAAACTATAGAATTTCCATGGACTATGTAATTAGTATAGATTCCATTATAATTAATCTCTATCTACAACCACTAACATTTACTTGTTACTATTTTTTTTTAATTTATTTTTGGCTGCTTTGGTTTTTTATTGCTGTGCGCAGGCTTCTCATTGTGGTGGCTTCTCTTGTTGCAGAGCATGGGCTCTAGGCACGCGGGCTTCAGTAGTTGTGACACACGGGCTCAGTAGTTGTGGCTCATGGGCTCTAGAGTGCAGGCTCAGTGGTTGTGGTGCACGGGCTTAGTTGCTCTGCAGCATCTTCCCGGGCCAGGGCTCGAAGCTGTGTCCCCTGCATTGGCAGGCGGATTCTCAACCACTGCGCCACCAGGGAAGCCCTAGTTGTTACTATTTTATAAAACCCTCTTTCATCAACACTCTGAGGTCTATTTTGTGATGTTTTTATTTCACCTGGAATGAATATAAGTAAACTTGAGATCTAAGCTATATTGGTTTGGTAGAGATATTTTTATTTTAGGAGCATAATGTAAAATAGCTAAATTTTTATCTTCCATTAGAGATAAGGTTATATACAAAAGTCTACAATTTAAAAATAAATACAAAACAAGGTGCTATGCTATTTAAAAACATGAAATTAAACACAGAAAAGAAAGTAAACAAACAAACCAAAAAGCTGATAAGATTTAAATTGGCTTGACTTGGGAAAACAGGAATTACAGTGGGGAGTGGTATGACAATGGCCGCCATTTTAGGTTTTTATTTCATTTTTAAAAGATACGTTACCTAAAATTAATGTAGATTAAATGAATTTAAGAGTAACAACTCACTAAAATTCTTTCCCTGGAAGTTCCTAAGAATCAATTGATATTTTCCTTTGTGCCATTTTAACCATATTTCTTAAGTTGTCCTTTGATGAGTAATGAATGGGGAGTGTGAGGAATGAGGGCATGGAAGAATGAGTTGTTAAATCTAAAACAAAATTCTCAAGGAGTTTTATTTTGGTTGAGATATTCCTTGCTTAGAAGTCTAGAAAAGACGATAGGTTTATAGATTTTTTTCTAACCTTCGAAGTGTAAATAACAGTGTAAGTGTATTTTGCAAGGGTGTTAAGAGAATAAATTATTAGCGATAAACCTGGCACTCAGTATTTTTACAAATTTGTACTTCCCTTGATACTCGCCATACTTTGATTTTTAAAAGCTTCAAATTTCATAGAAATGACATCCAAGGGAAGGGATTAAAAAAGAGGTGAGATATTTATGTCAAAATCAGTGTAATCTTAAACCAAGAAGATATTTAGGTCTTCCCAGGCGCTGCTTTACTTGTGATAGGATCCTCTCCATTTAAGTCAGCTCAAGCAGTTCATGAACGAGTCCTCTGCAGTAGCAAATGCGCTTTCTCCTTTTGCCAGCTGTGGCTACCCACTGGCTTCTGCTGCTTTATAAAAATGGTTTAAATCTGAAATAAAACACACAATTAGAAGTTCGTGTACATACAGTATTTTTATTCACTGAACGGACTTTGTACCATGTTATACACTAAATGGCATCTTTTCCGTGTTCAAGAAAATGTAAACATATGGGGGTTGGTTAATTACTAACCAGGGTAATTAAGTAGCTGTGTACACTACTTTCTTTGCAGATTTTCATGTAACTCACAGTTGAAAATTCAAACCTGCGTTTCCATTAAACTTAAGAGAATTGTAAACACTGTTGATTTTCCCCTAACTATTCTTTGCAAGGAATAGGCAATATACAACAGGAGAATATTGCAGTTTATTTTTATCAGAGCCTTGACTCCTAGAGTTGTTTTACTTTATGTGAAGATTTCCATTACAGAAGATTTCCATTGTCTTCCTTTCTAAGGTGTTTGCTATTTGGTCATGAGTCATTTGAAGAAAAAATGGTTTAAAATTAAATGTGCTTCGTAATGCAGATAATTTTCAGTGATTCTACTGTTATTTGTACTGAAGACTTCCATGAACTTACTTATAGTATTTCTAAACTACCATTAATGGAAAAAAATATTGCATTTAGCGAACAGTCATCCCTTCTTGTGCTCTGACGGCTCTGAAAGAAAATGAAATAAAAATGCCCTAAATATTTTCTAAAAATGAAGTTACAATATAGTACATATGCTGCCAGCCCTTTTGAACTAATAGAGCACCAGAAATTGTGAAATAGAGTAAAATAAATTTAAAAATATGCTTCAAAGTGCAGGTTATAGGCAGGGAGCAGTGATTTTTGGAAACTTAAACAGCTGTGTTTTTGTGGCCCCTATTCAGACATAATACTAGTGTCACTAAATAAAAATAGCACCTTTTTCATATCCCATTCATATCCCTTGCCCATCCTGGTAAGGGAGATTTACTGGTTAAGAGAACATTCTTAATATCCCTTCCATGGAAGAAATTATGCCAGCTTATGCTCAGGCCCATGGGGACACTCCCCAGAACCAGGCCTGTGTTCCTGAAAAGGTTTGCAGTAAGCTTCTTACTCTTTTCTGTTCTATGTGAAAATGATCCCAAAAAACTAGACTTGCATTGTATACTTACACATGGCTCACCATGCATGATAACACTAATGTTTGTTGAACCTCATTGATAGGGTCACGTCATCAAAATTAACACAGCTGGTTTGTGTACCTTCTAGTTTGATCCATATCCATCATGAAACCAAGTAAAACTGAAACATTTATATTTGCCACTCACTCACGTGAAATATTAAAGAGTTTTTAAGGAAGACATGTTACTTAATGAATCTTAATCATTTTAGTAAGTTAATTCTTGAATGTACATTCTAATAGCTGAATCAGTTATTATCAAATATGCCCCTCTGCCAAGCTGAGGCTTATTGTATCCTTTTCCACTACTCAGCAGAATGAACTCCAACCCTCCATTTGAGCATTTATCATATTCTATCTTATGTCGCTTATTGTTTGCTATTTTTTATTGTCTAAATGAACTTTTGTTGAACTTTGCATTCAGCTATATTTTTTTCTACAGCTAGATTGCTGTGTAACTCATAATCAGCAGTAAAGGGATTAAGATCTTTTCTACAAACATCTCCACAAACAATAAAAAGCATACCTTGAAACCTTCTTTTTTGATAACTGATAAGGGAATTTTAATAGAATATAAAAAAAGGGAAAGTAATAGAGCCAAAATCTGTTTGCCTACTTCCATGTTTGCCTTCCAGTCTGTTCCTCCAACTCATCCCATTTCAGGTTCCTCATAGTAGCTCTCACTCTAAAGTACAAATTGTGTCATGGCTCTTCTTTGCTTGAAACCCTTCAGAAATTTCCCTTTGACCTACAAAAATTTGAATCTATGAATGGCTATCCACTCACCTCACTCAAATGTTATAATTAAAGCAAACCGCAGCCCAAATTCTGTCATGCATACATACATGCATTAGAAAAACATTCATTAGAAAACAAGCACAGACAGTTCATGAACCTGTTCACTAAGCTCTCTGTCTTTTTTCATGTACTCCTGCCTCTTGTATGTAAAGTTCTATCAGGGCATATGGTACAACAACCCTTGGGTTGGGTTCTGTAGCCTTGTAGCTGGCCTAAGGCAACGGCATTCACCCCAAACTCATAGCAAGATACAGGCTGATTAAAAAACTATGATTCACTGGTAAAAATTTATATCTCATATTTATCATACCACTTGGCAAAACCTCATATATTGACAAAAATAAGGCTCACTGAAGGGATTATAATAGTGCCTCTGAAGTGTGATCTTTCTGAAATAATGTCAGTTGACTACCCCTCTGTTGTACATTTTCTCTAAGGATAACTTATTACCTTGATTTGAAGCTTGAATTAACTAGGACAATATAATATACTTTCTAGGCTGAAGTTTACAAAATTACAGACATCTTAAAATGATTTTGACTATTTTCTGTATTCAATTTTATTCATGAAAGTATTACATACTTTTAATTAAAAACTCAAAAAGTAAGAAGAGTATAAAATTAAAACAAAAGTTCTTTCTCAAAAGTGATCCTCTTAGTTCATAGAAATGGAAGACCAGTGTCAAAATGTATAGAATTCAACAGTTGGAGGAAAAGGTAAGTTGTCAACAATAGGAACATTGTGTAAAACATGAGAATTTAGAAGATTTGGAAAGCAGAAGATCACAGAGAAGAGGAAGATTGCTACCCATATTTTTAAGTCAAGGGCTGAAAAGCAACCAGCATCTGGATTTAATAGGTAATGAAAAACAGCCATCACTCATAGATTTAATTTCAAAGTGTGTTTTCAATCACATGGATATGTTTTGGTACTATGACCATTGTCAGGTTAGCCATGATTGGCCATGATAAAAATAAAAGTGGTGAATATATTCTTGCTAAAAATTTGGACAAGTTTTAGTACTATGAATATCAGCTAATGCTATAAAATAATTTTATTCATTACCAAAAGTACCAGAGAATAAATAATTTTGAAAAATTCCATAATGTTAAGTAATTCTTAGAGAAAATATATGTAGAAATATATTGAATTGAATTGCTCCTCACTGTAATGGCTAAAAAGGCATAGTTTTACCATCTTTCACAAGAATCTATTATTGTGAGAGATACAACACACAGAGTAATAAAGTGCTCCTATATATATATATTGACCACCTTTATCCATCTGATGGTTCTCTGAATTTTGATTCCCATTGGAAATTCCTGGTGATATTATGCAAATATACATTCTTACAGGGGAAAATTCTTTATTGATAGCATTTAGTGCAAAACAATTTCATGGAATTATGTTACCAAAATCTCAGCTAATTCACAGTGTAAATTGTTAAAGTCAAAAGATATTAACAGAAATCAAAGAGGAAATCAAAAAATACCTAGATACAACAGACAATGAAACCACGACAACCCAAAACCTATGGGATGCAGCAAAAGCAGTTCTAAGAGGGAAGTTTATAGGAATACACTCCTACCTCAAGAAACAAGAAATATCTTAAATAAAAAACCTAACCTTCCACCTAAAGCAATTAGAGGAAGAAGAACAAAAAAACCCAAAGTTAGCATAAGGAAAGAAATCATAAAGATCAGATCAGAAATAAATAAAAAAGAAATGAAGGAAACAATAGCAAAGATCAATAAAACTAAAAGCTGGTTCTTTGAGAAGATAAACAAAATTGAAAAACTATTGCCAGACTCATCAAGGAAAAAAGGAGAAGACTCAAAGAAAGTAAAGATAATACAAACAGATGGAGAGAAATACCATGTTCTTGTACTGGAAGAGTCAACATTGTGAAAATGACTATACTACCCAAAGCAATCTACAGATTCAGTGCAATCCTTATCAAACTACCACTGGCATTTTTCACAGAACTAGAACAAAAAATTTCACAATTTGTATGGAAACACAAAAGACCCCGAATAGCCAAAGCAATCTTGAGAAAGACAAATGGAGCTGGAGGAATCAGGCTCCTGGACTTCGGACTGTACTACAAAGCTACAGTAATCAAGACAGTATGTACTGACACAAAAACAGAAATACAGGTCGATGGAACAGGATAGAAAACACAGAGATAAACCCACCCACATATGGTCACCTTGTTTTTGTTAAAGGAGGCAAGCATATACAATGGAGAAAAGATAGCCTCTTCAATAAGTGGTGCTGGGAAAACTAGACAGCTACTTGTAAAAGAATGACATTAGAACACCCCCTAACACCATACACAAAAATAAAGTCAAAATGGATTAAAGACCTAAATGTCAGGCTAGACACTATAAAACTCTTAGAGGAAAACATAGGCAGAACACTATGACATAAATCACAGCAAGATCCTTTTTGACCCAGCTCCTAGAGAAATGGAAATAAAAACAAAAATAGACAAATGGGACCTAATGAAATCTAAAAGCTTTTGCCCAGCAAAGGAAACCATAAACAAGACAAAAAGACAAACCTCAGAATGGGAGAAAATATTTGCAAATGAAGCAGCTGACAAAGGATTAGTCTCAAAAACTTACAAGCAGATCATGAAGTTCAGTATCAGAAAAGCACACAACCCAATCCAAAAATGGGCAGAAGACCTAAATAGACATTTCTCTAAAGAAGATACACAGATTGTCAACAAACACATGAAAGAATGCTCAACATCTCTAATCATCTGAGAAATGCAAATCAAAACTACAATGAGGTATCACCACACACCAGTCAGAATGGCCATCATCAAAAAATCTACAAACAATAAATGCTGGAGAAGGTGTGGAGATAAGGGAACCCTCTTGCCCTGTTGCTGGGAATGTATACCTTGATACAGCCACTATGGAAATCAGTATGAAGGTTCCTTAAAAAACTAAAAATAGAGCTACCATACAGCCCAACAGTCCCACTACTGGGCATATACCCTGAGAAACCATAATTCAAAAAAAGTCATATACCAGAGTGTTCGTTGCAGCTGTATTTGCAATTGCCAGGACATGGAAGCAACCTAAGTGTCCATCAACAGATGAATGGATAAAGAAGGTGTGGCACATATATATAATCGAATATTACTCAGCCATAAAAAGAAACAAAATTGAGTTACTTGTAGTGAGGTGGATGGACCTAGAATCTGTCATACAGAGTGAAATAAGTCAGAAAGAGAAAAACAACTACTGTATGCTAACACATATATAGGGAATCAAAAAAAAAAAAGGGGTCTGAAGAACCCAGGGGCAGGACAGGAATAAAGACACAGACATAGAGAGTGGACTTGAGGACATGTGGAGGGGGAAGGGGTAAGTTGGGTTGAAGTGAGAGATTGGCATGGACATGTATACACTACCAAATGTAAAATAGATAGTGGGAAGCAGCTGCAAAGCACAGGGAGATCAGCTCTGTGCTTTGTGACCACCTAGAGGGGTGGGATAGGGAGAATGGGAGGGAGACCCAGGAGGGAGGAGATATGAGGATATATGTACATGTATAGCTGATTCACTTTGTTATAAAGCAGAAACTAACACACCATTGTAAAGCAATTATACTCCAATAAAGATGTTTAAAAAAGAAAAGATATTGGGCTTCTCTGGTGGCACAGTGGTTGGGAGTCCGCCTGCCGATGCAGGGGACACGTGTTCGTGCCCCGGTCCGGGAGGATCCCACATGCCGCGGAGCAGCTGGGCCCATGAGCCATGGCCGCTGGGCCTGCGCGTCCGAAGCCTGTGCTCCGCAACTGGAGAGGCCACAGCAGTGAGAGGCCCCTGTACCGCAAAAAAAAATAAAAAATAAAAAGATATTAACAATGTAATCAAATTACCATATCTCTGAATATAGGAATAGGATGAGAGTTATGCGTATTCCCTATCCAACATTATCTGATATGAGGAGTAGGGAGGTGACAGCAGTGATCAAAGAATCATAAAAATATCACCACCCAAAACCAGTTTTCCCTTTAAATTATAAGCCTTTTATACATGCTTATAATTCAAAAACTGTATTTTGTTATTTTGAAAAGCCTACTGAGCAGCTCATAAACCCTTGTCCCTAGATTAACCAATCAGATCAATATCCTCCACCCTTCTCTCCTATTCTATCAAAGCTGAAAAGCAGTGCAAAATCCCGTGAGAACAGCCCCAGTTATGAAAGCAGGCCTAGCTGTATAGCTGAGAGGAATCTCATAAGGGCTCGTGCAAAATATTTCATACAGAAGACATTTCCATCCTCAGGTAACTTATTTTTTATTAGGACATTTTTGTGGTTCGGTTTCTTGTTCCTCTAAACATCATTACAGTGAGTTGAGTCATTTATGCTGCTTTAGAGAAAACTGCACCCTATGGGAACTGAAGTCCTGAGTATGTATTATCTTTCTAGCATATTTGGTTATTGTTTTCTAATTCCTGACTTTCAGTTTTAATGATTCATTGTCAATGCAATTTCAATTTTCAGGAAAAAATTCCTTGTTTCTACATTTAAAAGGTGGAAATTACACAATATCACATTTTAAAACGACAAGGAGTTGTCACATCCAGAAGTGTTTGCCATTTAATCCGTAAATGTATTTCTTAAACAGAAAGCCTGTTATCTTTTGCCCTTTCAGGATAAATTTTTGACAGTAAAGGAAGGGCATTTAAGTAAGATCAAAGTTCAGGTTCTTCCTCTACAAAATTGTTCAATAATTTTGGAAAAATAAATTAAGCTGTCTATGTTTCAGTTTCGCTGTTCACTATGCTGAGAGCTGTAACTATCTGTATTTTCTTTCACTATAGACTTATGATTAAATATGATATGAGTTCAGCTACTCCAAAAACTTAAACTTTGCGCAAATAAGGTATTATACCCATTTTCCAATTACCATGTCTTCTACCAGTAGATTCACCCATAAACATCACAAACAATACTATTGTTCACTGGGCAAATACTGAATTTCACACTCATCTTTCCTTCTCTTTCAACAAAGTAAATAAAATAAAACTATATTTTTAAAAAATCTTGAAATAGTATTTAAATATTACTGATTTGAAGGGAAAAGTAAAAATTGAATAGATAATACCTGACACAGAGTACATAAATATAATAGGGCAACTTTTCAAATGGAAATTTAATCAAAATTTCATATAATTAAAAATACAGAGATTTAAGAAATCCATGCTCTATAGTAATACTATCTTGCCCAAAAGAGTAAGTAATGTGCTAGGGCTCAAAAACTTGTTTATTGCTCTACAAATGCTAACAGGTGCTTTATTTGTTTTGATTTTGTGTGTATGTGGGTGAATATCTTCTTGAAGAAGAAATCTTTAGTGTCTGCATTTGCTTCCTCTTGTGATTCATGATTTATGAGAAATGAATACAGCTCCAAGTAATTTTTTCTATTAAAGTACAATACACATATGGAAAATAAACATTATCATAAGCATCAAGCATAGTAGTTTACTATTTAAAAATACGCAACATTTACTACATCTATTAAGTGGTTATTTTAGTGTCAAGAAATGTGAAGGGTTTGAGATTTTACCCTATCTTCAAGTTAGCAAGTTAGCATACCACCATTTCATGGATGCTGGCAGAAATCATGAGACTCCTGAGGAAAAAGCAAAGGGCAGTTTATTTTTGGCAGCAATAGTAGTAGTTAAAATGTGGTCATTTGCAATGTTTCCTGAGCCTCAGTTTCCACCAGGTTGTGCAACAAGGCCCAGTGACATCTGCACATGCAGTGGGTTGTATTAGAGGAGAGGAGCTCTGAACTTAGGGAAACCCAATTTTTTTATAAGGGGCTACATGCAAACCAACTAAAATTATTTCCTAGAGAGAAGCATTATCTTTATTATACTAATCAGGAAAAAAATATTCTCTCCACCCTGAAGGGTACTATTTCTGTATCTTCCAAGCCCGTTTCTATATTAACATCTCTGAAAAGATAGTCTGGAACAAAAGGCAGCCAGTGCCTCTCCTTACACAACATGCACAAATGCAAGGGACCCATAAAGTACTGTCTCACAACTAAGTTACATTTCAATAAATATTTTGCATACTAAACGCACCCATGTAACTGGCAGTCAGATCAAGAAAAGAACATTGCCAGCAACACTGAAACCCCTCTCGTTTCCCTTTCCATCCACCCCTCCCCCACCAAGTATAATCACTGTCCTGAAATCTAACAGAATAAATTAATTTTGCCTATTTTTTGTACTTATAAATATATAAATGTGTATATATATATGTAGTGTGGTGTGTACTTGACAGGTCTGGCTTCATTCAAATTATGTTCATGAGATTCATTCATATTGCTGTGTGAAGTTATAGATGTTTGTTTTCTTACTGAGGTATAATTGACAAACATTATATTTGTTTCAGGTGTACAGCATAATGATTTGCTATTTACATATATTGCAAAATGATCACTACAGTAAATCTAATTAACATAGGTCACCGTACATAGCTTACCATTTTTTTTTTCCTTGTGATGGGAACTTTTAAGATTTATTCTCTTAGCAACTTTTAAATATGCGGTGCAGTATTATTAACTATAGTCACCATGCTGTACATTACATCCCCATGACATATTTATTTTATGACTGGAAATTTGTACCTTTTGACTCCCTTCACCCATTTCACCACCACCACCCCCATGCCCTGCCTCTGGCAACCAACAATCTGTCCTGTGTATATAGATGTAGATTTTCATTGCTGTATCAATATCCTACTTTCAATATGCATTTTGTAGTTTCTAATTTTGGCAATTTTAAAAATACAAGTAATTGTGTAGCATTCAGAGATCATTTGGCTATTGAGTGTTCATTTTCTTATCACCATATAATAAAACAATATTTCTGATTGTAAAAAAAATATATATATGAAAACACTGACTTTAATTTCAATAACAACCAACACATAATGTAAAATTACCTTTATTCTTGAACTTTAATAGATCTTGGGGTACAAATAATTATTTTGGCATACAGTTAAGAGATGCTAACCAACCACATCCTATTCTGAGATGATTTATTTTTTCTTAAAGCAAACATATAAGACTGTTAAGAGAGAATATTCTGTGACTACTCTGCATGGTAAGATTGTGACCCAAATATTTGTCACAGTACAATGTAATTAATGCCCATGCTGCACCATAAATAATGATATGTGTTGAAAATATATGCTATTGATATTCTGTTCATCACCAAGACCATTAATACAAAAAAAAAAAAAAATCCCCAGATTTAAATGTCAAGACTAGAGTCAAAATCCTTATGAAAACATCATGGTATATACCACAGAAACTGTGATATGTCTTAAATATGTAATTTTCAGGACTTATTAAATTATCTTTTGTGAAACCCTAATGTCCTAAAGTTTGTTTGTTTTTGTAGTTGTTTTTTTTTTTTTGATAGAACCAAATATCACTTATAGTAAAACAGGATGGGTAAAGCCCTATCAAAAGATCCTGCTATAAACAGGAACATCAACATACAGACATTGTAAAATAGATATTGACTTAAAATATGCCTTATTCAGAGACCATTATTTAGATGCTATTCTTTGTTTAATTTTTTTAATCCATTTTAGATATCAGAATCTTGATAATAAACCAATTAAGTTAGAACAGATTGGTTCAGATGCTTTCCTTTCAAAATATTTGAAGTGGTTCTTTAAAATGGGGACTTCATTAATAAAAGTGATTAGTTTCAATGTTACCTTAAGTGCTAAAGTGATTTGGCTTATAACATATGCTGTATACTCCAGGTCCTGTTGATATATCCTTCTGATAAGTTCTAATGCATGACTTTTTGTATTTACCAGTTTTGGCTAATCTTAGACTTCTTATTGCCATATCCCATGTACCAACAATGGGGAAATCTTTTCTTCTAGACACCCTTACACTTACTGTTGGCCTGACCTATTATGTTTATCTCAATCTCTGTATACACTTTTCCCTTTCTTGGCCTACAGTTAGATAAATTTACATTACAATCCGCTCCATATTATTGAGTGTGTTAGCTTTATAGTCATGTTTCTTACTTTTCTATTACATCTTTAACCATGTCAGAATATATGACAGTATTTTTTAAGGGAACTGGATAAGAAAAGAAGCATTTGAAGTATAAAATATATTATCTGAAATTTTCTAGTTTTGAATTTATATCCACAACTTGTATAAGAAATAATTCTTCTCTTAATATCATTAGTTGGAAATATATAAACCCATGTACTTATAAGAAAGGAAATTGAAAGAAATTGAAGCAGTGTCTCTTTTTTAATTTATTTTTTATTGAAGTATAGTTGATTTATAATGTTGTGTTAGTTTCAGGGGTACAGAAAAGCGATTCAGTTATACATGCATATATATCTATGTTTTACAGATTCTTTTCCCTTATAGGTTATTACAAAATATTGAGTGTAGTTCCCTGTGCTATACAGAAGGTCCTTGTTGGGTATCTATTTTATATATAACAGCACTGTATATTAATCCCAAACTTCTAATTTATCCCTCCCTCCCTTTCCTCTTTGGTAACCATAAGTTTGTTTTCTATGTCTGTGAGTGCATTTCTGTTTTATATATAAGTTCATTTGTATCTTTTTTTTTTTAGATTCCACAAATAAACAATATCATATGATATTTGTCTTTCTCTGTCTGGCTTACTTCACTTGGTATGATAATCTCTAGGTCTATCCATGTTGCTGCAAATGGCATTATTTCATTCTTTTTTATGGCTGAGTAATATTCCATTATATAAATATACCACATCTTCTTTATCCATTCATTTGTTGATGAACATTTAGGTTGCTTCCATGTCTTGGCTATTGTAAATAGTGCTGTAGTGAACATTGGAGTGCATGTATCTTTTCGAATTATGTTTTTTTCCAGATATATGCCCAGGAGTGGGCTTACAGAATCATATGGTAGCTCTAGTTTTAGTTTTTAAGGAACCTCTATACTGCTTTCCACAGTGGCTGCACCAATTTACATTCCACGAACAGTGTAGGAGTGTTCCTTTTTCTCCACACCCTCTCCAGCATTTATTATTCATAGAATTTTTGATGATGGCCATTCTCACTGGTGTGAGGTGATACCTCATTGTAGTTTTGATTTGCATTTGTTTAATAATTAGAGATATTGAGCATCTTTTCATGTGTCTTTTGGCTATCTGGAGAAATGTCTATTTAGGTCTTCCACTCATTTTTTTGATTGGGTTGTTTGGTTTTTTTAATATTGAGCTGTATGACCTGTTTGTATATTTTGGAGATTAATTCCTTGTTGGTTGCATCATTTGCAAATATCTTCTCCCATTCTGTGGGTTGTCTATTCGTTTTGTTTATGGTCTTTTTTTTTTTTATCTTTTTTTTTTTAAATGAAAGCGTCTTTATTTATTTATTTTTGGCTGTGTTGGGTCTTCGTTTCTGTGCAAGGGCTTCCTCTAGTTGCGGCGAGCGGGGGCCACTCTTCATCGCGGTGCATGGGCCTCTCACTATCGCGGCCTCTCTTGTTACAGAGCACAAGCTCTAGACGCGCAGGCTCAGTAGTTGTGGCTCACGGGCCTAGTTACTCCGCGGCATGTGGGATCTTCCCAGACCAGGGCTCGAACCCATGTGCCCTGCATTGGCAGACAGATTCTCAAAAACTGAGCCATCAGGGAAGCCCTATGGTCTTATTTTTAATCAATCACTCAACACAGGTTTAAAGTAACCCTTCTATTTCAAAGTGTGGTAAGTGGTAAGAATAAAGACAAGTTTGTCATCATACATGAACCCAAAAACCTAACAGACTAGAGGAATAGGCACTAAATTCTCGTAATGCCTCACATTCCACTCACACTTTCTTGTAATTAAAATCAGTATCACAAACTGTGAGGAATTGTTACCTTTTTCATTTCATTTATGAGAAAATGGAGGCTTAGAAAGTGCACATATTTAGTCAAAAAGAGACTGTCATGAGTCAAATTTCCTTCATCTGACTCAAAATTTCATTATTTTTCCTCTAAAACAAACAAGTAAATAAACAATAATAAAGAAACAAGGCCATGTTGGTTCCACAAATGCCTTCTAAATGGTGGAGATCTTTTCCTATCCTCAGAAAATTTGACCTTATTCCTCCTTATTGTTACCACTGATATTGTTTTCTTTTGTTTTGTTTCCTCACTTGCTACCTTTCGATACTGGCTGCAGTGATTTCAAGAAATGTAGAGAAGACATCCTGAGTATGTCCATAAGAAAGAGAGAATGCTTGGTGTTCAGTCTGTCTTTTTGTCCAACTTTAAAATGATACCCTATGTAGAAATTACAGCGTTCTGGGAAGAACTAAAAATTAATTATTTTTGAATCCAAAAGTCAGTTAAATTATATGATATTGACTAAAGAGCACTTTAATGTTCGACTGCTTCTAAACAGTCACATTATTATTAATGTCAAATTATAGGAATTGCTAGAATCAAAAGTAGAAAAGGCTTAAATTCATGAATACTAAACCCTAGTCCAGAGGTGACTCAATATCTTTAATGTTATTAATAAGAATTAATTGGTTAGAAGGGAAAATTGACAGACTTATTTGAATGAAATATTTTAGAGAGAAATATTATTTTATATGTAAGTAACTCAAGATAAAAAAAAGAGTTCAGAATGACTACCTCAGGAGGAATATAATTTATACAAGAATTATTAAAATGCAGATTTATTGCACATTAGCCAGTTTTCCTTAGTATGTATGCTAAATTTCATTTGAGTTTCATTTAGTAGAAACAAATTGCCTCTGATGCTTTCTACTTTAAATTTCATTTCAGGCATTTAATAGAACCAGTTATCTTATACTTCTTCTTTTCTATGAAGCAGGTATAAATCTTCTTCATTCTGTAGATCTCACGAAGGACCATTTTGGTGGGACTTATTTATATGTGTAACACATCATTTTATTTAACAGTCTAGTAACTTGCTCAGAGAAGTTAAATAGTTGATTTAAATCTCAGTTTTCATGTTACTTCTCTGATGAAACCTTCCCTGATTCTCGCAGGTAAAAAATCTCGCACATGGCTCTGTTTTCTTACTCTGTCTACATTTTTCTAGAAGGCAACCTGGATTGTATCTAGTGTTTTATTTATGCTCCTTTACACCATGAACTGTTAAAAGGGAGAGTTTGGTCATTATTTATTATATTTTGAAAACTTCTTCTGCTTGTTATTTTTTAAAGGAAATGGATCCAACTTTAATAATTCTCAATATATAGGTTAATTATTACTGCATAACAAATTACTCCAAAACATAGTTCCTTAAAACAAAACAACAAAAAATATTATGTCATCATGTTTTCTTTGGATCAGTAATTCAAGATCTGTGTAGTGGTTGGCTCTGTTCTGCGTGTCCAAGAAATTTGCAGTCAACAGATCAGTCTGAGATACAGCCATCAGAAGTTTCTGAGATGACTCATTTACATGGAAGTTAGCAGGAAGCCTTGGATCTTGGTTAATGTGGCTCTGCCGACTGGCTTTCCCAAAAGTAAGGAAGCCGCAATGACTTTTATTACCTAGTGCCAGAGACGCCATTTTACTTTCATTAGAAGGTAGTCATTAAGTCCAACTCACGCACTTATAGGGGGTAGAGTGGGGTGGATTTGGCTCTAAATTTGTAGGGAGTTGTTATAGTCAGGATTCTCCGGAGAAACAGGACCAATAGGAGATATAATAGGATATATATACATATATATATGTATATACATATATATATGTATATACATATATACATATATAGATATATATACATACATATATGTATATATACATATACACATATACATATATATGTATATATATATAGAGAGAGAGAGAGAGAGAGATCTGTATATCTATATCTATATATGTATATCTAGAGAGAGAGGGAGGGAGAGGGAGTTGATTTTTATTACAAGAATTGGCTCACATAATTATGGAAGCCCAGAAATCCCATTATCTTCCTTCTTCAAGCTGGAGAACCAGGAAAGCTGGTGTTGTAATTCAGTCCAGGTCCCTTGCCAGGACTGCCAATATCCAAGCACAGAAAATTGGTGTCCCACATTCCAGCTCAAGCAGAGAGCAAATTCATCCTCCCTCTGCCTTTTTGTTCTATTTAGGCTCTCATAAAATGGGATGATGTCCACTTGCAATGGTAAAGATGATTTTCATAAGTCAGATTCAAATGCTAATCTCTTCCTTAAATACCCTCACATGCATATCCAGAAATGCTTTACCAACTGTCTGGTCATCCCTTAGTCCAGTCAAGTTGACACATCTAACTAACGATCACAGAAGTATCAAATAATTTGTGGACATATTTTAAACTACCACACCCACCAACCTCCTATTATAGATAAAATTTTTTGTTTCCAAGGATCATTTAAGGACCTTCAGCTACTTATTTATAACTGGTGTTCTTTATAGCTATACTAGGTTAGGAAAGTATAAACACATGGATATCTTTTACTTACACTTAAGTTTAAAAATTGATTTGAATACTTCACTAAGCCTCAGTTACTCTTTTTGTGATATATAACAGTAGTTATTTCATAAGAATTTTGTGAGAATTAAATGAAATAATGCACATAAAGTGCTAAACACTGTGACTGCTACATAGTAAGCAATTACTATTAGATGTTAAGATCACTGGCATTATTGCCATCATTGTGATCATAAGCAGACATGAAGTGCCTCCACCATGTGTTTTTCTTTGCTGAGATCCTGCCTGAGTTGTTTTGACTCATCACATAGGCGAAAGGGATGCCCAGTTCATGTAGAGCCCTAGTTTTCTTCCACACTGGGTGAATGAAAAATTAAAGAGAACATCATGTGGAAAAATTGAACTTTCATCAGTTTAGTTATCCCATTGGAAAATAGACCCCTTATTTTAAGGTTTCCATGTTGTGCTTGACAGGGAGCCATACATTCCTTTTTGGTGAATAGGAAGGAAGGGAAGGTGAGCACCCCATAAACATTAGAAGTTTTGCAGGATAGTTAACATAGTGCCTGATATTGTAAAATCTCAAGTAAAATGCATTGCCTTAATTCATATAGGAATGATATAGTTTAGGAATATCATAGAGCCGCATATTAATATGTAGTATTTTACTTGAATAAATGGTTGCAAAGTACTTTTTTACCTCAACATATTCTTTGATGGCTGGATAAAAGAAAGAAAACATGGAATTTGGGGCTAAAAAGTTGCCTAACTTACTTTATTAAGTGAGCAGTGAGCCTATTTATTTCCCAGATAGCTGCTTTAGTCTAAGTTCTCAAAATAATCACTCATTCTATTTTATTTTGCCAATTTAGAGCTGTTTCTAGGATATAGTAAGAGAATAGAGATAAAATTTGTTGCCGTTATTTTCCTAGTCTTACTAGGGGTGAAATTAAAATACACGCAGAATTATATTTTTCTCCAAAGGAAAATTATTCCCATTTATTCTCATTTAGAAATATCCTGAACACAATTTTTAAAACTACTTTCTTCAAGTCCTGTATTGTTAACTAATGAAAGGTTAAAGCATATGATGTACCCTACAAAGAGTAGTAGCAATCAACCCAGGGAGCCAAAGTTCTTTCCATTTCCCTTCTCTTCCTTTATATTACAACATGAACAGGTCAAAATTTAATAAAGGGCAAAATTGCACAACAACTGGCAAAATGGCATCTTTCAGCTAATTACAGAAAGTATATTTTTATTATCTGCATTTTCAGGAAGTACAAGGTTTTAGTTCAGAATGGATATCTGGCAGTAGTCTGGGTTTGTTCCATGCAAAATAATTACATAAGGTAAAAATAGGTACTGGTCAAAATATTATTTATTTGAAAATAAAGTATGAATAATTCTTCTGACCTTGTGATGGGAAAAGCTAGGTTCATTGTTAATCTGCTCTTCACTCTCTGTTCCCATCTGCCTTTCACTCCACATCCTCAACCTACCATGTCAAAGCTGTAGAAATAGACATTCAAAATCTACATGCCAACATTCACACAAAAAGAGCCTTTGTAGAAAGTTCAGAAACTTCTAGGGACATTCTCTAAGACCCTACCTTAAAATTTTGGTTTCTCTTCAGACTCATAACTATGAGTTCCTAGTATAAGTTCCACATTAGAATTTTTCCAAAGTGAATTCATTTTATTCCATTCACTCTTACACGAAGGGTATTCATAAGCCTACTGAGCTTTGCTTTTGAAAGAACCCTGTTTTTAGGACAGTAGAATGAGAGGAAGAAGCAAAGGTGAGGCCATTTGTCAATTTTGGAATACATTTTCTTCACTGGTTTCCTTTTAAATAGCTTGATTGTCAAGACTACTTTTGTTATAATTCATCCACTCTGCTTATAAATAGTAATTGAAATAACAATTACAAAGTAAATAGGAGACTGAACCTGAGAAAATGAGGTAGAGAAAAACCAATACATTTTAAGAAGTTGATGGAACATCTCAGCCAAAGAGCATAGTCGAAGAATATCCTACACATTTAAAGGATAAATTTGGAAGTACTGAACCAAACTTTAGGGGAGTAAAGAAGTGAAATGGAGTTAAAGAGAAAAAAGAAAAAAACTCAGAATTCTGCCCATACCTATCCTATGATAAGTTATTGTTTGAGTTTTACCTTATTAATAGTGTGTATAAGTGCTGTGATTATAATCCCATCTGACTGAATCATAAATGTAAAGAAATTTAATGTTGATTTATTTTTCAAAGACAATATAAGGGAGTAGATTTATTATGAATGCAGCTGTTTGGAGATCATTAACTTAGAAAATTTTTAGTATGTTTATAACTTTGCATCAAAAACTATTGAGAAACTTGCTATACTACAAAACAAGTCAGGTAGCTACATTCTTGGGGTGAATCCTTTGATATCATTAAGAACTCCCACAGGTCAGATAGTTGACAGATGTAAGATAACATAGGGGTGAATAACCTGGGAGGGCAATCTCTGACAAACTTAAAAATATCTAATCTGATGAGTACTGTAGAATAAATTAATTTGCATAAACAATGTGGCACACACAAATTTTGCTGTTTTTTCAGGGCTCAGCTTAGTGTAAGATGATGCATGTTATGATTTGAAACCTATTAGTAAATTCTAATTCCATTACTTGCTTTCCATTTATTAAATCTTTCAACAACAACAAAAAAATGTTGAATTTCAAACTATTAATGATGTCCCTATGAAGATGATTTTTTCCCTTTCTGTTTCCACTTAGTGTATACAGAAAACTGAAAAGAGTTTATCTCCCAACCTAACAACAAGAAAAATCAGACAGAATGCAAATTTATAATTCATCTTTAAACTCTCAGAAAGTTAAGGTTGCGGTATAATCAACTAGCCTGAAATTCAAGGAAAGAAAGGTACCACCAAAGAGATATGAGTTTCAAACACTAGATAACCTAGGATACAGCACAGCATTAGTAAGATTTCAGCTAAAATTTTTAAACAATTGCTAAGATCATGTGAGTTAATGTGATAGTATAGAATCCCTGGGAGTTTTAGAAACAAGGCAAATTTGTTCTCACTTGCAACCTCTCTTCCACAGATGTCATTACATGCATTTAAGAAGGATTAGGGCCAAAGGAATAGTGTTAAGCCTGGGTAGTGGAATGACCACTATGATAGAAACAACAAAAATCCTTGCCTAGAACTTCATATCTTAAGGAAAAAAAAGGCTTAATCCCTTGATAAAAGGGCAGCAAACACTGAGATTCCAATGATAGCTGAAGAGCCATAGCAACTGGAGGAGAAGAACAGAGAAAAACAAACAAAAACCACTACATCTGGGAAATGGCAGGAAAATGTACTGGGCACAGGTAATTGGACACCTAATGCTGGGGGAGGAACAAGATCACTGTAAAGCCCCACAGCAGAGATCCAGGGATATAGGCAATGCTTACCTCAGTACAAGAGACAAGGCATCTCCATATCCTGAACACAAGCTAGAAAATGTTGAATGTGTTAGTTTGATAGAGCTGCCATAACAAAATATCATAAACTGGGTAGCTTAAACAACAGAAATGTATTTTCTCACAGTTCTGGAGGCTGGAAGTCCAAGATTAAGCTGTCAGTAGCTCTCTCTTTGGCTTGCAGATAGATGCCTTCTTGCTGTGTTCTCACATGGTTTTTCTTCTATATGTGCACAATTCTGGTGTCTCTTTATGTGTCCAAATTTCCTCTTCTTTTAAGGTCATATGTTAGATTGGATTAGGGCCCACGCTAAGGGCCTCATTTTAATTTAATCAGCTCTTTAAAGGTCCTATCTCCAAACATTGTCACATTGTGAGGTACTGGAGGTTAGGACTTCAACATGAATTTTGGGGGCACACATTTAGCCATAGCATTGAGTAACCAGTAAAGCAGCAGTCTACCACTGGGGGAGAGGCAAGAGGGTGGAGAGAGACCTTCTGTGAGTAATAGGCACATAGAAAAACTCCAAAGCTGAAAGTGAACAGGAACAGTGAGAAAATTACTCCAGGAACCCAGTCCCCACACTGAGAAAAAGGTAACACTAGAGAAGTTTGAAGCCAACGTTAAGTGCGTGGAAGGGAACCATAAGCACAACACCCAAATCCATTGCACCTTTTAACCCCCTCACACACACTAAAGTTCTAGCAAAGAAGAGGCGTGCCCATTTTCTACTATAAATATCATTTACCTCAGTCTTTACTTTCCTGCACAAGTTTTGCAAAATCAAAAAGTACAAAACAAAAAGCATAAACACACAGGTGCACACACACACACACACACACACACACAAATATGCACACATACACATTACAAAGAGACAAAATAATTAGAACCATTAGGATGGGAAATGACCTAGATGTTGCAATTCTCAGGGAATGTAAAGTAACTATAATTAATAAGTTAAGGGCTTTATTGCCTATAGTGGATAACATGAATGATCAGTTGGGGATTTCAGTAGAAATATGGAAACTAATAAGAGTCAAATGGAAATGCTAGAAATAAAAACAAATAAATAACAGAAAGATAGACAATGTCTTTGATAAAATTATCAGTAAATTCAACACATCTGAGGAAAGAATCTGTGAACTTGATATATATCAAAATAAATTACTGAAACACAATTGCAAAGTGATAAAAGAATAAACAAACAGAACAATCAACTAAGATCTGTGAAAATAAAAAACAAATGGAAAGCAACTCTGAAAATTCCCTAAACAGACAATATAAGTCTAGTCATACACACAAAACTTAATTTAGCTTATTTTGCAGGACTAATTTGATGCTGGGTCATTTCTTGTTTATGCTTCTGGAATTCATAAGTGAAACTTGAAATGTTTCCCCCAAATTGATATGAGGTAACCACTAACCAATTCTCTATATCATTTAAGAAAATTCTAACATTATGACCAACTACTGAGAAGAAAAAAGTCATTGCTTTCTCGCTATGTAAGCTGCTTTACAACAAAAGCCTAAACTCACTCCATGTTTTGGTTTGAAGTGTTCCTAGTTCTGTCTTTTTGGTGTGTATACAATAAACTTTTACAATACTACTCTGGTTATTCATTGACAGGACCTTTTAGCAAAAGCTGTGGGATAATATCAAATGATGCCTGTGTAACTGGAACCCCAGAATGGTAATGGAGAGTAATCAAGAAAAGTAGGACTTATTTTGGGATTGTAAGACATGTTCAACATTCAAAAATTGATCACTGAGATGCATCACATTAAACACTAACAAAAATTAATATGATAATTAATAGATTTATAAAGCATTTGACAATATTCAATCACTATTTTTTTTTCTTTTTTTTTTTCTTTTTTTTTGTGGTACGCAGGCCTCTCACTGTTGTGGCCTCTCCCGTTGCAGAGCACAGGCTTCGGATGTGCAGGCTCAGCGGCCATGGCTCACGGGCCTAGCTGCTCCATGGCATGTGGGATCTTCCCAGACCGGGGCACAAACCCGTGTCCCCTGCATCGGCAGGCGGACTCTCAACCACTGCACCACCAGGGAAGCCCCTCAATCACTATTTTTGATTTTTTTTTCTTCAATTTTGTTGTTTTGGTTTTTTTTTGGGGGGGTACGCGGGCCTCTCACTGCTGTGGCCTCACCCGTTGCGGAGCACAGGCTCCAGACGCGCAGGCTCAGCGGCCATGGCTCATGGGCCCCGCCGCTCCGCGGCATGTGGCATCTTCCCGGACCGGGGCACGAACCCGTGTCCCCTGTATCGGCAGGCGGACTCTCAACCACTGCGCCACCAGGGAAGCCCTATTTTTGATTTTTTAAGGGCAGTTTAGGAATATCAAGGGAATACTTCATCCTGATAATGGTCATCTATAAAATTTATCTATATTTATGACCATATTTATTGGTGAAAAACAACAAAAATAACAAAAACAATGATACGCTGGGCTTTATCAAAGTTAAAAACTTCTGCTTTGCGAAAGCTATTAAGAAAATGAGAGAAAAAGCCATAGACTACGAGAAAACATACCTGTTAAAAAAAAAAACTGGAGGTTGGCATTTAAGTCTGACCCTTTATAACTGGTGAAACTGATGAGAGTTTAAACATTTAGACTAATTTAAATACATATGCTTATGTATAAAAATATGCCATCTTAGAAGGACTATTAAATGTCTTTGTTCGTAACAAAGTATTTACCTTCATGGAATCTCCAGATTTTGTTTTATCTTTTTCATTTCTCATTCTTTTTCTCTCTCCTTTCTCCTCTTTCTCCACATTTCTGCTTACTGGTTTTCCTTTTCTTTTCTATCTTTCATTTTTTTCAACAGAGAGTAGCTTTCACTACCTCTTTTTGCTATTCTTTAAATAGCCACATTACACAAACTCATTCATGGCCTCTGTACTTGTTTTTTCCCTCTGCTTGAGCCATTATCCCTCTTGTTAACTGCATAGCTCATTCTGTCATAGCATTTACCTAAATACAATTTTTCTTAGCAATTCACCCTAACCACCATTTGAAATTACATCTGTCCATTTAATTTGCTTTATTTTCTCCATCACACTTATTACCTAACATATATGTATTTTATTTATGTTGTCTATTGTCTCTACTTCCCTCATATTAAAGTATAAGCTCTAACTATGTATTCAGTTTTGAATTTGGTTAGATGATTTCTACTTTAAGCTAGTTGAGGGCAGAAATGAAATATTGTTCACTACAACCAATAATTTAGTACTTTAAATGAAACAAATGTCTATTACTTATTGTTTCCCCATATTAATTTTCTAAAACAAAATTTAGGTTGGAATATAATAAACATGAAACATGGTTTAAACTATGTCTTGGATGGGGTCTAGTAGAAGTGATTAGTTATTCTTTTTGTGTGTTTGAATCTTTCTCTATTTGTGGATGTGGTAGTGTTAAGGCCACTGATGCATGTTGAAGCTAAAATCAAGAGAGTGTGAATATTCAGGAGGAGCTTCAAGATGGTGGAAGAGTAAGATGCGGAGATCACCTTCCTCTCCACAAATACATCAGAAATACATCTACATGTGGGACAACTCCTACAGAACACCTACTGAACGCTGGCAGAAGACCTCAGGCCTCCCAAAAGGCAAGAAACTCCCCACGTACCTGGGTAGGGCAAAAGAAAAAAGAAAAAACAGAGACAAAAGAATAGGTACATGACCTGCACCTCGGGGAGGGAGCTGTGAAGGAGGAAAGGTTTCCACACACTAGGAAGCCCCTTCGTAGGCGGAGACTGCGGGAGGCGGAGGGGGAAGCTTCAGAGCCACGGAGGAGAGTGCAGCCACAGGGCCACGGAGGGCAAGCGGACAGATTCCCGCACGGAGGATCGGTGCCGACCAGCACTCACGAGCCCGAGAGGCTTGTCTGCTCACTCCCCAGGGTGGACGGGGGCTGGGAGCTGAGGCTCTGATTTCAGAGGTCAGATCCCAGGGAGAGGACCGGGGTTGGCGGCATGAACACAGCCTGAAGGGCTAGTGCGCCACAGTTAGCCAGGAGGAAGTCTGGGGAAAAGTGTGGAACTGCTGAAGAGAAAAGAGACTTTTTCTTGCCTCTTTGTTTCCTGGTGGGCGAGGAGAGGGGATTAAGACCATCGCTTAAAGGAGCTCCAGAGACTGGTGCAAGTCGCGGCTATCAGCGCGGACACCAGAGACACGCATGAGACGCTAAGACTGCTACTGCAGCCACCAAGTAGCCTGTATGCAAGAACAGGTCACTATCCACAACTCCCCTCCCGGGAGCCTGTGCAGCCCCGCACTGCCAGGGTCCCGTGATCCAGGCACAACTTCCCCAGGAGAACACACGGCGCACCTCAGGCTGGTGCAACGTCACGCCAGCCTCTGCCACCGCAGGCTCACCCCGCACTCCGTGCCCCTCCCTCCCCCTGGCCTGAGTGAGCCAGAGACCCCGAATCAGCTGCTCCTTTAACACCATCCTGTCTGAGCAAAGATTAGACGCCCTCAGGCAACCTACATACAGAGACGGGTCCAAATCCAAAGCTGAACACCAGGAGCTGTGTGAACAAAGAAGAGAAAGGGAAATCTCTCCCAACAGCCTCAGAAACAGCAGATTAAATCTCCACAATCAACTTGATGTACCCCGCATCTGTGGAATACCTGAATAGACAATGAATCATCCCAAATTGAGGAGGTGGACTTTGGGAGCAAAGATATATATATCTTTTTCCATTTTTCTCTTTTTGTGAGTGTGTATGTGTATGCTTCTGTGTGTGATTTTCTCTGTATAGCTTTGCTTTTACCACTTGTCTATGGTTCTATCTGTCTGGTTTTTTTTGTCTGTTCTTTATTACTTTTTAATTTTTTTCTTAATATGTTTTATTTTAATAACTTTATTTTACTTTATATTACTTTATTTTATTTTATCTTCTTTCTTTCTTTCTTTCTGTGTTTTCTCCTTTTTACTCTGAGCCGTGTGGATGAAAGGCTCTTGGTGCTCCAGCCAGGTGTCAGGGCTGTGCCTCTGAGGTGTGAGAACCAAGTTCAGGACACTGGTCCACAAGAGACCTCCCAGCTCCACGTAATATCAAATGGCAAAAATCTTGCACAGATATCCATCTCAACACCAAGACCCAGCTTCACTCAATGACCAGCAAGCTACACTGCTGGACACCCTATGCCAAACAACTAGCAAGAGAGTAACACAACCCCACCCATTAGCAGGGAGGCTGCCTAAAATCATAATAAGGCCACAGACACCCCTAAATACACAACAAGACGTGGACCTGCCTACCAGAAAGACAAGATCCAGCCTCATCCACCAGAACACAGGCACTAGTTCCCTCCACCAGGAAGCCTACACAACACACTGAACCAACCTTAGCCACAGGGGACAGACACCAATAACAACGGGAACTACGAACCTGCAGCCTGCACAAGGGAGACCACAAACACAGTAAGTTAAACAAAATGAGAAGACAGAAAAGCACACAGCAGATGAAAGACCAAGGCAAAAACCCGCCAGACCTAACAAATGAAGAGGAAATAGGCAGTCTACCTGAAAAATAATTTAGAATAATGATAGTAAAGATTATCTCAAATCTTGGAAATAGAATGGAGAAAATACAAGAAACGTTTAACAAGGACATAGAAGAACTAAAGAGCAAACAAACAATGATAAACAACACAGTAAATGAAGTTAAATATTCTCTAGAAGGGATCAATAGCAGAAAAACTGAGGCAGAAGAATGGATAAGTGACCTGGAAGATAAAATAGTGGAAATAACTACTGCAGAGCAGAATAAAGAAAAAAGAATGAAAAGAACTGAAGACAGTCTCAGAGACCTCTGGGACAACATTAAATGCACCAACATTCGAATTATAGGGGTCCCAGAAGAAGAAGAAAAAAAGAAAGGGATTGAGAAAATATTTGAAAAGATTATAGTTGAAAGCTTCCCTAATATGGGGAAAGAAAGAGTTAATCAAGTCCAGGAAGCACAGAGTCCCATACAGGATAAATCCAAGGAGAAACACGCCAAGACACATATTAATCAAACTATCAAAAATTAAATACAAAGAAAAAATATTAAAAGCAGCAAGGGAAAAACAACAAATAACACAAAAGGGAATCCCGATAAGGTTAACTGCTGATCCTTCAGCAGAAACTCTGCAAGCCAGAAGGGAGTGGCAGGACATATTTAAAGTGATAAAGGAGAAAAACCTACAGCAAAGATTACTGTACCCAGCAATGATCTCATTCAGGTTTGATGAAGAAATTAAAACCCTTACAGACGAGCAAAAGCTAAGAGAATTCGGCACCACCAAACCAGCTGTATAACAAAGGCTAAAGGAACTTCTCTAGGCAGCAAACACAAGAGAAGGAAAAAACCTACAATAACATACCCAAAACAATTAAGAAAATGGTAATAGGAAGATAAATATCAATAATTACCTTAAATGTAAATGGATTAAATGCTCCAACCAAAAGACATAGACTGGCTGAATGCATACAAAAACAAGACCCATAAACATGCTGTCTACAAGAGACACACTTCAGATCTAGGGACACATACAGACTGAAAGTGAGGGAATGGAGAAAGATATTCCAGGCAAATGGGAATCAAAAGAAAACTGGAGTAGCAATTCTCATAACAGACAAAATAGACTTTAAAATAAAGACTGTTACAATAGACAAAGAAGGACACTACATAATGATCAAGGGATCAATCCAAGAAGAAGATACAACAATTGTAAATATTTATGCACCCAACATAGGAGCATCTCAATACATAAGGCAAATACTAACAGTCATAAAATGGGAAATCGACAGTAGCACAATCATAGTAGGGGACTTTAACACCACACTTTAACAAATGGACAGATCATCCAAACTGAAAATAAATAAGGAAACACAGCTTTAAATGATACATTAAACAAGATGGACTTAATTGATATTTATAGGACATTCCATCCAAAAACAACACAATACACATTCTTCTCAAGTGCTCACGGAATATTCTGCAAGATAGGTCATATCTTGGGTCACAAATCAAGCCTTGGTAAATTTAAGAAGATTGAATTCATATTAAGTATCTTTTCCGACCACAACGCTATGAGACTAGATATCAATTACAGGAAAAAATCTGTAAAAAATACAAACACATGGAAGCTAAACAATACACTACTTAATAACCAAGAGATCACTGAAGAAATCAAAGAGGAAATCCAAAAATACCTAGAAACAAATGACATTGAAAACACGACGGCCCAAAACCAATGGGACGCAGCAAAAGCAGTTCTAAGAGGGAAGTTTATAGCAATACAATCCTACCTTAGGAAACAAGAAACAACTCAAATAAACAACCTAACATTACACTTAAAGCAATTAGAGAAAGAAGAACAAAAAAAACCCCAAAGTTAGCAGAAGGAAAGAAATCATAAAGATCAGATCAGAAATAAATGAAAATAAATGAAGGAAATGATAGCAAAGATCAATAAAACTAAAAGCTCGTTCTTTGAGAAGTTAAACAAAATTGATAAACCATTAGCCAGACTCATCAAGATAAAAAGGGAGAACACTCAATAGAATTAGATTTGAAAAAGGAGAAGTAACAACTGACACTGCAGAAGTACAAAGCATCATGAGAGATAACTACGAGCAAGTCTATGCCAATAAGATGGACAACCTGATAGAAATGGACAAATTCTTAGAAATGCACAACCTTCCGAAAATGAACCAGGAAGAAATAGAAAATATGAACAGACCAATCACAAGAACTGAAATTGAGACTGTGATTTAAAATCTTCCAACAAACAAAAGTCCAGGATCAGATGGCTTCTCAGGCAAATTCTGTCAATCATTTAGAGAAGAGCTAAGACCTATCCTTCTCAAACTCTTCCAAAATATAACAGAGGGAGGAACACTCCCAAACTCATTCTACAAGGCCAACAGCACCCTGATACCAAAACCAGACAAAGATGCCACAAAGAAAGAGAACTACAGGCCAATATCACTGATGAACATAGATGCAAAAATCCTCAACAAAATACTAGCAAACAGAATCCAACAGCACATTAAAAGGATCATACACCAAGATCAAGTGGGGTTTATCCCAGGAATGCAAGGATTCTTCAATATATGCAAATCAATCAATGTGATACACCATATTAACAAATAGAAGGAGAAAAACCATATGATCATCTCAATAGATGCAGAAAAGCTTTTGACAAAATTCAACATCCATTTATGATAAAAACCCTGCAGAAAGTAGACATAGAGGGAACTTTCCTCAACATAATAAAGGCCATATAGGATAAACCCACAGCCAACATCATCCTCAATGGTGAAAAGCTGAAACCATTTCCACTAAGAAACAAGACAAGGTTTCCCACTCTCACCACTCTTATTCAACATAGTTTTGGAAATTTTAGCCACAGCAATCAGAGAAGAACAAGAAATAAAAGTTAACCATATTGGAAAAGAAGTAAAGCTGTCACTGTTTGCAGATGACATGATACTATACATAGAGAATCCTAAAGATGCTACCAGAAAACTGCTAGAGCTAATCAATGAATTTGGTAAAGTAGCAGGATACAAAATTAATGCACAGAAATCTCTAGGAATCCTGTACACTAATGATGAAAAATCTGAAAGTGAAATTAAGAAAACATTTCCATTTACCATTGCAACAAAGAGAATAAAATATCTAGTAATAAACCTACCTAAGGAGACAAAAGACCTGTATGAAGAAAATTATAACACACCGATAATTTAAGTGTCTTAATTTCTTTAAGAAATTAAAGATGATACAAATAGATGGAGAGATACAACATGTTCTTGGATTGAAAGAATCAACATTGTGAAAATGACTATACTACCCAAAGCAATCTACAGATTCAATCCAATCCCTATCAAACTACCACTGGCATTTTTCACAGAACTAGAACAAAAAATTTCACAATTTGTATGGAAATACAAAAGACCCCAAAGAGCCAAAGCAATATTGAGAAAGAAAAACAGACCTAAAGGAATCAGGCTCCCTGACGTCAGACTATACTATAAAGCTACAGTAATCAAGGCAGTATGGTACTGGCACCAAAACAGAAATATAGATCAATGAAACAGGGTAGAAAGCCCAGAGGTAAACCCACACACATAAGGTCACCTTATCTTTGATAAAGGAGGCAAGAATATACAGTGGAGAAAAGACAGCCTCTTCAGTAAGTGGTGCTGAGAAAACTGGACAGGTACATGTAAAAGTATGAGATTAGAACACTCCCTAACACCATACACAAAAATAAGCTCAAAATGGATTAAAGACCTATCAAACTCTTAGAGGAAAACATAGGCAGAACACGGTATGACATAAATCATAGCAAGATTGTTTTTGACCCACCTCCTAGAGAAAATGGAAATAAAAACAAAAATAAACAAATGAGACCTAATGAAACTTAAAAGCTTTTGCCCAGCAAAGGAAACCATAAACAAGACAAAAAGGCAACCCTCAGAATGGGAGAAAATATTTGCAAATGAAGCAACTGACAAAGGATTAATATCCAAAATTTACAAGCAGCTAATGCAGCTCAATATCAAAAAAACAAACAACCCAATCCAAAAATGGGCAGAAGACCTAAATAGCCATTTCTCCAGAGAAGATGTACAGATTGCCAACCAACACATGAAAGAATACTCAACATCATTAATCATTAGAGAAGTGCAAATCAAAACTACAATGAGATATCATCTCACACCTGTCAGAATGACCATCATCAAAAAATACTAACAATAATTGCTGGAGAGGGTGTGGAGAATAGGGAACACTCTTGCACTGCTGGTGGGAATGTAAATTGAAACAGCCACTATGGAGAACAGTATGGAGGTTCCTTAAAAAAGTAAAAATAGAACTACCATATGACCCAGAAATCCCACTACTGGGCATATACCCTGAGAAACTATAATTCAAGAAGCGTCATGTACCAAAATGTTTGTTGTAGCTCTATTTACAATAGCCAGGACATGGAAGCAACCTAAGTGTCCATCAACAGATGAATGGATAAAGGAGGTGTGGCACATATATACAATGGAATATTGCTCAGCCATAAAAGGAAACGAAATTGAGTTATTTGTAGTGAGGTGGATGGACCTAGAGTCTGTCATACAGAGTGAAGTAAGTCAGAAAGAGAAAAACAAATACGGTATGCTAACATATATATATGGAATCTAAGGGGGAAAAAATGGTCAAGAAGAACCTAGGGGCAAGATGGGAATAAAGAGACATACCTACTAGATAATGCACTTGAGGATATGGGGAGGGGGATTGGTAAGCTGTGACAAAGTAAGAGAGTGGCATGGACATATATACGCTACCAAACGTAAAATAGATAGCTAATGGGAAGCAGCCGCATAGCACAGGGAGATCAGCTCGGTTCTTTGTGAGCACCTAGAGGGGTGGGATAGGGAGGGTGGGAGGGAGGGAGACGCAAGAGGGAGAGATATGGGAACATATGTTTAACTGATTCACTTTGTTATAAAGCAGAAACTAACACACCATTGTTAAGCAATTATACTCCAATAAAGATGTTAAATAAAAAGTGTGAATATTGAGAAATGAATCGGATAAGCAAATCTGTAATCCACAAAATGTGAGAGTAACTGAGTCACCAAACCAAGGAGTAGCAGAGAGTATCAAAAGTATAACCTGCTGAAAGGTAGGAACTTTATTCCTATCACTTAAAAATGTGCCTCACACATTAGAAGTACTCAAAACATATTTGTGGAATTTATAAATTTATAAGTTTAGAGTTAGAGGTAGGAGGACTAATTGTGAATAAGAATCAGTGAGGTTAGGAGACTGTATCTTTGGAACAGATTTGAATTAATATTTATAATCTCATGATATGATGCACTGGAGGATCGGTTATATTCAAATTCCAAAAATGGCATTTTTTTAAACATAAACTGAATGATCCTTATCATGATTTGTCACCATTTATACCCTTAAAACTAGGTACCAAATAGTCTAACCTCAGTAGCGTGTGTTTGCTTCAGGCTATGTTTCATCAATTTTGTTTAGCTAGTCCATTAAAGAGGACTGAGAAATTTTATTTCAATTCTGAATGTTAATGGTCAGATACAAAATATTGCCTTCTTATTTGTGAAATTATATTGTGTTAACAGATAATAATCAAACCCATATAGAAGTAATAACAATAAAACAAAAACAAAATTAATATTATATATGTTTGAATGACTTAGTCAAAATAATTTATAGAATCATTATGATCTCTTGTGCTGTTTTACGTTCCTGATGTTTGGTACTGATAATATTTAAAAGGAATTTTAAAAGAAGCAGATAACATACAGGTAAACATTTATATATTAATGTAATTTTAGGTATTCTTTTGAACAAGCAATGCATTGTAAACTGCATAATTCACAGTCTGTAATTATTCATCACATCCTTTTCCCATTGAAATTGTCTTAATCTCACACTGTAGCCCTTAGAAAAAGTGAACAGATGGTAATTTGTTGCCTTAAGAATGCATTTAAAAAAAAAAAAAAAAGAATGCATTTAATTTAATTTAGTATGACTTAACAAATTCGGTGTTTTTCTGTAAATTGTCTTCCCAATTTTCATTACATAATCAGGGTAATGGGGCAGAAATGATAATCAGTTTGGTCTTGGTTCAGTGAAATATAATAAGATTTAAGTAAGTTTTTAACAACTTTTTGTGTAAGTGAATTAGATTGTTTTATTTAAGGGAACTGCATATTATATGCAATACCTATTATTTCTATGAATGTTCTTAAACAAAATTAAAAACTAGTTCACATAAATAATTTCTAAGTGCCTATAACCTACTAGGTAGTCCCCATTCAAAGTGGTAGGGAGTCAATTAGTATATAAGACACAATTCATCCTCTCATGGTACCTTTCTTCTTCAGGGAAAAAGATCAACGAATTAATGTATGAGACAGGTGATGAAAAACAGTAATTGCTAAGTATTAAACTGTATTTTTCTCGTGATTCCTTCCCCAAAGTTAATTACTCTCATATAAAGGCTTTTGAGTGCTATCTTAATTCTTTGAGAAAAACTCTGGGATAGAAATTAAAGCAGTACAGGTGGTAACCTCTAAGTAAATTAATAGATTTTAACAACATTTACAGTTTCTTTTCCAGCTTTATTGAGACATAATTGACAAATAAAAATTGTACATATACTTAGGGTGTACAACATGATGATTATATATATGTATATATACACGTATATACACATACACTGTGCAATGATTACTGTAATCAAGTTAATTAATTAGCATGTTCATCACCTCATATAGTTACCTTTGTTTTCTGGTAAGAACAAGATCTAATAATAACAAATTTCAGTTATACAATACAGTATTATTAATTGTAGCCAGCATGATGTACATTAGATTCCCAGATATTTTCATCTTATGCCTAAAAGTTTGTACTCATTAACCAGTATCTCCCCATTCTCCCTACCCCGTTGCCCCTTGCTGCCACCATTCTATTCTCTGGTTCTGTGAGTTTGACTATTTTAGATTCATTATGTAATTGAGATCATACAGTATTAATTTTTTTCTTTATTGTTTTTCCTTTGAAGAATAGATTTCAGGGATTTATGACTACAGGCATGCCTTAGAGATATTGTGAGTTCAGTTCCAACCACTGCAATAAAGTGAATATTCCAATAAAGTGAGTCACATGAATTTTTTGGTTTCCCAGGGCAAATAAAAGTTACATTTACACTATACTGTAGTCTGTTAGCTTTATGTCTAATGTGCATACCTTAATTAAAAAAAGTAATGCTGTTGGAAAAATGGTACCAATAGACTTGCTCAATGCAAGGTTGCCACAAACGTTCAACTTGTAAAAAAAAATAATAATAATACATTATCTGTCAAGTGCAATAGCAAAGTGCAATACAGCAGGGTGTGCCCATATTTCCATAAGTCACTTAGTACTCATTTAAAAATAATATGCAAAAGATAAAGAAAGAGTTAAAATAACTTCATACACACACACACACACACACACACACACACACATGCACACACACACATTTGACAGGCAGGAGTTGCAGTTTGAGTCCAAATGCAGTCTGCTGTAAGAATTCCTTCTTGCTCAGGATAGGTTAGTCTTTGTTTTATTAAGGCCTTCAGCTGATTGGATGAAGCTCACCCTCTTTGAGGAGGGTAATCTGCTTTACTCAAAGTCCACCAATTTAAATTTAATCTTATCTAAAAAACACCTTCATAGAAACATCCACATTAATGTTTGACCACATATCTGGGCTCTGTGGTCCATCCAAATGGACACATAAAATTAACCAACATAATACATTATATATATCCTTACAATTTTTAATTTTGTTTTTAAGACTGTTACTAAACACTGATTTAGAACTTATTATAGAAAAGGAAAATAAGACATTTCATTAGTTAGCTTATTTGTTTAATGTCATCTTCTTCGCTACCATTAGTGATCTATCAACATTACCACATCTGAAATTGCTGATATGATGCTGTTTTTTAAAACAGAAAAATGCTCACTTTTCCTCTTTGACAATTGTGGTGTTAGTATTCAGTAGAAAACCCCTGGATAATATATTTTATATATGATAAAGCATGAAAAAGTCATGAAAAGCACAATACAAGTTTGCAATGATATAACCATCTTAAGATGAAAATTTCATTTTGTGAGTCAGATATAATTTTAGCATTTATAGAAAGATGTGTAAGAACTAGTTTCATTACTTAAGTGAAAATTTAGTATAACATCTTAATCTTAAGCATGCTTTCCAAACTGTAAACATAGCAAGTGAAGCTCTAGAAGTTGCCACTCTTAGATTTCAACAGTGATTATCTAGGAGACAGGATTACAGTCAATTCTTATTTTAGCCTTATATATTCTGAATTTTTTAAAAAATAGAAATATAATTCTACAGTATCAAGAAATATTTATACAGTCATCCATCCGTATCTCTGGGGGTCTAGTTCCAGGACAAATGTGGAACCTGCAAATATGGAGGGCCAAAGGTAATATACTGTTTTTTTATGCTATCTCACTGAGAAAAGAATAACTCCCTTTCACAACTGCTTAATTAGCAAACATTACCATGTATCAACGCAAGTTGAGTGAAGCTATTTTTTATCTTTCTAGACCCAGATAGTAATTATTATAAGTCAACACAGGCTCTTATTTTCAACAAATGATAAGGAATTTAATGTAACCATTGTAATTAATTTAGCTGCACTTAGGAAAGTAACTGAAAATATATGAAATGAGACTACTATTAAGTACAGATAATGTTGAAGTCGTACAACATCTGCCAATTAAGCATTCAGTATTTATTAAGAATTTTATGGGAGTAGGTAAGTATTCCTTGAATAGCTAGTTTAAAGCCATTTGCTATCATCTGCACCTTTAGGGTCAAGTATTGTAGCTGTGATGCAATTGATTTCTTCATGACTTTAGCAAAATAGCATGAAATAGCTCAATAAATGTGTAGAATATCTTCCAGTAGCATATATTCTTAGTTACGGCCTTGCCAAGTTGGATTTGAATTTATATATGAGATTCTAGATTGGCTTCTTTTGTACTATAGAATGAAAACTTAATAGGGATATAAAATCAGTGTGTTGATCCATAAGCATTTGGTAAAGCTAGAAATTCTAATAAAGTAAACCACAGAGGCTAAAAGACAAGCTGTTTGCAATATCAACATGAGTGCCTAATGACTTAATTTTTAGAGCTATTCCTTTTAATACGATAATGGTATGACTAATTCTCCATAACTTTCATCAGGTAGTTAATAGTGAATGGAATCTACATTTTAAATTGACACAACAGCCTTTGGAGAAATTCAGAAAATGAAATGTGACTAATATAATTTGGTAAATGGTTTCTTATTAATTCTGTTTTAAAAGGGATTAAGAAGCAGTTAGAGTCTATAACAGATATTTGAGAGAAAGTGGAAAAGAGTATTTCTGTGGTGTAACATGTGTTCTAAGTTAAATCCATTCTGTGATAACAAATAATATTTTAATGAAGTAATATGCCTCAATATACAGAGTTGGTAACTATTTTGTAGCATATTCAGTTTGTTAGGAAGTCAAAATTGTGGATTATAAACTGTCATTTGGAATGAACTCTAGCCACATGAAGAAATGTTAAGTGATTATAATCAAATAGTCTATTCATTTAGAGAAAACATGTTTCATGTTGTCCTATGTAAATTGATACCTACCTATTTATTTGCTTTATGTAAACAAACTATTTGCATCAAACTCAAGCTCTAAAGCTTGGATGTTATGGCTTACTCTTACTTTATCTGAACTTGTGGTTAAACCCTAGATAGTTGAAATATAGTTAACACACCCACATAGTACCTCAAAATCCTATATATCTAATTTCTAGGAACATTGTTTCCAACCTCATTCAAACATATGATATGGGAAAAGGTATAATCTATGAAAAGTTTTTTGCTAATAGCCTTCAGGCTTGGAAGGCAGGGTCACATTCCTTTGCCCTTTGCCTCAATCTATCTTAATATGTTTCTACAGGTTAAATTGCCAGCTTAATACCCAAAAACTTGGGAAAAATATTAAATAAATTAGAATAATTATTGGCTAATTATTGTATCTATTTAAGATGAATTATATCCTTTCCAAAAACTATCATAATTTTACATGCAATACATTATTGGAATAACATTAAATTTATTAAAATCTATAAATCAGTCCTTTTAGGAAAGTATTTTTTTTTCCATTTTATCATGATCTGTGGTAAATACAAATGTGAATTTTTACTGTAAGCTGTACACATACTTACATAGTCTCTAGATCTATCTATCTATAAATTAAAATATAGAAAAATTTTAAAGTTTAATGCAATTCTTATACATTACTCATGGTATGAATTCTGGAATTTTCTACTTTATTCTACTTTTTTCTGCTCCACAGTCCCCACAAGGTTTCTTCATATAAAAGTTTGGCATTTGTGTTTCCTCTATTACTAGAGAGTAAATCTAAAATGTGCCCCCCCCCAAAAAAAAGAAGTGGTAATTATGTGACATGCTGGAGGCCTTGGCTAATGCTATGGTGATAATCATTTTGCAGTATATCAGTATATCAAATAAACATGTTGTACACCTTAAACTTACACAATGTTATATGTCAGTTATATCTCAGTAAAGGTGGAGGGGAAAAAAAAAAGAATGTTATTTGAACCTATCACCACATGGCTTCCTTCTTCTCAGCATTCATGACATACCTTATATCCTTCCTCAGAGAAGATTTCCTGGGATACCTTTGATGAAATCTCTGTCTCTCTCTCTGTCTCTCTCTCTCTCTCTGTGTCACACACACACACACACACACACACACACACACACACACACACTCCCCACCGTGGCCCATTATTTCCCACCATTCTATGTCATATGTGACAAAACAGTTTTGAGTACATACATTTGTCTTATTTGGCTGTTTTTGTGTTTCTTATCTTTCTTGCCAAGTAAGTTTTATAAAAGTATCTTTTATTAGTTACTTCTGTAATTCCCAGTACTTTTATGATAAAGGATAAAGGAATGTTTGCTAAATGAATACGTAAATTAATAATTGAACTGAATATTTAGTAAATTCTATGAGCTACTTTAGTAAATATCTTGATAGTTTACTATACAGACCAAAGAGCAAAGAGATTTGGCTAAAGGCTGCTGAGCACATAACTGAAACCTCTTATGCAAGTAGTGTAGACCCTATACAAGAAGTATAATAATAGGCAAATATAAGAGCTTTTTCTGGTTTCAAAAGTAGTTAAAATTCCAAAATATGGTTTTTTTTGTAATTCTTAATTCAAACGCTTTTTAGTTAGCACTATTGTTAATACTTAAATGCAGAGATTGTTTCATGGTATATCCCTTCAATGTATAGTTTCCAAACATTTGCAACAAGTTCTATGGATATTATCATATCTCTGCCTAGATCTATATTAGTTTAAAAGGAAGAATTTCAAAAAAAAACATATAAGTTTTGGACTAGTGACAATTTCAGAAATACTATCATCACAGTGAAAATATACAAAGTAGCTCTAGGTTATTCACCAAATATAACTTATATTTCATAAAATTTCTTTTTATGAAATTTCATATTTTCTCACCCTCTGGCTTGCTAAACATTACATTAGTTTCTAGCCAAAGCTGTATGTAATAAAAATAAGTACCAACGGAATATTTCTTTGCAATTTCAATGCATTTTTTCCTCTATATAGAAAGAGAAGATTAAGCCTCAAGTGTTTCAATCAGAAATTAGTTTGGGGTATTTGTGTTACTTGGTTTGGTAATGGGTAGAAAGAAGACTTCAAAAATCTTTAAGCTATTTTAAACATGTTCCCAACTTATATAGGTTCCCTTTTTCCAAAGCTTCAGTGGACTCTTGAAGTAAAAATACTATGGAAATAATAGTGATTTAAACAAATCATGATATATTGGTCTCTATACAACCCATATTCATCTGAATGGTTTTTAAAGCTGACAACCAGAGACAGAGTCTAGCCATCAAAGAGTGTGTACCTCTTTACAGCAAGACAATTCCACTAAATCATATAAATATAATAATACAGTTTTAATGGAAGGTGAAATTGGTACAAAATTTGAACTGCCACTATTATTGACTATTCCCCTTTATCTTAACAATCCCTTCTGGCAAACCATATGCAGTATACAGTAAGGATGCTTATTTATAGGAGTTCTGATATGTTTACATGCCTTTTCACTTTTTTATACACAATAACTTAAGGATTTAAGATGAATAAAACAGGGGGAAAAAGGTAATTTGTAAACCCTCTTCCTTAAAATGACATAATAGTTTTCTATTTTCTTATGACATAAAAGAAAATTCATTAGAATGTAATTAACAAAATATGTTAAGAAAAAGAAAGTAAGGAAACAGTGTGTGATATGGAGTAAATAGACCTGACTATGATTAAACTATTTGGAAACTGTAGTTGTACTTCTGAACCAAATCCTTGTGTGATTTTAGGCTAGAAACTTATACTTAAGCCTCAGTTGCTTTTATAAATAAGAATATTTTACAAAATAGCATCATATAATTTAAAAAAATAGTTTATTTTAATTCCATTAAGACATTCTCCAGTAATATTATAAGAAAAACATTTTGAATAAGAAAGAACTTTTAAATTTCATAATAATTATTTTGTTCTTTTAAATATGCAAACAATTATACTTAAAGCTTGAAGTGGCCTGAGATATAACCAGTCTTTTAGTGTTAATAAAAAAGGAACACAAAATAACACCGAGTAAAGCAAATAGCAGCAACTTACATTAAGTACTTATTGTATTACAGGCATTGTGCTGAGTAAAATAGACAGATGAATAGAAAATTTTTCTTTTATGTGATAGATATTGTAAACCTTTTATACCAATAATCCAACATGCTTGAAAATTTTAAGCATCTTACTTAAGAATAAATGATTCATAGAAAGTTTAATTTAGTGTTTTTGTTATTATATATAATCGGTGCTTTAGATCACTATGCAACACACTCTTTTATGTACATGTATTCTCCCTAGTCATGCCAGAGATTGCCTCTATGACTTTCCTTTTCCTAAAATTCCAGTTCTGATGAGCAATCTACATTAACATTTACTTTGGACTAAAATTTATTATGTAATTCTGGTACTTAGGCCTTGAAAAGTAAATTTATTTCCCTTATTGCTAAAAATAATGATTACAGTCAATTATTCCTAAAATTTTAGAATGAGGTTGACTGCGCGCAACAAAAAATCATACATCACAGTGCCATAAGCAGTATAGAAGTTTATTTTAGTTTTTGTTTTGTTTTGTTTTGCTTTTTACCACCTAAATCAACCAGGAGGCAAGCTGTCCAAAGTTAGAATAGTATCTCTACTTCAGGAAGTTCTCAAGGACCCACAGCTAACTACTCCACCAATCCTAAGACCTGGTTCTAAACTGTATGACACTAGATGTTGCATCAGTTTTATAGGTAGCCAAATGGAGGGCCAAAGAAGAAAGTGTAAGTATGTCTTAAGGTAGGGAGCTGATAGAAGTCACTTAGGCTTACTTAACTTTGCCCAGAATTTAGCTATGTGTCCACTTTTATCTACAAGGAGTTTTTGATCATTAGTTACTTAGTCTAGGAGATCCTGTATCTTACTAAGTGTATTTGATATGAAAAAAATGGGGATTATCTCTGTTGCATCTCATAACATACCAAAAATAGGACTTTAAAAAAGAGAGGGAGGTCAGAAGATTTCAAAAATTTGTATATTGCAATTTTTTTTTAGTGCAGAGATTTGGGTGGAGTTGCTATGTGCCAAGAGTTCTGCAGTTTTCATTGGTAGGAATGCAAATGGCATAGCCATTTTGAATGGTAGTTTGACCAGAATACCAGATCGCATTAGTCACCTCCTCTGAAGTCCCATGGATACCCAAAGATATTAATGGACAAAAGGAATGACTTCATTAGAAGCTATTTCATGTTGTGAAAATCTCATGAATTTCTGGAAACAAAGGTCATTACTACTGAACAGGATATGCTCAGATATGATGTTAGAAAGACAAATTTGAAATAGAAAAACATAGCAAGAGCAATTAATGACACTGTCAGATCTTTTCAAAAGCACAATAGCAGAATGACAATCCTGTTTTCGAATTTGTGCCGATGATATTAAAACAGATGTGATTCATGGGGATTTTCCTGCATCTTGATCTGCAGGTCAACAAAAATTTCCAAGAAAATGAGTAGAATATCGATATCATTGATCCTGTCTTTGTAGCATTTTAAGGGAAATATGGATGAAATTTTACTTTCCGGTACAAAGAACTGATTTGTTTTTTCTATATTCCGTTTTTATGAGTTAGCCAGTGCCAACAAACCTGTCATTTAACAGTCTTAGGCAGGATGATGAGATGAGAACAATCCTACTTCTGAGGAATAGAATAACTTTACTGAGTGGTATAACCATCACCACAAATCATTTCTGGAGCATTTTCTTCTCTCCAATAAGTTCCTTCATGACTCTTTACAGCTAATTCCCACTCCTCCCCCCAGTTTCCAGCCACTAATAATCTACTTTAATTCTCAATAAATTCATCTTTTCTGGGCATTTCATGTAAATGGAATCCTAAAATAGTCTCTTGTGTCTGGCTACTTTCTCTTAGCATAATGTATCTGAGCCTGTGTCAGTACTGTGTACCTTTTTTTGTAACTAAATAGTGTTCTATTGAATAGATGTAATAGTTTGTCCATATGACCTGTAAACACACAGACACACAACTGTATATATGTATGAAATATATAATTACATATTTTACACAAACACACACACACACACATATATATATAGTTTTCATTATTCATGGCAGTTTTGTTCTATAAAGTCTCCATGAACATTAAATTAGTGAATACTGAACTACTGTTCCTAGGGGGAAATATATATATCTGTATAATATCATGTATTATATATATATATATATATATATATATATATATACACATGATAATTTTAAATCCTGAAAAGAACTTATCCTAGCAGATTCTATTTTCTTTATTTTACAAAGGAGAAAATGATACTCAGAATCAGAAATATTTTGTGACTTGCCTGAGGCTACCCCATTAACAGGTGGCCAAGTTGGGGTTCAAACTTCTTCAAATGGCCCTGGAGCTAGAAATTCTTACACTGCATTGCACTCCTGCCTGTCATCACTATTCCCTAGTCTTCTGCATAAGATAGAAACAAGATGACCAACCATCACCTTTTTTTTGCTTTAGCTGGGAATTTTCACATCTAGCAGCTCTAATTATTTGCTATGCTGCAAAATATTTTATATGGAAATGTTCACATATATAAGTCATATACAGTCAATCCTCATTATTTGTGGATTCCATATTTGAAAATTTGACTCCTTGCTAAAATTTATCTGTAAGCCCCAAATCAATACTCAGGGCACTTTTGCAGTCACTTGTAGACATGTGCAGGACTGTGAAAAATTTGAGTGCCTGGACATTCAAGTTCCCAGCTGAGGTTGAACAAGGCTGCACTCTACCTTCTTGATTTCAATGCTCATATTGAAAAAAGTGTCCTTTTCACTCTCTCTGGTTGCTGCATTTTTCATATATTTGTGCAAGCACTGTGTAACATTCTTAAGCACAAAAAAGATGTGCTTCACCTTGTGAAGAAAATACCTGTGTTAGATAAGTTTCCTTTGGGCATGGTTATAGTGCTGTTGGCTGTAAGCTCAGTGTTAGTGAATCAATAATATGGTATATCCAGAAAGAATAAGAGGATATTCGTTGGTCTCTGCCTGAGGCCATTTTGGAAAGTGCTAGAGTAACGTCTATAATGAGTAAGGAAACTGGAAAAGATGTAAAAGCATCTAAATTTGTGATTCATTAGATGAACACTGAATTTTTAGAAAGTGTAGGGCACAGCATTGTAATGAGGCTGAAAACTTACTCACGAGTAAGTTAGACTAGACTTCATACATAAAGTTCTCAAGTTTCCAAGAATATGAGAGCAGAAGGTGCAAGGCCTCATGTCCTAGGTTCCAGAATTCATACATCTCTTCTGCCACATCATATTGGTCAATGCAAGGCTCAACCAGTCCAGATTCAAGATTATGAATAATTATTTCTTCATAAGAGGACCCACAACTGTTGTATTGCAAACATGTGTGGACACAGGGAGATGTTATTCACTGTGATGCATTATGATAATTAGTTACTACACTGGGTATCCGTTTTCTAGAAAAGGGCAGAATCTTTTCCATATCATCTGAAAACATGCTACAAGCAGTACAAACTGAACTTATGTAAACTGGTCTGAATTTCACATACCCTTTGTGAAATCCAAACAACCTAGGTTCTTATCTTTACTTTGTAGCATAAAGTGACATCTGACTTAAATATTTACTCATTCTATGAAGCAAGTATATAACTATAATTACATAATATAAATACTGAAAAGGCTTCTAATGATCAAAGAAGTTAAATCAATGGATAAATATCTGCCCACAATAAATAGCCATAGAATAATTCCTATACAAAATCTTTTAAATAAGACTAAAATAAGGATATTCCCCAATGAATTATATGATTCAAGAAAATTAATGATATACAATAATCAAATGGATAATTAAAATTCAGTCACAAACATGAATGTAGCTGCAAAAATCATATACAAACTATTCCTACCCAGTATGAATAAAGTGATGGATGAAAGCATAATCCTTTAGAAATGATGAGGTTTAGTCTCATCACTCTTAGAAAAAATAGCTATAGGAAGAAATGTTGTCCCACAAAATCTACAAAATGATAGCAGTAACCTAGACATGAACTTTGCATCTTTCACAGAAATTGATTCAAAATGGAATATAGATCTTAAAGTAAAATGTGAAACTATAAAACTTCTAGTAAACAACTTAGACGAAAATCTAGGTAATGTTGGGTTTGGTGATGAGTTTTTAGATGCAACACCAAAAGCAAAATCCATGAAAGAAAAAAGTGATAAGTAGGGCTTTATTAATATTAAAACCTTATGCTTTCCCAAAACCACTGTTAAGAAAATACAAAGAAACCACTGACTGGGAAAAAATAGTTACAAAACACATACATAATAAAGCTCCTGATATTCAAATTAGAAAGAATTCATAAAACTAAACAGCAAGAAAGAGAATCCCCAAAATGGGTAAACAGAACAGATACCTCACCAAAGAAGATATACAAATGGCAAATAAATATAGATTATTAACATAAAATATCATTAAGGAATTGCAAATTAAAGCATCAAGATACTAGTAAACACCTATTAGAATGACCCAAAGGCAACAATCCTGGTGAGGATGTGGAGCAACTGGAACTCTCACTCGTTATTAGTGAGAATGCAAAATGGTGCAGCCACTTTGGAAGAGTTTGGCTGTTTCTTACAAAGCTAAACATAGATTAGCAACCAGCAGTCACACACTTAGGTATTTATCAAACTGATTTAAAAACTTATGTCCACACAAAAACCTGCCCATAAATGTTTATAGCAGGTTTATTCATAATTGCCAAAAAGTGAAAGCAACATTATATCCTCCAATAAGTAAATGGACTTCAGGAAACCTGTGTGATATCTATACAATGGAATTTTATTCAGCAATAAAAATGACTATCAAGCCATCAAAGACATTGATGAATGTTAAATGTATATTACTAAGTAAAAGAATTCATTGTGAAAAGAGTATGTACTGTATGATTTCAATTATATACCGTTCAGGAAGAGGCAAAATTATAGGCAGTCAAAAGATCAGTGTGTCTAAGGTTGGGGGGTGGGAAGGGGAAAGTTGGAAAGGGAGAGCATAGAGATTTTTCAGAGATTAACCTATTCTCTATGATACGTAATTGCAGTTACATGACATTATGCCTTTGCCTAAACCTGTTGAAATTTAATGTTGTAAATTTTTTAAAATATATTATTTTGGAGTTTAAGGATTCCTAGAATAAAATGCAGAATGACAAAATAAACCACCTGCATCTCAAATATATTTAACAAACTTACTCACTGTCTTAGTCCATTTTGACTGCTATAACCATAGACTAGATGGCTTATGAACAGCAGAAATATATTGTTCATATATCTGGAGACTGACAGTTCAAGATCAGCCAGCATGATCGAGTGAGAGCTCTCTTCCGGGTTGTAGACTTCTTATATCCTCACATAGTGGAAGGAGATGCTCTGCAGGATCTCTTTTATAAGGTCACTAATCCCTTTCATGAAGGCTCCTTCTTCATGACCTAATCATTTCCCAAAGGCCCCATCTACAAATATTATCATGCTTGGGGGTTAGGATTTCAATACATGAATTTGGAGGGGCGCAAAATTTCAGACCATAGCACTAACTAAAGGGGGTGGAGGAAATTGTGCTGACCTGGAAAACTGTGTCATGGAATCTTTCAAACTGAAGACAAAAGAAATTGTACATAAACATTCTAATTTAGTTTTCTAGATGATAAAGTTTTTCCCACAGGGATACAGGTTAATAACTCTGATTGCGCTATACATGTATAGGAATTGAACCATTAAGTAAATGGATAGCAGAAGGTGAAAGTCAGCTTTTTCATTTTTAGAGTGGGCATTTACACATAATCATGGGAATGAGACTATAATGACCCATGGGATAATGGATTAGAATTGGAGAAATCAGTATGAACACATGTATATGGATGGTTAGGTAGAGAAATATTTATAGATACATGCATACACATGGGTTGCTCCATATATATATTTACTTGCTCTGTGAGCTGAAAGGGCCTAGAAGCAATGAAACTCAGTAGCAATGATCATGGTTGGCACCTAGATTACAGTTTCTAATACCATTCTCCAACAGAAGAATCAAGGTCTCTTGATTGTAGACTGGTAAAGAAAATACACAAGATGAGCCTGGAGCATCTTGCAGTGCCAGAGGGTACTATAGAGCTTAGTACACAAGTCATGCACACGCACAGAGGCATGCACACACAATGGTGGTGGTATGTCAAAGGGACATAGATGTCAAATGAAAGGGCTTCTGATGGCCAAAGCTATAGCAATTTGAGAAACAAAATAACACATACATTTGAATTGGATTAAAATTCAAAATAAAAAAATAAATATTATTGAGTCCATAGCAATATAAATAAATTATTGAATAAATAAATAAATGGGAGAGAAAAGATAAATCTTCCATGCAGATATATTCCAAATAATGTATATAGACACTTCACCCTGGAGGAGATGTATCATAACTCCCCACTACTTAAGTGTAGGTTGTACTAATTGACTTGCTTTCAAAAGTGCAATGTGAAAAGGGAGATGGGTAATAAGGGTCAATATCAACAGTGTTAAGTCTAGCTGATGGTATGTACCCTTGATATATCATAAAAATGATACCTTATTTAAGTGGTCTTACTCTGAAAAACCAGTAACTCCAGTCTAATTATGAGAAAAGTATCAGACAAATACAAGTAGAAGGACATGGTACAAAACATCTGTTAAATTAATTAAACAAGGAGTCCATTAGGCTGAAGTGGCTCTAATGCTTTGGTGGCCTATGTAAGCAAAGCAAAATCTAAGCCTGTAAATGCCTCAAGGTTAAGAAATCAAAATCTAGGTTCAACAAATCACAAACAGTCAACTAGGCTTTATACTCAATCAAATAATTTTCTTTCTTTTCTTCTATAACTTCTCTTTCCCCTAGCTCTCCTCAGCAGAGCACTCCTAACCACTTGCAGTTTGGCACTGCACAATTCTAATACACTTTTGCTCAAATAAACTTTTAAATGTTTAATATGCCTCAGTTTATATTTTAACACACCTTACCAACATCTCTCAAAACATTAGAAACATTAAAGTCTAAGAAACTGGCACAGATGAGAGAAGCTCAAGGAGACATGACAACTAAATGCAATGTGTTATCCTGGATGGGTCTCTGAAGCAGAGGAAAAGGGTAAGAGCTAAAAACTAAGGAAATCTGAATAAAGTATGGACTTTAGGTAATAAAACTGTATTAACATTAGTTCATTAATTCTAGTTAATTTACCATAGTAATGTAAAATGTTATCAGTAAGGGAAAGTAGGTACAGGGTGTATGGGAAATCTCTGTACTAAATTTGCAATTCTTCTGTAAATCTAAACCTGTTCTAAAAATATGTACTTAAAATTGCAGCAAGTATTATTCTAAGTAGGGAAATATTTGAAATACTTCTTTGCAATCAGTAATAAAATGTTTCCTATTATTAATACTTCTGTCATTATTCAGAGGATCTAGGTAGCACAATTAGACATAAAATCAAGTGAAAATATATAACATTTTGAATGTGGAAAACAGCACTCTGTTTATATGCACATGCCAACATTGCTAACATTTAAAATAAATTTACAGAGCAAGCATTAGAATTTTTAAGTGAATTTCAAAAGATGGTTGGCCAATAAATAGAGTGAAAAGGCAACCTATGAAATGAGAGACAGTATTTGCAGATCATATATATGTTTAGGAGTTAATACTCAGATTATATGAATAACATTTCCAACTCTCAATAACAAATTACAAAAAAAAACACAATTTAAAAATGGACAAAGGATTTTAATAGACATTTCACCAAGAATAATATACAAATGGATGAGCATATGAAAAGTTGCTCAATATCATGAATCATTAGGGAAATGTAATCAAAACCACAGTGACATACCACATCACATTCATTAGGATGGCAACTGCTAAAAAGAAAACAAACAGAAAATAACATTTATTGGCAAGAATATAGCAAAATCAAAACTCTTGTGTACTGCTGTGGGATTGTAAAATGTTTTGACTGCTATGGAAAACAATCTGGCAGTTAAAAAATATTAAAAATAGACTTAAAAATAAAAATAGACAAAAAAAATTAAAAATATGATCCAGCAATTCTACTTCTTGGTATATAATCAGAAGAACTGTAAGCAGGGTCTCAATTAAGTGTTTATATACCCATGTTCATAGCAGCGTTTTTCACATTAACCAAAATTGGAAGCAACCTAAGTGCTCATTGACAGATGAATAGGTAAGCCAAATGTGGTATATACAGTGGGATGTTATTTAGCATTACAAAGGATGAAAGTTCTGACATACGCTACAGTATGAATGAACCTTGAAGTCAGTATGCTAAATGAAATAAGCCAGTTGCAAAAAGACAAATTACCACTTATAAGAGATACCTAGAGTAGTTAAATTCATAGAGACAGAAGGTAGAATTGTGGTTGCCAGGGGCTACTAGGGGTGAGGGGAATAGAGAGTTGTTGTTTCATGTGTATAGTGTTTCAGTTTTTCAAGATGAAAATAATTCTTGAGATTTATTGTACAACAATGTGAATGTACTTAAACTACTGAACTGTATACTTTAAAATGGTAAGATGGCAAATTTTATGTTATGTGTATTTTACCACAATTAAAATTTTAAAATTTTGAAAAACTGATAATTGGGTAAAAAATCATATAAAATTAATCATTCCTTTATATTAGTAAAATTTTTAAAACTTAATTTTAAACAAAAATAATACTATTTATAATTACCACACAATTTTAAGGAAATTAAAAATGCACATAACCAAACTAATACAAAGTTATGTTAAAAATATTGAAATACATACAAAGACACCTAGATATATGAAAGGGTAAATTTAATATAGATGAATCTTTGAAATTTAATATGAAAAATAAAAATTCTAAAATTACCAAATTACATATGGTCATATCCTAGAATTTGTAAACAAGCACGCATTATTAACATGTTATTTAAAAGTGTGTGTAGGGGCTTCCCTGGTGGCGCAGTGGTTGAAAGTCCACCTGCCGATGCAGGGGACGCGGGTTTGTGCCCCGGTCTGGGAGGATCCCACGTGCCGCTGAGCAGCTGGGCCCGTGAGCCATGGCCGCTGAGACTGCACGTCCGGAGCCTGTGCTCCGCAATGGGAGAGGCCACCACAGTGAGAGGCCCGGATACCGCAAAAAAAAAAAAAAAAATGTGTGTGTAGTAAAACTTTTTCAAAAGAAATAATACATGCGCGGTTTAGTCTGGTGTTTATCTCTGGTTAGAGGGTGGGAAGATGGGCAAATGGAGGAGAATGTAAGCAAGTACAAAGTACAGGTAGTGTTCTACTTCTTATGTTGGATGTTGGGTTTACAGCTATATATCTTAAAGCAAAGAAAAAAATGGAAAAATTTAAATAGAAGAAAACCAAATCAATTTGTCGGCAGTCCATGCCTTTATAGCAGCCACTTTTAAATTTTCAGTAGAAAGACTGGATCTGGGAATTCAGATAGTTTACTTGAAAGAAGAAATCCTACATGTGATATTCTTTTAGACAAAAAGATGAAACATAAATAAATTCTATGTACTCAGAAGGGGAAAAAGTGTCAGCATTTCTCCTGTTTTCTGTAATTCTTTAGATATATTGTTATGTGGCTACAAGCACGTAATGCATGTGGGTTCTCGTACTCCTCCATTTTACCAGCTATCACAAAGTGGAATCAGTCTATCTGAGGACTTGTTGCAGCTGACTTTATTATCAATCGCTTAAATATCATCTTCCTTTGCACATGACCAGCCAGGAGGGAGTACGTCAAATTTCACACTATTAGAATAGCTACATTCTGGATTTTTATGCTGTCATACATCATATTGAGTATGATCATTTTATGTAAATTTGATATAGAAGTAAGTTAAGAATAGTGGTGTTTAAGATGATATAGTAGAGTATATGGATATAGAACACCTTAAAACATGAGCCAGCTGATGCAGTCAAATATTCTAAGATCATTTTAAAATTGACATTTGAGTTTCTAAAAAGGCAGTTAAGTTAAATAAATTTATTCAGCTCTAATGAATATTTGATTGGTTTTTAGAGATAATTGCCCTCTATCAGGGTCATAGCATTAACATGAAAATTAGCCATTATCTTCTTTATGAGAATTGGAAAGAAATTCCTATTAAAGTTTTTGAAGGAGATTTTCAATGAAATAACTTTGCTTACTGATGGCATTGTATAATGATTTGAAAATGTCTCTCCAAACCTTTATATATTGATTCTAAGTCATATTTTATGTTAGTGGAAAATGGCTTTAAAAGCATAGGTATAATAAATATCTTTACATATTTCTTAGTGCAATGGTATTAATATAGGGGAATTAGAAAGGAAAATAGACTTATTCTTTCTGTTGGTATGTCCATTATACATTATTAGTTATTCACATTTAGCAGTTACTAAATTAAGTTGACTAAAATACTTCTGGGAAAGTAATTTTTAAAATTAAGCCATAAAAAGTGAATTTTTATTGAAAATAATCTAACGACTTTTGATATTGTATAGCTGAAAAGATATAGATGACCATAAGAAATTAGATATTTCTCTTGAACCTGATCATGGTTTATGGAAACTACATGTAGTACTTACATCTCACCAGTAAAATTAATGTGCTGGAGTTCCACATCAAACTATAGTAGAAAATCTCCAACTGTGACACAGAGGATGGAGGAATTAGGAAGAATCATGCATCTAAGGTACATTTGCTGTAATACTCTTTGAGTAAATGGCTATACATTACAAAAATAGAATGCCTGAAAACTTTCAAAGGATCTCTGGAATTTGCTAGAGATATATGTCAATGTTGTAACAACAACAAAAGAAAAGTGAAAGATTGAAAGCTAGTAGCTAATGGAAGTTTGTAAACTGTTACAACACAGATAAGAAAGGCATGAAATTATCCCATTAAGATTAAAAATTATTGTTTGAAGAAATAAAAGTTAGAACTATTAAAATCATGACAAATACAAAGAGTAACACTCACTAACATGGAATCCATGAGGACAAATCACAATTACGGTAACACATTTTACCACTGTATCACTGCAGGATTATATAATTTAGGCACGGAAGAGTGATATTATTTTCTTTGCTTATGTGTGCTGCCATAAAACTCCCTACCTATTCTTTATGACATATATTAGATATTACTTATTTATGACATAGCTTAAATATCCTCTCCTCTGTTCTCCCAAGAAAAATCAGTCTTAGCTACTTCTATTTTCACTTTTTCCTCTCTCTACCACTTAATAGAGCATTTATCACATTGATGCTGGTATTGTATTGCACAAATTCTAAATGCATATTTTTCTATATTATAATACCTATAAAGTCTGGATGTGTGTTATAATTGATGTGATAAGAGAGGATTAGATCAAGTTTAATTGACGTCACTTTTTCTTTCTTAATAGTATATAAAATAATTGTTTTATAATCAATGGCAACTTAGAGCTGCTGATATGCAGTAATAAATATACAGTGAGTCCTCAAGGGGTGAGATCCATATCTTACTCCTTTATGTTTCTTAGAGCCCCAAAGAGTTCCTGTTACATAATAGATGAGCAATAAATGGTTGGGTGATGTATCTCATCATTATCAGTCTGATAACTATTGCTCCATTAAAAATAGCAAATCTTCAGAACTTTTTCTATAAGGACATATAGCCAAAAACAGGTGAAATAAAGACAGTAACAGGTCCTTCAGGTGCAGATTATTTACACCACCTGCCTCAGGAAGAATTGGGTTTTTTCAATACATTCATAAATAGAAATATATGGAGCAGGTTCATGTGAAATAGGGAGATCACATAAATATATAAGTTGCTATTAATTTGTGTAACATTATCTTTAAAGAATATGTATTTTTATATTTTTTGATTACTCCCTGATTATTGGCAGTGGTGCCAATATAATATTGGCCAGGGTTACAAAAATATGCATAAGCATAACCAAGAAATTTAGCATGGACCACAGGCCTAATGAAACTGAATTTTTTTTCTTCAAACAAATTAAAACTGAGACAATGCAAATTATTATCATCTCTCAATTGTTCTTACAGTTGCATCAACCTAAATTTAATATTTTCTTCTGAAAATTTATCTCTACATTGTAAAATATAGAGACCAAACCATATGCAACATAAGTGAATTATATTACAATATACAATTATTAGTTTTTCAAGATACTTTGTAAGGAAAAAAATGGTGATAGAGTTAAAAATGAGATTGCTTTCAAAACGACTCCTAGTTTTTATGCCTGCATAATTGACAATGTATAATAATTTTTTTCTCAATTTTTTTGTGGATTACATTCAATTTCAGTCAATTCAGCTTACAAACACTGTGCTCTTTGTGCATTACTTACAGTGGCATTATAATCTTGAACCCTGTGTAGTGTATTTTTCAGCACAGGGAAGTGAAGGGAAGTTGAATTCAATGTTGATAAGTGAAATGAAATATCTATTTTCACATTCAGTATAAAATCTCCCTTATTTGCTTCTAGAGCAGATAGACCTGAATGGCCTTTATATAATTCATCCTTTAAGCAAATAAAAGAATTGCTCTTACCCCTTTTAATATTTAACAGAAAGGTGAAACTATGAAGCAGAATACGTAGCTAATAATTTTCATCTAACAAGATTGGAAATGTATTCATATAGTGATTAGGATATTTTACTTAGAAGAAGTGATTACAGCTTTATTGCCTTTAAATTATAAGGAAATACCATTATTCTGTCATATGTTCTAAATTCTGTCCATCAAATTTAAACTCAGTCTGTTAAACACTGGGTTATGCCTGACTTCACTAAGCTTACACTTTACTGCTTTAAATTAGAGTATTTATACCTTGACATCCTAGAATCTAACTATTAATTACAGTGCATTGTAATTGGCAGAGACTGGTTATTGTCACCTTTTTCTTGACACACAGCTAGATTCCATTTCCTAGTTTTTCTTGCAGTTAGGTGAGGCCATGTGACTATGTTGACAAATGAAATGTGAGAGGAAGTAATGTGCATCACTTTCAGGTCCAGCCCATAAAAATCTCCCACAGATCATATTTCTTGCTCTTTTCCCTTATAGCTGGATGGAATAGAGAAAGCTCCTAGAATAGACTCAGTAGCCATGTGGTGAAAGATGGAAAGACCCCATATGGAAGGAGCCTGGATCACATTATCACAACTAGGAGGAATGTTGTCCATTCTGCAACATCAACGTTGAATTGTGAGGTAAGGGAGAAATAATGTGTCAACTATGTAAACTTTGGAGATTTATTCATTTCAATAGTTAACTTTAACTAATTTAATGTAGTCCATGGAAAAAGTACTGAGCTGACAATGAGGAAACTTGATTACTATGAATGCCTCTGGTCTTCAACAAATAACACTGTGAACTTAAGAAAGTTCTATACCTCAGTTTATTCATCTGCATGATGCTGGAGATTTATTAGGTGTATATGCACTTGATCAGTCAATATTTACTTTATTCTTTTATGTTCCATGTACTCCTAGTAGGATAAGGCTGACAAAGTGCTTGTACTCTTGGATGTCAGTCTTCATGGCACTATAAATATACATATTATATAATAAGTCTGAATTATGCTATGAAAGAATGCGCAAGTGAGTCTCAACCTACTCTAAAGTTTAAGGAAAGCTTCACTCTGAAAATCTTTTTGAAACTGAGACATATATAATTAACATGCCAGCAAAAAGTGAGAATTAGTGTTTCAGCAGAAGGAAACATACATATGAACACCACAAAGAACATAATCTATTTTAAAAAATAAAGCAATTTCAGTGGATTGCTGACATGGAGTCATAATGTAGATGGGGGATGCAGTAGCTTGAGATGAATATACAGAAGCAGGTAAACTTTATAATGATATTTATATAATATTTACATTATCGCCCTGGCATTGGGAAGCAATGTTACAAATGTTACTATCGAAAATTCAGAGATAAAAATACATATGTAGAGATGTAGAATAAAGAAATTTAATAAATAAAATAACATTGAGTCAAGATTGATATGGGGGAGTTGGACTATAGAGAGATGGGAGAAAAAAGTCATACCACTCTTCCGGTTTGTGCAACTGAGTAAACTTCAATGCCATTTAATGAACGAACTATGAAGCACAATAGTAGCAGATAGAGGGAGTTAGAAAATCAGTTTTAGAAATATTAAATTAGAGATGACTCTAAGATATTCAAATGGAAATATTTTAATCCTAAAATATATTTCTCCACTTATTTAGGAAGGTTTGTATGTATTACCAAAAAATATAACATATGACCCATATATTATATATGCATGTGTATATAGATTTTATTGAAAAATACTTTTCATTATATGTTCTAAGTTCAAATCTAGAATATAAGAACACTACTGCTTTTACTAATTTAAATATATTATTTTCTTCAAGTGTTTGATGTGTTAGAATTTATATATACGTAGCTGTGAAACCATTAAGACAATCGAGATAATGAAAATACCTATCACACCAAATGTTTCCTATTGTTCTTCTCTAATCCCACCCTTCCTCACCACCACATTCATCTGCTTTTTGTTACTATAGATTAGTGTCCATTCTCTAGAATTTGTTATACAAAGGGAAACGTAGTAAGTACCTGTAGTTCTGACTCCTATCACTCAGTATACTTTATTTTGAGATTTACCCATGCTATCATGTATATCAGTAGTTCATTCCCATTTTTTAAGATTAGAATTTCATTATATTGGTATTTGTTTATTCATTTATCTCCCGGTGGATACTTGGGTTGCCACTAGTTTTTGGGGCAAGATTTTGTGTGTTCATATGTATTCATTTATTGTGGGTAAATTTCTAAGAGTGAAAATGCTGGGTCATATGGTAGATATATGTTTAACTTTTTAAGGAACTTCTTAATCATTTTATGTTCCCACTAGCAGTGTATAATAATTCCATTTGATCTAAGTCTTTGTTAACACTCTTTATAGTTAGGCTTTTATATATTAGTCATTCTTCAGGTAGTACAGTAGTATCTCACTGTGGTTTTAATTTCCTTTTCCCTATTAGCTGATGATCTTGAAGAACTTTTAAGTGCTTATTCCATTAATTTTACCTTCTTTGATAAAATGTCTGTTCAAATCTTTAGCAATTTAATATGGGTTGTTTGTCTTGTTATCATGTTCTAAGCATTTCTTCTGCTTTCTAGATCTAAATTAAAAGATATGTGATATGCAAGTATTTTCTTTCAGTTGATGGTTAGCTTTTTTTATTTTCACAACTGAATTTTGAAGAACAGATATTTTTATTTTGATTATTTTTAATTTTTTAAATCCTTTAATAGTTTGTGGTTTGGGGTCATTTAAAAAAAATTAGCTAGACAACGTTCACTAAGATTTTTCTCCTGGATTTTCTTAGAAAAATTTGGAAGGTTTATCTTGTACATTCCACTCAATAATCAATTTTGAATTACCATTGGTGTTAATGTAATTCTCTAATATAACGATGGAAGTTTATTGTTTCTGCAGATGGCTATCCAATTGTAACAGAATTATATATTGAAAGGATTATCTTTTTGCCATTGAATTGTATTGGCAACTTTGTCAAAAATCATCTGACCCACGTAAAAATGAAAATATTTCTATATACTATTCTGTTCCATAGATCCAAATCTCTATCTTTGTGTCAGTGCCACATTCTTAATGCCTGTAGCTTTCTAAGTCATTTTGAAATTGAGTAGTGTTCTGCTCTTATCTTGTTAAAAAAAGTTTTGTTAATCTGCTCTCATTCTTGATATTGGTTAATTGTATTTTTGCTCTTTATTTTCCTGATAAATTTGGCAAGAAATTTATCAATGTTATTAGTGAGATCAATGAACAAGCATTTAGTATTATAGCTTTTCAGTACATTTTGTTTGTTATTTCATTGATTTCTACTCTATAAATTTTTATTCTGCTTATTTTATATTTCATTGAATGTCTATTTTTTAAGGTGTAAACAAGTCACTGATTTGAGACTTTCCTCTTTTCTAGCATAATCATTTCATGCTATAAATTCTCCTTATCGTACCATTACCTACGTATTCCATAAATATTGAAATGTGTTGTTTTAATTTTCATCCAAGTCAAAATGCTTTCTTCTCTTATGATTTCTCCATTAACCCATGTGTTATTTAGAAATGGATTTTTTAGTATCAAAATGTTTGGGGGATATTTCATGTACCTTTTTGTTATTGATTTCTAATTTTTTTAATAGTGGTCAGAGAATATACTTTGTATTATTTGAATTCTTTTAAATTTACCACAATCCAGGGTATGTGGTATATTGATGAATAATTTCTATGCACTTTAAAGAATGCATACTCTACCATTTTTGTTGAAATGTTTTATATAAAGTAGTTATTTCAAGTTGATTTTCAGTATTAAGACCTTTAAAAGTTACTCATATTCTACTTTATTTATCAATAAGTGAACATTTGTTGAAATCTGACTGTGATTATGAATATATCTAGTTCTCTTTTCAATTAATCATATACTATGAATGTTTGATATTAAGTAGATGAACATTAATTTCTTAATATCCTGTTGATGAAATGTTAGAAATATTAATATTAGAAAAATTAGGATTGGTCTTAAATGCTGATTTATAAAAATGAAGAGCATTTAAAGAGCCTGTGGAAAAAGATCTCATTTAAGCTTTAAGGTAACTAGAAGATGGTGAAAGACCGAGAACAGCATAGCCATGTTAAGGAAAGCGTTTTACGTACGAATTGGTTAAGACATGAACTTGGGCCATAGCAGTGGAAACAATATTTGTGACAGGTCCAGGCAAATGGCTTTGAAATACTTGTAATATAGATTAGAATTTGAGCATAAATGATAGAGGAGGTTCAAGGCATCGTTCTGACAGACTGAAATGCTGTCTCAGTAGTAGATGGGTCTTTCAAAGATAGTTGGTTTTTGAATGGACTATTATATTACAGTTAATATCATGGCTGGTGTTGTTCACTTGGAATTTTTAAGGAAGAAAAGAATAGAGAATAAAAGAAAGGGAACGAAAAGAAAAAAAGCTACTCTTTGGGACCTTAACTGAGAGGGAAATTTTGTAGAATCTGATAAAGAAATATGAAAGGGAATGTTATTATAGGCCTGGGGAAGTCATAACATATGCTGCACTAAATTTCAGTATTTTCATGAATTTACAAAGTCTTTTAAAAGTGTATTTGAGGGCTTCCCTGGTGGCGCAGTGGTTGAGAGTCTGTCTGCCGATGAAGGGGACACGGGTTCGTGCCCCGGTCCGGGAGGATCCCACATGCCACGGAGCGGCTGGGCCCATGGGCCATGGCCGCTAAGCCTGAGCTTCCAGAGTCTATGCTCCGCAACGGGAGAGGCCACAGCAGTGAGAGGCCCGCATACCCAAAAAAAAAAAAAAAAAAAAAATTGTATTTGAAAGACATACTTTAAAAACTTAATCTTTAAATATCTAGGAATCCTTTTTTTTTTATAATACATGCCATATTGGACTTCACAGAAGCTAGTACTTCACAAATGATTAGAGGATTAATGCAAATGTACTGAAAAAGATTTACTTAATATACATGGCTCCTTTTACCTGATTATTTAGTTATATTTAGGAGAGGCAGGTGTTTCTCAATGGCTCTCTCTGAAACAGAACGTTGTTTTGGTTTGATGCTTTTAAATCTGTTTACTGTGAGCATTTAAGTTGGTCATTTCATAATATGTAATCTTTTAATAATAAATGTCTGAATCTAAAAATTAAAGTATGTGAGCTATGACAATAATGAAACATTCTACCAAGTTTTAAAATATCGACAGTAAAACCAATTATTTAAATAATTATGACTCTACATTGTTGAGGGAGAGTAAAAGAGAAAATTGACCTACAAAAACAAATGTTACTTAACCTGTCAAAGTACGATATCCAGAACCTTGTATAATTTATAAAATATTTCAGATTCTTATTATTTACATTTAAAAATTAATACCTTAGCTTAAAACATTTACATGTGAAAACACAAACAGTATTTATAAAGACCTCACCAAAGAAGAAAAACAGATGGCAAATGAGCATCCGAAAAAATTCTCTGCATCATATGTCATCAAGAAGATGCAAGTTAAAACAAAAATGAGATTCCACTAAACACCTAGTAGAGTAGCCAAAATCCAGAACACTGACAACACCAAGCGCTCAGGAGAATGTGGAGCAACAGGAACTCTCATACACTGTTGCTGAAAATGCAAAATGGTACAGTCAATTTGGAAGACAGTTTAGTGGTTTTATACAAAACTCAGCATACTCTTACCATACAGTCCCACAATTGCGCTCCTTAGCATTTACCCACAGGAGTTGAAGACTTAGGCCCACACAAAAACCTGCACGTGGATGTTTATAGCAGTTTCATTCATAATTGCCAAAACTCGGAAGCAACCAAGATGTCCTTCAGTAGGTGAATGGATAAATAAACTGTGGTACATCCAGACAATGGACTGTTATTCAACACCAAACAGAAATAAGATTTCAAGACATGAAATGACATTGAGAAAATTTAATTGAATATTACTAAGTGAGAAAAGGCCAATCTGAAAATGCTACATAATGTATGATTCAACCAAATGACATTATGGAAAAGTTAAAACTATGAAGATAGCAAAAATATCACTGGTTGCCAAGGTTTGTGAGAGAGGAATGAACAGTCAGAGCACAGACTTTTAGGGCAGTAAAAATACTCTGTGATATTGTAATGATGGATACATGTCATTATACAATTTTTCAAAACCCATAGAATGTACAACATCAAGAGTGAACTCTAATGTAAATGTTAATGGACTTTGGGTGATTATGATGCATTATTGTAGGTTCATCAGTTGTAACAAATGTACAACTCTAGTGGAGGATGTTAATAATGGGAGAAGCTATGCATGTGTAAAGTCAGGATGCATATGAGAAACCTATCTTCCTCAATTTAATACAATTGAATATTAAATAGTTAAAGTCTTTAAAAAAGTGTTTATTTCAGCATTTTAATATCTGTGTATCCATTGGAACTGGTAAATGGAATCTGTGATATCTAAATGCTGCTGACCATGATATTTTAAGAAAACTAGGTTTGCCATTACTTCTTAGGAGACCTTGTAAGATATCTTACCACATCAAGTTTAGTAAGACTGCACAATCTCTAATTAAGGATACAATTTCATATAAACTACCAGAGATCTTTAGAACATAAGACCATCTGACAAGATTTTTGAAAGACGTAGTCTTCCCAAATTCATTATATCTATGTCTGTATCTATATCTATATATCTTTTTAAATTTTACTTTTTTCCACTATTATGCCTCCTTCTCACTACCCCAGCTTAAAGCAAGTTGGGTTTTTTGTTTTGTTTTGTTTTGTTTTTTACCTTAAGTCTAGGATTTCATTCTGTTACTACATTTATCCAATGATAGACAAATGCCCTCATTTGGAAGTATCAGATTTCTCCAAACCCTTACCTTTGATAGAGTTTTGCTTGCTTCTAGGTTTCCCCTTCTAGATACCTTGGTTTCAAATTTTTGTGTTGATGAGTCACTTAATTCTCATCTGTCCTTTCCAGCATTCCCATATTTTGTTTACATCTCTCATCTGCTTTGCTTTCATCTCTTCTCCTTGTGGATTTATGCCTATGTATGGGGTATGGGGCATGGGGTGGAGGTAGAGGTGTACATTCCCATGTGGTAAACTATTAATAAACAAGTGGCATTTTCCAATCAAATAAAAAAGTATAATCACCTATGATAAACTGGAAATCCGGTATTTGCAATTTTAAAAAATGTTCTTCTACTTCCAATGACTCCAATTTATAATAATGCTGAGGAATAACAAAAAATACAATTTATAGGAATCTGTGGCTAGTGGTTGCTAGAGGCATAATCATAAGAATTTACAGTTTTAACTGAGACAAATAAAGGAAGAAAACATATCCGTTTTTTTTTTTTTTTTTTTTTTAGTTTAAGTGTAGCTGATTTACAATGTTCTGTTAGTTTCAGGTGTACAAAAAAGTGATTCAAATATATATACATATATATGCATACATATGTCTGTATATAAACATATTTTCTTTTTCAGATTCTCTTCCATTACTAAGGTTATTATATACAAGATACTGAGTATAGTTCCCTATGCTATACAGTAGGTCATTGTTGGGTATCTATTTTATATATAGTAGTGTGCCTCTGTTAATCCCAAACTCCTAATTTATCCCTCCCCACCCTTTTCCCTTTGGTAACCATAGTTTGCTTTCTATGTCTGTGAGTCTGTTTCTGTTTTGTAAATAAGTTCATTTGTATCATTTTTTTAGATTCCACATATAAGTGATATAATATGATATTTGTCTTTCTCTGTCTGGCTTCACTTACTATGATAATCTCTAGGTCAATCCATGTTGCTGCAAATGACATTATTTCATTCTTTTTTATGATGGAATAATATTCCATTGTGTATATACCACATCTTCTTTATCCATTCATCTGTCGATGGACCACTTAAGTTGCTTCCATGTCTTGGCTATTGTAAATAGTGCTGCTGTGAACATTGAGATGCATGTATCTTTTCAAATGAGTTTTTGTCTTTTGCAGATATATACCCAGGAGTGAGATTGCTGGGTCATATGGTAACTTTATTTTTAGTTTTTTAAGGGATCTCCATACTGTTCTCCGTAGTGGCTGCACAAATTTGCATTCCCACCAACAGTGTTGGAGGTTTTCCTTTTCTCCACACCCTCTCCAGCATTTATTATCTGTAAACTTTTTGATGATGGCCCTTCTGACTATTGTGAGGTGATCCCTTATTGTAGTTTTGATTTGCATTTCTGTAATAATTAGCTCTGTTGAACATACATCTGTTTATTGATGGAAGGCGTAAATAAGTATTTATTTTAATATAGAGAATATTTTCTCAGAACAAATTCATTAGATTATATTTTCTTAATTCTATTTGTTTAATAGATTCAGTATAAAATAATTCTTGATATTAGAAACTAATTATAACAAGCAAATTATATACAGGTTAGATCTGTATTCTTTCTAACAATTTTTATGTGCTCGGTTTTGTCCTACTCATACCTATCTAGTTTTCTTCAAGATATAATGTAATTTGTAATAATAAATGATTCTAAACATTGAAGTTTCTCTTATTCAGAACATAGGGAAAATATACCTTGTGTGGTACATATCCTTCTCAAATACTACAGATTTAACTTCATACTGTCAGAACAGAAGAGCTCAATACATACGGGAAGAGGAAATGATCCAATTTCTGTATTTTTTCTTCTTAAAGAAATGCAATTATTATCACAAACACTAACTGAAAAGATTGGTTAATATAGCTTTTCCCAGTAATTGACCCATCTCATTTAAAGTACTGAAATTAATTTTCTTAGTAATTAAACTTTATCTTTCTCTCTCTCTTTTTTGTTTTTTTTGGAATTATTACAAAATATTTATATCAATAATAACAATGAATAAATAATACACTATCAATGAACTAAGATACAGAATAAGCATTTTCAGTGTTTTGCTAAAAAAGTAGTAGTGTGATACTGATATTTCTTTCTTGCCTCCTATTTTAAAATAGAGAGGATAGGCTAAGTAATTTCTAATGTGTCATCTATAAAATTGTGTAACAGTGTATGTTGCCATTGACCTAAAACCTCAGAAATATGTTCATAAAAAGAAAGTAAATAGAATTTGATTTCAGAGTGGGATGTAGAAGGTAGTGGCAGGGCATAGGGAAGGTTAGGGTTAGGTCTAGTATTAGGGTTAAGGTTAAGTTTAGGGTTAGGGTTAGGTAAAGGTGAAAGAGACCAGGAGTGTGAAGGGAAAATTTTCAGACCATCATGCTGATCTGACTCTTTTAAATGAGAGGAAAATGAAGGAGGAACGTGTAGGAATATCCTCAGACTGTGATGTACGTCTCAGGAAGTCTCAGCCAGACCAACATATAGCCCCAGAGCAAAGAATGGCCCAGTGAGCACTGGTACACTGCAATGCTCAATCCTCATGGGGGAGCTTCTGTGAAGAACATAGTCTTGGCTCAAATGCACTGGCAGTTCCTGAAGGTGTTTCTGCTGGAGGCTCTAAGCCTATACTTCTCATAGAAGAGTCTCTCATGAGGGAAGATCTAAGCAATGGATCTCTATGTCTGACACAGTTAGTTATTCCTAAAACTAACCATAGACCTATCCTGTGACCTATCATTGCCATTTCTCATTATTATCCAAGAAAACTTAAAAAGTTATGTTATAAGAAGACTTCTACAAGAAGAGCCAACTAGAAATAATTAAAGTGCCTGTTATCAGAAGAGGAAATAAATATATCGTATTATATTGATACAATGGAGTATATTCATTAAAACCAATAAGTAAATATATACACAGATATAAATAAATAAACTGACACAAAAAGCTAAACCCACACACATAAGTTTAAAAAGTGCCAACTACTAATATTCAGTAGTAACACGGATGATTAACTCTCCAGTGCATTATACTGAGTCCAAGAAGCCAAGCTCAAGAGTAATCTGTGGTGATCCAAACTCAAATAGAGACTCTGTACGAGGGGGAGAGGTTGGTGATTGATGATTGCCCAATGTCATGAGGGATCAAATATCTTAGAATTACTAAAGTTTGCCTGAATATAATCAAGAAATATATATAAAACAAGGGAAATGAAGGTAAGGACCTACCTTATTGGATATTAGGAAATAATAATTATATTGAAATCAAAATATGTGTGTGTATTTGTGAGTGTGTGCACTTGTGTGAGTCATAGAAAAATGGACCATTGGATAAAAATAACAAAGCAAAAATAGAGCCAGGCACAGATGGTAATGGAATGGGCATGTGTTTGTGTGTGTAGTTACACAAACATGCAAATAAAGATATATCACTGCATAATAGTAAAAATATGAACTCTAGATCCAAACTATGTCACTTTGAAACCCAAGTCTATTATCTCCTGACTAGGAAACATTAAGCAAGCTCTTAAACTCTCTATGGCTTAGATTTCTCATTTACATAATGAGAATAGCATATTTTTTCAGTTTATTAATTAAATAAATATGTGAAAACCATGTAGAATAGTGTATGGAAACCAGTAAGCTCTTAATAAATATTGCTTACTATTATTACTACCATTTTCTTGTTATTACAATTATGTGATGTAAATGGCGTTTCAAGAAATAGAGAAAATTATTGCTTAATAAATTAGATCATACCTTCATTTGAACTTTATTATAATAAATGTAAATGTAAATTTCAGGTGGTTAAATATTATACACACATGGAGAGAAAAGAAAATGTAATCATTGAAATCTCACAATAAAATCTGGGAAAATAGGTGTAGAAATTCTTAGGAAAGAACATAAGTACCAGAAGGCATACAAGTAAAGCTAGATATACATCGATATCTAGCTTTAAAATTTTTAGAAGAGAAAAATATGTAAAGAAATAACCCAACACTAAAACTAAGTGTTAAATAATAGTAAATAATAAAGGAAGACCTCCTTCAAATTTATAAGAAAAAAATAATCCACCAGGAAGGGGAATAAAATACGTGAAGAGAAAAGTAACAGAGGATGAAATACATGAACATATGAAGGTATAAGCAATTCACCAGTATTTATAAATATGCAAATAAAGTAAAAACAAATTTTTAGTGTAAAATATATTGCAAAAAAAATAATAGAGCATTTATCGCTGGTAGGTGAACAAGATATGGTGTATACTTATATATCACTTGTGAAAATGTGAACTGTTATAAAGCCTTTCCAGAAAGCAATGTGATAATATCTCCTAAATTTAAAAATACTTATACTATTTAATTAAACCACCCTACTACATATAACTTACTTCATAGAAAGCAAAAGTATATTAACTACAGGTAAAAATGTAATGATTCATTTTGCACTATAATTTATAGTAGCTAAAACTGTAAGCAACTTGTCTGCTAATCACTGAAGAATGGTTGAATATATTATGGTTGAGTCAGCTATGCAGCTGTTATACAAGAAAGAATTAAAGCTCTACCAGTAAACTTGGAAGAATTTGTATGAGGTATTGGGTGAATAAAGCAGGATTCAGAGTAATGCATATAGTATGCATCCGTTTTGTAAATCAAATTTTTCTTTCTAAAATTTCTAAAATTTTCTTTATAGACAATATTTTTCCTATATAAACATGGATAGATGTGCATTATTATATAAATATGATTATAAAGTAGTTATGAAAGATATTTAATCAGCTGTTAACCCAGATTACTTAGGTTGGATGACAAGTAAGTAGAGGGAAGAGGTGATGTGGTGTGGTGACAAGGAAAATAAGCAAAAAGGAAAAAAAAGATAAATGTGTATATGTATAAACTCATGTCCCATTTGTATTAAGTTATATATTGTATGCATGTATATGTACCTCATAATAAAAATATTTTAAATTTTCATTAAAAATTTAAAGATAAAAAATGTTTGTTACATAAATTCTAATGTTCAATATAAAGCCATGATATCTGAGTTCTCAAACCATTAATAAATTGCCAATCCTCAGCTCTCAGTATACAGTGTAATGACATGTTATTAAATGATATGTCCAAGTTGTTAACTTCGCTCATTGCTCCACTGTAATAACTGATTTTAACATTTGTGAGCACAAAATATGAAACTTATTCCCAAGTATGTATGTGTAGATAGAGAGGTAGGTAGGTAGACAGATAGGTAGATTGAAAAGACTACATATCTTAAGATATCATGATAAAAAGAAAAGTCACATAACTTCTCTGAGTCTGTTTTCACTTGAGTTAAAAACATTTGCAGTAAACACCAAAATTCTTGAATATTTGTCAATATCAAATGATAAAATATATGAAAAATGCACATTAAGACAGAATATTCACATACAAATTTGATATATGTTTACAAAGGAATGATATTTTACATTGTCCAAAAAAAGAATATAGATTAAGTTATGACCATACATCTTATTCAAGAAAATATTTTCCATCAATTCAATTGTATTTTCACACAACTTAAATCAAATGTATTAATACTTTACCCTACATTTGATTAACCTGTAATAATGTGATACAGATACAAATCCACTGCATAAAATGTATTAAAGTCTAAATATAATTATCTTGCTTGGCAGTAATTTGCTTTAATTAACTTATTATTCTCTCATAGTTTACTGCCTTTGGCATGGGGCTCTTTAAAACAAAGTTAGTAAATAGTATCAGTCAACCATGCAAATAGATGAAAAATATTTACCAGCCCACGAAATGTTTTACCAGCCCTTCTGCTTTTGTGACATCCCAAATGTTGTAAAATTAATGTGATTAGAATCCTTTATGACTCACACAGCAAAAGCTCTTTTTTCCTCTGAATCCATAACTAATGGCTAATTTCCAAATATTAATCATTGTTTCTGAATTATTTCCAACTTGAAACTGTGAATATAAGGCCATGACCTAATAATGTCTTGAATATCACTAAATAAAATAATTCTTCTATAACCAATATTGAAATATGTTCATGTGTATTTTCAAACCTGAATATTTAACAGAATAGGAAAGAAGAGTGAGAGTATAATTGGCAAGAAATTTTTGAACAAATATTTCTCCTGTGATGACTCTATGCAGATAATCACTAAGCACTTTCCATAAAAACTAAATTCATTTGTTTGAGAGGAAAGCTGTAAGGTTTTTGCTTCAATCACTGTACTCAGCAGTTCCTTTTGCATTATTCCTGGAGAGATCAATGAGTGGGAATTGACAACAGGAAGGAACAGATGATAAAAGGTGACTCATGCAGATCCCTGTGACCATCTTAGACTTTTAATGTTTTGCCAGTTTCCCTGGCATCTAGTTGCTGAGTGACAATTGGTATATGACTCTAGAAACATGATTCTTCTCTCACCTCTATCATTAATTATTATTCATTGTGGGGCCTAAGCTTTGTCGTTTAAAAGCTTGTTGGACTCTGATGTGCCTAATGTTAGAACAGGATTACAGAATTAGTTAGATAATTTCTAAGCCCATCTGGATCATTAGAATGTTGCACCATTGCCTGACCTGTTTAGATCAGTGTGACATGGCATATCTACTGACAGGTACATCCTCAAGGCCACTTTGCTTAACATATGTGTCATTTTTAAATTCATGAAAATGAATTATTGGTAACTACACATTAATCGATCAACAAAAGGTGAGCATCATCTATCCTAGGCAACTAAGAAAGGTGTAAAAGAAGTGAAAACAATATCTAGCATTGAAAAAATTTATAAAACATGAAAAATAAGAGAGCAAGAATGTATACTTACAGGTATAAGCTGGTAGTAGTCCATTGAGAAGGATTTTCACAAAAATTAGAGAGTTAAAAAGGTACAGAAATGGCAGAGCTTGAAACTTTAGGGAAACTGACCTATACAGTCCAGACAGGAAACAGAGCACCCAAAAGAAACAGAAGAATTATAGCACTGGTCAAAAATTGGGAGAGTTTATCATAGATATCAAGGGGAGAGAGAGTTCTGTGATTAAAGGAATCATCAAAAATGCTAAATTCTCCGTGCACCACAACTACTGAGCCTGCGTGCCACAACTACTGAAGCTTGCGCGCCTAGAGCCTGTGCTCTGCAACAAGAGAAGTCACTGCAATGAGAAGCCCTCACACCACAAGAGTAGCCCCCACTCGCCGCAACTAGAGAAAGCCCACACTCAGCAACAAAGACCCACCGCAGCCAAAAATAAATAAATTTATTTTTTTTAAAAAAGGAAATCCTGCCATTTGCAACAGTATAGATGAAACTTGAGGGCATTCTGCTAAGTGAAATAAATCAGAGAAAGACAAATACTCTATTATCTCACTTATATGTAGAATCTAAAAAAAAAACAGCTCCTAGAAACAGAGGTTGGGGGGTAGGGGAGATTGTGGGAGAATTGGGTGAAGGAAGTCAAAAGGTAGAAACTTCCAGTTATAAGATAAATAAGTTCTTGGGATGTAATGTACAGCATGGTGACTATAGCTAACAATACCGTATTGTATATTTGAAAGTTAAGAGAGTAGATCTTAAAGTTCTCAATACAAGGAAAAAACTTTGTAACTACGTGAGGTAATTGGATGTTTACTAAACTTACTGTGGCAGTCATTTAATAATTTATAATATATAAAAACATTGTGTTGTATGCCTGAAATTTATACAATGTTATATATCAATTATATCTCAATAAAACTGGAAAAAAAGAAAAAAAGAAATTGGAATTTCAAAAAAAAAAGGAATATATATATTAAAAATATTCAGCACCCAACAGAAGAAAGAAAAAAAAGCTAAATTCTTCCAGGGGCTCAAGTGTTCATTACATTGTCAACAAAAATGGCATTGGTGACCCTAGTAAGGACAGGTTTAGAATACCTAAAGTCCTTCTTTATAGTCACTTGCCTTCTCCAACTGCTTATAAAGCTCCTATTTGCTCCTAGACTCATGGGCAGAAAGAAGGCTCCCTGAGGCATAATACAGTTTGTATAGGTACACAGAAACATCAAGTTGGAGGTTGTCATACCCTTTTTGTATCTGTGTTGCTCTTTTACATACCCTTTTATATTTCTGTTTGATCTTTTTGTTGCCAACTTTTAACAATGTGACTGTAATTGGTAGGTTCGATAAATGTAAAATGAGTTATATCCCTTTATATCTATAAAGAGATTATTCTAAATTTACAGTGCCTTCTATTTTGTGAACTTACGGAATTTGTTTCAAATTTCTTGAGAAATTCAAAGAACTCTATGATGCAAATAAAGTGACCTAGGTAATAGAGTAATTTGGGGCTAGATCTACTTAGATTTTTTTTTTTAATTTAAAGTAGTATATTTACCAGCAAATTCACACATGCTGAAGTGATGTAATCCTCACCCTCATTGTGTATGCTTATTCACAAAATTGGACTCGAAAATTTTCTAAGCCTTTTCTTTGTTTTGTGCTCAGTTGTCCATTTTCTCTGCATTTTCCTTTCAATATAGAATTGTGACATGGGATTTTGATCCCTTTTGATGGCTTTAGTTACATATGAAGCTGTGAACTGGACAGTCATTTCCAGCAGGTTCACTATTTATAAAATAGATCTCTGCATGAGGCAAAAAGTTTAACCTAAACATTTGTCCTCAATAAAGCCAAAAGAAGAGAGCTCCTAGGATTTGGCCCCAACATTACATGAATTTTTTACTTTTTTCTAGTCATACCTATGAGAAGCCTTTTTTGGGGCAGATACGTCCCTACTGGTTCAATTGTTGCGATCTCTTCCTGGACTTGATGAAACAATATCTTAGAGATTTCCATTCGAATGGGCTCTATTGTTAAATAGGCCAAGTCAGGGCAACCTATATTCAAAGTCCACTCTTTTCATATTTCACACATTTTCCAGGCACTCAGGACTTTTTGTCTAACCACTGTGGCATTCGACCCTTTACCTCTTCACAGTTTATATGGCTCAGTTCCTCAGTGATTTGTTAACTGACAAAGTGATATTAATGAACAGCACTCTTTTACTTCAATTGGATCTTAAATAGGGAAAAACATGACCTATATAGGAATTCAGGTCCTACAAATGCAGTCGGGGAACATGAGGGACGGGGAACATTCTGAACCACACAAGTTATTCTTTTTTCTAGTCTACCCTCCTTCATGCCAGAGAGTTGTCCATCCAACCAAAAGATCCTAGTCATGTTGGTTACTTTGTAAAAAAAAATTTCTATTGATTCTTACTGACTGCCAGTTAACAGCCAAGCTATTAAACACATCATACATGGCTTTCCAAGATTTGATCACATTTCTTTGCAGTTGGTTCCACATACTATAGTGCAATATTATGAAGAGTAAGGATATCTCTTGAATGTTTTAATTGAAATAAACATTTAATTTGTTTAAGATATATTTAATATGCTGATACTTATGGGAAAATAATTAGTCCATATGTTAGCTTTTATCTGCACATGAGGGAGAAGTCCATCCCAATAGAGAGGGTTTTAGTATTCTCTAAATTCTCCTGTTTTCATATAGTGTTTTTAGTTTATATGTCCAAGGTATGTGAATTCATAGAAACAAAATATCTAATTTTAATCCTCATGAGATCAAGTATCTGGAAAAACAAAAGCTCCAGGAAGAATATAATCCAGATAACGCAAGTAAGAATAGTAAGTAAACGGAAAGACACAAATAGACCAACAGCTATATTACATGTTAGAAACAATACTATTAACTCAAATTTGACAAGAAATTGCCCCCAAAAAACACTGGAATTTGCCAAAAAAGCCAATTTGAAATACAGATTTGTATCTATTACTGTTAAAAATAAGTTTCTCCCTTGGAACACAGTGTGCTAATATTACTAATAAGGCATAATTGCAGACAGTTACAAACTAATACCTAGAACACAGCCAAAAACTCTTCTAGTAGAACAAAACTTGCAAAATGTCATTTACTTCATATTTACTTATCCTTTAAAAAATGTTCCGTAGTGTATCACTAGAAATACAATAGTGAATGTATGTCATTTATAAATATAAAAATATGCCTATATTTTCATAGAGGTTTCATATTCTTTTTGTCTTTCTTTTTGTATTAGTGCATTCAGAGCTTCAGCATTCAGGCATTAATTACAGTATGAATGCACTCCTTCACATTGTGCAATACAAAGACTCTGGATGTATCACTAAAAGAGGTAAAATACCATTCAGGCACTGTATCTGGTCACATGTCTCATTTCCCTAGGCTATGAATTCTCCAAAGAAATATATATATATATATATATATATATATATATATATATCTTTTTTTTATATGTGTGTGTATCACAGTGCCTTAGGGGATATGTATATATAACTGCATCAGGTCCATCTGCCAATCACCCCAGGGTTCTAGAAATCAGATTGTGTGATATTTTTCAGTAACTATAACATAACATATTCTCATGAAACTTATTTAACATTTGAAGATCATGGTGCTGATAAATCAGAGGTAAAAATAGTTTTGTGGGTTTTTTCTGTTTTTGTTTTCTTTTCAATGATAACTTGAGTAAAATCCGTTTACAGAAATAAAAATGCTTAGAGTGACCTTGGCATGTGGTCAGTTAGAGAGCCATCCTGCCCACGTTATTAAACACTCATTTTAACTATAACTAAGATTTGTGGTAAAGAGAATCATTTTCCTTCATTAGCCTCTACTGTACAATATCAAAAAGAATGGAAGAGAATAGCAGATAAAATGTTCCAATGACCTTATTCAAATGTGTCTAGAAAAACTTCTTATACTTTATATTTTTGAAGTACTTTAATACAAAATATGTTTCACTGAATATCTAAAACTCTAGAACGTATCATGAATGTTTATTATAGAAACTAGAGAAATTATGGAAAAGAAGATGAGTAAAACTTGTCTAAGTACACAATCTACAGAAAATTACTACTAAAATTGTGTAGTATTTATTTCTTATTTCTATTTTATGTATACGTTGTGAGGTTTAACAGAAAATCTTTAATATTAAAAACTAAAAAGAGTTTAAGAATGCTTTTTTAGGGTATTAATTTCATATAACTTTTCTTTTTCACTTTTTTCTTCTTATGTAACTCAGGTCCATAGAAATGAAACAATCAAGGTTATTGGTTCATGGATGCTCCTTTCCTCTCTAATAAAATAGGTTTATTTTAATAAGTCAATAAGTAACTTTGAAATCACCATCCAACATAACCTATGACTTTGGCAATAAATTTTATCTAGCTCTGTTGAGCTGCAGAATTCCACTTCTGTTTATTACATAACCTTCCTGAATCCTATTGTTATCAATCCATTGTTTTTCTTTTTATGCAGTTTAACTTCATCAGTTTGTATTCCTAAAAGCCTTCTTTTTGGTGTGCTTGTTTTTTAACATCAAAGGAGTGTAATTCAACTTTTACCACATAAGTTAAATTTATCAACTCCCTTGATTTGTTTATTAATTTAAAATTTGTATGACCAAGTATGTCCTTTAAGATAATTTTAAATTTTCTATTAATGAGGTTTATCATACAAATTAAAATAATTTTCTTATCTCCAAAGTAACATATATTCATAGTAAACCCTTCAAATAATAAAAAAAATCCATAAACTGGAAAATAAAAGTTCATCCAATCTCAACATCAAAAAGAAAGCCATAGCTAGAAGTTTGATATAAATTTGCCCAAACATAAATATCTCACCCAATTTTGAAGACATTATTCCAAGTTGGTATACATAGAGCTACATCAATTTTTGTAGATATAATATAAAATGTAAATGTGTCTAATTTAGGGTCATTTACACCAAATCTGATTCATAATCTTTTAATTAATTTATTTGTATATATCATTATTATTATTGTACATCTCTGTACATGTTTCCAAAAGAGACACATTTAAAGGTGAAGAATATTAAAATTTTGAGTTATAAAGAGATTGCCTCACATCACGGGGTGTTCTAATTCACACTCTCACAAACATTATCTGAGAGCCTGCTTAACCTCATTTGATAATAGTGGTAATTATTAAGTCTTTTCATTCTGTTGTACCATATTAAAAGGTAAAAGCAATCATCAAAGTGCCGTACAGAGAAAAAATAAATTTCTGAATTCTGGGCATTTTCTTTATCTTTAAATAAAGTGCACTTTGGATACATATTCAAAGCTACATGGAAAAACAAAACAAAACAAATTTCACTCTTTGGCAAACATATAGCTTAGTTTCTGTTTGTTAAAACAGGAATGTATCCAGAAAAGAAGGGTTAATCGTTGTTGGCCCAATTAGTGCAACTTGAATGAACAACTTTTTTTTTTTTGAGAGCTTGAGGGTAAATTAAGACATTTAGCTGTGCTTCATATTAGCTGTGCATAACTTCCCCCGAGAGCCTAATTAGCTCTGCCACACTAAGTGTCTAATCCATTTACACAAGAGAACATTTTCCTTCCCCTTACATTTTGTCATGTAGTAAATGATTGCAATACTGAATTTGAACTTGCTTTTAGAGTAGTGATATGAAGTTTGCTGAAGGTTACATTTCCTGCAACTAAATGGACATTTTTGAATTTTTTTTTCTTGTGACCCTTGGGATATTGATCTAATATTAAAACTGGACATATACCCTGAGAAAACCATAATTCAAAAAGAGTCATGTACTACAGTGTTCATTGCAGCTCTGTTTACAATAGCCGGGACATGGAAGCAACCTAAGTGTCCATCGACAGACGAATGGATAAAGATGTGGCACATATATACAATATAATGTTACTCAGCCATAATAAAGGAACGAAATTGAGTTATTTGTAGTGAGGTGGAAGGATCTAGAGTCTGTCATACAGAGTGAAGTAAGTCAGAAAGAGAAAAACATTACCGTATGCTAACACATATTTATGGAATCTAAGAAAGAAAAAAAAAAGGTCATGAAGAACCTAGGGGTAAGATGGGAATGAAGGCACAGACCTACTAGAGAATGGACTTGAGGATATGGGGAGGGTGAAGGGTAAGCTGTGACAAAGTGAGAGAGTGGCATGGATATATATACACTACCAAACATAAAATAGATAGCTAGTGGGAAGCAGCCGCATAGCACAGGGAGATCAGCTTGGTGCTTTATGACCACCTAGAGGGGTGGGATAGGGAGGGTGGGAGGGAGACACAAGAGGGAGGAGATATGGGGATATATGTATAAGTATAGCTGATTCACTTTGTTATAAAGCAGAAACTAACACACCATTGTAAAGCAATTATACTCCAATAAAGATGTTAAAAAAAAAGTAGCAAAGTCTCCTCCTGTCTATTTTTTTTTTTCCATGTAGCCATTATACTCCACATTTGATAAAAATTTACTTTGGTGATTAAAATGTATCTGCTACCCTTTTAATAGTTGTTTATTGGGAAGGAGAAATGAAAAAAGTGAGCGTGTAAATAAGGTTGGGGGAAGGAGAGAAAAGGAAGAGAAAGCTCATTTAATATAGTAAAACAAAATTGTGTGACTTTTATATCAAATATGTAAAATTTGACTTATATTTTTAAATTTCAATCAAGATAATGATTAAGTGTAAGTCACAGAGGGGCACATGCCTATCAGTTGATTTTCCAAGACTGCCCTTGATCTCTTGCAGAAGGTCCTTTGCCCTGTCTGAGAGCTACAGTGGGCTTGCCCCTCCTCTGATTGTACCTTGCACCTGCGATTGAGAAGACCTGAGGCCACAGGGACGTGCTCACCAGGAAGCTAAACACTGTCTTCCAGAACTAGCTCCCTTACTTGTGACCTTGGAATTAACTGTCGAACAAGCCCTGAGAAACTTATAATTTTGCCTTTTTAGGCCCAAGAGGTGGCCAAAGGACAGCATTTATGAAGTTGGGTGCTTGCACTTGAGGCTGGAATGTGCACACACAAGTCTTTGCCCACAAAAGCTTGTGCATACACAAACAAGGCCCTTCACATGGCAGGAAGGATGGACAAGGCCATGGGAGATGAGTAGGCAGTGCTTGGGAGGCCCTCTGCTTGAAGCCCTATTCAGGTTCAGGCTCTGAGCTTCTAGGAGTCAGAGAAGTCTGATTGAAACCTGGCCTTTTGGAACATGAATGAATCCTTTTGTTAGTTCTGTTTGTAAATTTTAAACTTTCACATACATGTTTACTTCCACCTGTACCCTTGGCCCCAAGCCCTATAAATGTTAAGAGGGATCTTTTCAAAATAATTCTAAAACTTCAAGCTGGCAATGAGTTAACTACCAGGAAAAAAAAAAAAAGTATCAGAGTTAAGATATAAATTTTATATTAGGCCTTATATAGAAAAAGCAGAGACTCACCACAGATTCTCATCCCATCCCATCTCTTTTCAGTAATCAAGGTTCAAAGTTCACACTCTGCATCCTCATTTGCTTCATCCTCATTATAGAAGGCTCCTAATCTCCAGCTCTCTAAATCCATTCTTAATTTAGCACCAAAATGCCTTTTTTGTAGATCCCACATCCTCAGATACTAGTTTCTGGTTAATACCTTTCTTCTCTCTAATTTCAGCTTTTTCCTCTATTGTCTTTTTCTTGTCCACATATCATGTTACCATTAAAAACAAATAGCAAGGAATTCCCTGGTGGTCCAGTGGTTAGGACTCTGTGCTTTCACTGCCGAGGGCCTGGGTTCGATCCCTGGTCAGGGAGCTAAGATTCCACAAGCTGCACAGCACAGCCAAAAAAAAAAAAAGCAAAATTTAGAGAAATAGTTTTTCTTATGCCACTTTTTCCTTTAGATATTTTCTACTTACCTCCATTTAAATCCAAATTTTTATAATTTTTCCTTAGTATAACTTTGTCTAAATTATTCTCCATTATTATGTTTCTTGTCCACCTATAATGATGTCTCTATCATTATAATTGCTTAATCACCTGTTTTCTCTACACTGTAGGCTCTGAAATGGGAAGGGTTATATTCTCTTTCATTGTGATATAATAGGTGGATTTAAGTTAGGCCTAGCATGTTTCAGTAAATGTCTGTTGAATAAAGAAAAAAAAATGAGTGTTGATACCTTTTTACTTCTTTGTTTAAATATGTTGTAGATGGATATACAAAAAGACACATAGTAGTATATATTATTAAAGTAAACAATATTATGGAAGAATCTATAATCAAGAGCACAAAGCAGACTCCAGTTCCACCCTGTTCTCACTATAATACCACTTTTCAGGGTCATCAAATGTAACCAGTATTGCTTATTGCTCACATGGTAGCTAATTGCATGCCTCTAAATAGTATACTATTCTGCTTTTTCTGAGATTATCATCATTAATACTGTCTACTGAATTCTTGATTTGATAACAAAGCAGGTAACTTTCTTTTCCAATTCTCTCTTCTCTCCCTTTTCCAATCTTTTCTTGTTACACCACTAATTTTTGCTTCTTTCACTATCTTGCTGACTTCATAAAAACCTGTATATCTATTTTTTGTCCAGTAGCTTTTATAGAATTTCCTGTCCTTCATTTTGCAAAGGAAACAATTGTCACTCCTACCTTTTCATTCAATTTTCCTCTCATTTCTATTTATATTTACTTTATGAAGTACATTAGTACCCCTTATTCACAGTTTCCCTTTCTGCAGTTTCAGTTACCCTTGGTCAACTGCAGTCTGAAAATATTAAATGGAAAATTCCAGAACTAATTTTTACACTTTAAATTGCACACCATTCTGAGTGGTGTGATGAAATCTTATGCCATCTGCTCCTTCCCATTTGGGATTCCCAACCATTGGCATGGTGTGCTCCTGACATCCAACCATTGACATCACCATGGCTTGATGATTCAGGATCACTTGAAGCAGATGATCCTTCTCTGACATATTGTCAGAAGATCAATAGTAGCCTAATGTTACCTCACAATGCCTATATCATTCACCTCACTTCATCTCATGGTGTAGGCATTTTATCATCTCACATCATCACAAGAAGAAGAAGGGTGAGTACAATAGATATTGAGAGAGGCTGTTACCGAGTTCACCTGTAGTCATTCACAGGTGGGCCTTGTCAGGATGTTTCTTGTGAGCTAAATAAAGGCATTTAGTTTAATACTCATTACCTGGGAGGCAGGGTTCCCAGAGATGGACCAATATGTATAATTTAAGCTTATAGGCAACATCTCTTTAGTGTTTAACTTGTAATAGAATATAAAGGTTCTTCCCTATTACAAGGCCACATTCATGTAGCCTGTATTACAGTATATCGTTATATTTGTTCTATTTTATACTTATTATTGTTAATCTCTTACTTTATTTAGAAAACATGCTACCACCTTCTCTTGCTATTAGTTCATGCATATTTTCATTTCTGTTTTTTTTTTTTGAGAATACCACTGGCATTCTATCTTCATACTTATGCTAGAAATCCATCAAAGTTTAAAATTTTATATGTAAAATTTTATTACATAAAAGTTATAATAATGTTCTTTACAAGTTTTTTCAAAGAACTGATTAAAGGTATCCCTTAGAAAACATTCAGTATGGAGATGGCACTAAACATCTATGTCTTAAAGCTCTTATTCCCTAGGAGTTACGGGAGCTAATTTTCAAAAGAAAAACAATATAAATGACAAACTATCAGCACTGTTAATTATTTGGGAGACCAAATAAGAAAAGTGGCTGTTCTTTAAAACAGAGTCACAATATATATACTGTTCTTGAAAACTGAATTATGGCTGTATGACCTCTCATTACTACTGGCATTTTCAAAGTAAATGTCAGAATTATACTTCAAAGAAAACCCACTGTGCCATGTCAGTTTCTATATTATAGATCTGTCGACCATGAGATCACCATCACCGTAGCTTATGATACAAGTAGAAGTAAATGCAACTGTCTATATTAAGTACTTTGGACATGTACCCAAAAGAACAGATGTCACAGTATAGTTTTGCTATTATAGATTTAGATTTCTTTGCTACACAGATTCTTAATATGTACATTTCAACAAAATTTTTATTTTAATAAGTTTTAACTAAAATGTCATTGTTATTATCAAAATAATTCATTATTAGAAACTTAATATTCAATTATTCAGAAAGCTAACATTTCTAAAGTAATTTTTAAAAGGCAGAGAATATAAGGCACAATTCGATTCTTCTGTGAGGCAGTTAGCTTGACTCTGTTTTGTGATCACCAGTTGTACTGCACCCTTGACTGACCTCAGTCTTAAGTGATAAAAGCAAATGTCTTTGCAGTTAAAGTTGCATAAGATCAAAATCACACCCGCTATGTATTATTCATTCCTCCAAACATCTCTAGAAAGTTTCTTAGCTGAAATAAATTCCAACAACAAAGTCAACAACTGTAAAATCAGCCTGACTTTAGCCTCCAACATTTTCCATTAACACAGATTAATTTGTCTGCTTAGCAAGATGCCAAGAGAGATAACATTAGTTTAATGTCTACCAAAACTCAATTACCATACCTGTATTTTCATGTCTCTTCTTTAATCTCCACAGCTATACTCTGAGCTAGGAAAAATTATTTCCATTTTACCAAAGAGTTAATTGAGGTTCATTTCTGGTAAAAGGGTGTTTCTAAATCAATTCTCCAAAAAGTGGGGAGATTAGGATTTAAACCTGGATAATTGAGATGTCAAAATATATGATGTAAATCAACTATACCCCAACAAAAATTAAAATATATATGATATTTCAGTGCAGATTAATAGAAATACACAATAGAATCATAAATTTTAGTAAGAAATTAAAGTATGAGAGAGGAATGGGTCCTGAGAAGATAATTACTGTAAACTAGGAAGCCAAAGGGCAAACCTATCTAGTCTCAAATTGTTACCTAGGACTTCATGTAGTTAATGCAAACAGAAAATAAGGAAATAATACTCTGTCAATATATAAAAAGAAACAATGAAATGAGGAAGAATGAAGAAAGGAAAGGATTAAAATAAAAACAGGAGAAAAAAACGTAGTGAACTTGATACAATATATGTGAGATATAGAATGTGAATGACAGGTATGTTATTTTCATGAAGAATTCATTTGCTTATATTTTGCAAGGTAGAAAAATACTTGTCTTTACTTATTGTCTGCTAGTTTGATATGTACTCATTTATTTAGAGTGTATGTATGTATATATATATATAATTAGCTCAAGATGAAATCTCATCAGAAACTGTAAATTCAGAGATGACTCTAACTGGTATGTTTTGACTTGATTATCTTTTCTTGCTTTTGAAGATTCCATAAAAGTTTTAAATGTATATATAATAATTAGATCAAGCAGTGAAGTGTTCATAATTATAATTAATTAAAATATATATGTATATATTGGTATATCTGTTGTAATGTCTAAGTAGTCAATAAATATGTGGTAGAAAACAACATAAATTAGGTTTTCACCTTTTGCATATATAGTAGCTACATTTATCACTTGGTTCTTTAGCTATGAAAGAAAAATTATAAGGAGATTGTATGAAATAGTCTTCTTTTCCTTTGCATTGTACATAATTTAACAGTAATCTAATCCTTTTGCAGTTTAAAGGATTTTTATCCTGAACAGAAAGCATAGTGCAAAGTACACTTCAGTGATGTATCTCCTCACATGGACCCCTGGCTGATTAGGGACATATATAATTTGTCACCATTGCTCTGAAACACAGTGTATGTATGGTTTCCTTTGAATACTGTAATTGAAGGAAATTATCCTCAAGAGAGGATTTACTTGTCTCAAAACATCAGGGTATTTTCAGATAGATCTGACTTTGAGGAAACAGATAAAGGAAAGTTGTAATTATCCATTGGAATTATCTTAAGGATTTTCTAGCACATGTAATGTGCTTGTCATGGTCTTGAATTTAAAATAAATGTTTCCCTTTGTTGTATTCTCTACTGCCTTTCAAGCCAGACCATGATGCATGATTCTGGTTCCTTTTTCAGTGATACTGGTAGACACAAAGATGTAAAAATGTCAGTTTATCTATGAATTTATTCCTGTTAAGCAGTGAATGCTAACTCTTGTCCTATAAGAAGTATGTTTACTAGTATGTCTGTACTAGATTACAAAATACACTGGAATCTGCACTGATTTCAAAATGTTCTAAAATACATATACTTTAGATGGCTTGTCTTCTGTTGACTCTTCTGTTAGATACTGTGTATCAATTAGGTAAGACCAGTTTATGCTCTAATAACAAACAAACAACAGCAACAAAAACCCTAGTTTATAATCCAAGTGGCTATAGAAAGAAAGATCTGTTTATTGACTGTGCCAAATGTATATCACAAGTTGGCTGGGAACTCTGCTGATAATAATCTGTAAGGAATCTAGGCCGAACAAGGTTCAATCTTCAAATGTACTTCCATGACCACTGAGTTAGAAGGATGAGGATACAGTGGATCTAAGTTTCAGCTCAGAAGTAATACACATCACTTCACTTCTGTATACATTTTATTGTACAAAACAAATCATTAATCCAAGTGCCTGAGGAAGTGCAATCCTGTGATATTCCAAAATAGAAATGAATACTTGGTGAAGAGGGCCAATGAATAAACATAGTGCCTTTGTTGTTTTTCTAAAGAGTTTTCAATTTCTCATAATCTCTGCATACATTCTGCTGTTATGTGAGTTACAAGTACTTACTTAAATTTAGTCATTTCATTTTACAAATGGTATTTTCTGTGCATGTGGAAGTATTTTATATTCATTATGTAATGGTTTCTGATTTGGGGACTATTGTTGGAAAGATCTTCCCTACTCCAGGGGTAAAATATATGGTCCAATTATTTGTCTATTTTAGATTCATTTTTTTAACATCAAAATCCTCCATATATGTTGATTTTATCTTAGCACATGGTGGAGGGCATTAATCTAAATGTATTTTGAAGATGTCTACTCAAATGACCCAATATTTAAATAGTTATATTTTCTAAAATGAATTAAAATGCTTCCTTTATTATCTACTAAATCACCACATGTAATAGCTATATTATCTGTACTTTCTATTAAACCTAGTTTTAAAAATAAATTTAAAAGATTTAGCCAGTTACTGTTAAATTGAGGGAAATTGGAAAAATGGTAAAAGGACTGATGAGTATAATTTATTTAAAATAGACCTAAGGGGCTTCCCTGGTGGCACAGTGGTTGAATCCTTCTGCCAAAGTAGGGGACATGGGTTTGAGCCCTGGTCCAAGAAGATCCCACATGCTGCAGAGCAACTAAGCCAGTGCGCCACAGCTACTGAGCCTGTGCTCTAGAGCCTGCGAGCCACAACTACTGAAGCCTATGCGCCTAGAGCCCGTGCTCCACAACAAGAGAAGCCACGACAATGAGAAGCCCATGCACCGCAACGAAGAGTAGCCCCCACTCAACGCAAACAGAGAAAACCCACGTGCAGGAGCAAAGACCCAACACAGCCAAAAATAAAATAAATAAATTTATCAAAAAATTAAGAAATAAAAAAAAAAGACCTAAGGTAAATCTAAACATATGGGAATTTTAGGTATAAAACGGTAATGTTAATGCTACAAACTGCACATTGTAGCATTAGAGGACTAAAAACAATTGAGGTAGGGAGGCAGAGAAAATTGGAATGAAAATACTAATATCCCTATATTAAATAGCTGGGAGTTTGTCAAATCTCCTGAAAATTAAATCATATAACTAAGAAACTAACTTCATCTTCAACATACATTTATTTGAATTAAAAATGTGTCAATTTCTTTTTTTAATCTTAAATATAAATAAAAATAGGCATAATTTATTTTAAAGATTTAAATAGCACCCCAAAGTAAAATCTCATAACAAAAGTATTTGTCTACTCATACCTATATATAGAAAGATATCTGTATAAGTTCAATTAACTGTAACAAAGATTATTATAGAACATTAAAATTACTTTATAGTTTTTATCTGTGGCCCTTTCTGCTTTTTTTAATGATTGATAATGAACACATATGCTTTACCCAAAAATTTTTTAGTTTTTATAAAAATGACTAAAATAAAATATGTCAAATAGTTAATAATGGTTACTTCTGGGCAATGGATACATTGTTAATTTCCATTTTCTTCTCTATACTTTTCTGTATTTTTCATTTTTTAAAACTAATCTGTATGAAGGTAATCTTAAGAGAATACTTTTCAAATAATTTTATAATATTTCAATTGATTGCCAGTTTCTGCAAGGGTTGGCCATGCTTTGTTATTCCTTTGCAGAATGACCCCCTTATTGGAAGTGTTCATGGTAATCCATTTTCGATCTCTTCCATAGTAGCAAATAGACTAAATAATGTTGTAGCTTTTTGACATCAGCCAAAAAGATATCTTAAATAAAAGTCATTGTTATCAAAATGTTAGTCTAAAGCATGTTAAACTAAGGGAGTAACCTAAGTAAATGTATTCTCAGTAAGTTAAAGTATGAATGAACACATTGCCATCAAATTCTTTTGAAAGTATACTTTACATTACTAACAAACCAGCTAACTAACTAGCTAGCTAAGTAAATTAGTAAATACACTTCCACCCATATTTAGTCAGGTACTTTGAGTTGTCTATAGAATAGCAGTAAACTTTTCTAGAGTAGAAATAAGAGATCTTCTATGCTTCATTTACTTGACAAAATAACTATAAAGGTGATGAACTGAGTGTGTTTCTGTATGATCCAGTGATTATATTTCTGGGTATATACAAAAAAATCAGTGAAGGAAGATACTCAGACAGGTTTTTATACTCATGTTCATTGCAACATCATTCACAGTAGTCAAATGGTGGAAGCAACCCAAGTGTTTATTGACAGATGAATGGATAACCAAAATGGGGTAAATAAAATTTGAGCCTTAAAAAGGAAATTTTGGCACATGCTACAACGTTGAAGACATTGCACTAAGTGAAATGTCAGTCACAAAAGGACAAATATTGTATGACTCATACAAGGTTTCTAGAGTAGCAAATTCATAGAGATGAAAAGTAGAATGGTGGTTAACAGGGGTTAGGAAGGGCTGAATGGAGAGTTAGTGTTTAATAGGTACAGAGCTTTAGTTGGGGAAGATGAAAACATTCTGGAGATGAATAGTGATGATGGTTGCAGAACAATGTGAATGTACTTAGTGCCACAAAATTGTACATGTAAAAATAGTTAAAATGATAAATTTTATATTATGTATATTTTACCACAAAAAAAGAAGGAATGCCTCTGATGAAGTTGCCAAATCTCATGTCAGTAGGCAAATTATATTGCAAGGTATTAAATAGAGCCTCTGATGCTAATGCAGATTGATATAAAGTGCAATTAAGTGAATACTCTCAAATGTTCACAAATCATTTCAAGTCATGAAGGTCCTCCATTTATATAGGGAGTCTAGATTTCTTTTGCTGTTGACATTGTACTGGTTATAGATTTTTTTAAATCAAAGGTAATGGAACTGTGACATTTCCAAAAAGGCCCCCCCCAAAAAAAATAGAAATCCTTTTCTGTTGATGATGACATTTGGGTTTGACCTTGCAAAGAATTGTTAAAGTGTTATCTTACACAGTGAAGCAAATAGCCTAATTTTCAGTTCTTCAAAGAAATGTGTTGAAATGTAATAAAAATATGTTAATGATCTGGGTCAAATGGAATGCCATTGTTCTTTTTTTTTTCTCTTTGTTCAGTAATAGTGTTCTGGACTATTTCCAGGCTTCGTCACATCATTCCCTCTCTATTAGTATTCATCATATCGTATATTTAATAGGAAAATAATAATAGTAATAATAATAACTGATATTTCTGGAATGCTGAGTATTTGTCAAATAAAAGATACCTAGGACATTATGTTAATTATCTCAAATGAACCCAAAAATATACCTACAATATAGGTAGTCATACATCATTCTTTAGAGTAGGAAATTGAGGCTTATATAGCCTGAAAAAAATTGCCTGAATCATTTGAGATCAATCTCAGAGAGAGGCAGAATTTAATTCTCTATATGTATGCTTTTGTGTGTATGCACAAGTGTGTGCTCTTAACCAAATATATGTATTGTGAATCAATAACAATTCTAGGTTTTCATGACCAGACTTTTCTCTTCTCTTGGAAAAAGCTCAAGTTCCAACATTTTCAAATTATCTTCCTTTTTGTGTGTGAAAAACGATTTTAACTGTGGATTTTTAAGATGGACTGACATACATAATTCTCAAGGTGTTTTGGTACGAATGTTATTTCCATTGGCAAAGGCATCACTTCTTCAGAGACTCTGGATGTTGGTCTCAATATGCTAGCTTATAGATGGGTGTCGGAATAAAGGTAGTGAAAACTTCTTTATGCTCATTTTGTTTGATATTTTCTATCCTTAATTCTAATGTAGCCAAAACTAATATTCATATTCTAACCATAATAAACTACCTTATATGACAATTTACATTCATAACTTAGCCACTTGACACTTGCTACAGAAGTGTACATTTTTAAATACACTTAAAAATTGTACATTGTAGTTTAGCATTTTTAACAAAGAGGATTTTTTAAACAACATGAAAAATGCTTGAAAAGAAATGAGGCTCAGATCTGAGAAATTATTGCTTGTTTGAATTTGAGATTAATTAGGGATATTAAAAATTATCAATGATGATGTAGCAAAATGGAGAAATAAACATTTATCTCTATACATCAGGTAGAAAAAAATGAATCAAGAATACATAAGAATTACTGTGTGTAATCCTGTATGAAAAAGTAACTGATTACTAATATAGTTGCAATAAATCCTAATTTAAGAGAGTGGATTCCTATCCTCAATAAGGAATATGAACATTTAAGTCACTAGAAAGATATATCCTTCTATTTTGCATTCAGTTTACTTTCCATTCATCAGTCTTATGTAAATTTTCTTTTTATGACCTTCACTGAGGTCTACTAATTTCTAAGTAGACAGATAAAAATAATTTTTAAGTGTAAGATGGAGGACCAAAGCTCCATGTGACAGTAAATTAACCATATTCATGCCTTTCCATAAAGTAATTCATCAGCCTTTTGCCAAGCATTTTCTGTGAAATGAAATGCCATGATTTCACATCCTTACTGTACACAGAAAAAAAAATGGTGAATTTTTCAACAGCTCTCTTACTAAAATCAGGTGTTTTTGGTTTTTTGTTTCTTTGGCTTTTACACCTAAGGTGCAATACTTCACTTTAAGAGCAAAGCAAGTAACCATTCAAATTACTGCATGTGTGTGTGTGTGTGTGTGTATGTGTGTATACATACACATACAATATATATACACATATATTACACATAATATATCCATATATAGAACTTATCCATATAATATATATTGATAGGTGGACAGATAGAGAGAATGAAGGCTTGAGGTCCCACAGGTAATAATCTCATAATCTTTTAAAATATCTGCTGAACCCCATAATTTGATTGTACTCTTTTATTCTGATATTAAATTTAAAAAAACTTTTCCATAAAGATTTAATTTTTGTAAATAGAAATCAATCCAATTAAGTTCACAGTAAAAGAGAAGTTCCTACATATTGTTGGTATACTAAAACTGGGATACTATTATTAATGTATTTGAACACATATTATATTAACAGCTTTAAAATATTCTACATTTTTTTTAATCTGAAAATTTTACTTTGGATATTCTGTCGTGAAGAAATAAAATCAAATACAAAAATTACAAAAAGTACTATGATTGAAGTTATCCATGTAATGTTATTATAATTGTGAAAAAATGGAAATGACACAAACATCCAAATATATGACATGGTTAGGTCACTAATAGAGGATTAATCAATGAAATGTTATATAGCCACAAGAATTATGTAATATATTTAGTAATTGGTAATAAACTGGAAATTATTTTGTGCAAAAAAGCAAATAATTGAGAAACAGAGAGCACAAAATATTGATTTCATCTTCTCAGCAATATTACCATTGTTACTATTCTATCTCTAATGGTAATACTAGATACTCTAAAGAACGTTAATTTTCTCTCCGAATTGTTCATTGGAGAATTCCTGATTTAGTTTTACTCTAAGAGATAAAATGTGTATCTCCCTTTCTTTTAGTAAAATACATATTTTATATTTTATAATCACTTTCAATTACCTTTATCCTTATAATTATGTGATTCTGAAGTAATATCTTCTCATATTTATTTACTGAAATAAACATCTATTTAATGAGAAAATATCACAGTATATATCGTTTCATCCAATTTTCCTTCCTGACAATTATCAATATATTTGTAGCAGTTGTTCTCAGTTGAGGTGTGGGCAATTCTGTCTCCCGTGAAGCAAGTGGCAATGTCTAGAGACATTTTTAGTTGTTATTGCAAATGGAAATATGGTTCTGGCACTGGTGGATAAAGGCTGATAAATATCCCACAATGAGTAAGACAGCTAGCCCCTGGCTCCCAGTAAAGAATTATCTAGCCCAGCATATCAATAGTGCCAAGGTGAAAGAATTCTGATTTGTAGTTTAGTTATTTAACACTTCTTAACAAAAGCAATTAGAACAGAATCTGGCTAATTTATGAAGTTAGGTAATTTTTTAAAGGATGCTTCGAAGATCACAGGATCAACGAGAGAGCCAAAGATTTAAGTTCAAAGATGAAACAGCCAGGAATACTAACTGTAGATTATGTTGCATAACTAATCTGATATACATACCACTGTCACAGTCAGTAGCCCAAGACATTGAGGTTGCACAATACTCCCCTCCCCCATAGTTGGACCCTGCAATAAGAATTACCTAATGATTATACTAGGTATTATTAGCGTTGACATCCCTCCTGCCTCTAGAAACTGAGTGAAGATATATAGGCATACCTCGGAGATATTTTGGGTTTGGTTCCACACCACCACAATAAAGAGAATATCACAGTAAAGTGAGTCACACAATTATTTTTGGTTTCCCAGTGCATATGTAAGTTACAGTTATGCTATACTGTATTCTATTTAGTGTGCAACAGTATTATGTCTTAAAAATGTACATACCTTAATTAAAATGTATTTGATTGCTAGAAAAATGTTAACTCTCAGTTTAGCCTCAAGCGAGTTGTAATCCGTTTGGCAGTGGAGGGTCCTGCCTCGATGGTGATGGCTGCTGACTGATCAGGGTGGTGACTGCTGAAGACTGGAGTCGCTGTGGCAATTTTGTAAAATAAGACAAAAGTGCAGTTTTCTGTATCTCCTGACTTCCTTTCATGAATGATTTTTTGCAGCATGCAATGCTGTTTGATAGTATTTTACCCACAGTAGAACTTCTTTTAAAACTGGAGTCAATTCTTTCAAACCTTGTCACTGCTTTATCAACTAAGTTTTTGTAATATTCTAAAACCTTTGTTGCAATTTCAGCAGTCTTTGCAGCATCTTCACCAGGGATATAATCCATCTCAAGAAGCTATTTTCTTGGCTCATCCATAGGAAGCAACTCCCCATCTGTTAAAGTTTTATTATCAGATTGCAGCAATTCAGTCACATCTTCAGGCTCCACTTCTAATTCTAAGTTCTCTTGCTATTTCCACTACATCTGCAATGACATTCTGCACTGAAGCCCTGAAGCCCTCAGAGTTATCTATGAGATTCAAAATTAATTTCTTCCAAACTCCTATTAATGTTGTTATTTTGATATCTTCCTGTGAATCATGGATGTTCTTAATGGCATCTAGAATGGTGAATTCATTCCAGAAAGTCTTCTGTTTACTTTCCCCAGATTCATCAGAGGAATCACTATGTCAGCTCTAACCTTACAAAATGTATTTCTTAATTAATAAGACTTGGAAGTTGAAATGACTCCTTGATCCATGGCTTGCAGAAGGGATGTTGTGTTAGCAGGCACGAAAACATTCATCTCTTTATATGTCTTCATCAGAGCTCTTGGGTGACCAGGTACATTGTCAATGAGCAATAATATTTTGAAAGAATCTTTTTTTCTGAACAATAGATCTAAATAGTGGGCTCAAAATATTCAGTAAACCCTGCTGTAAACACATGTGCTGTCATCCAGGTTTTGTAGTTCATTTACAGTGCACAAGTACAAGATTTAGCACAATTCTTTTTTATTCTTTTAGCACAATTCTTAAGGACCCTAGGATTTGTGGAATGGTGAACGAACATTGGGTTCAACTTCAAGTCACAAGCTGTGTTAGCCCCTAACAAAAGAATCAGCCTATCCTTTGTAACTTTGAGGCTAAGTATTGACTTATCCTCTCTAGCTATGAAAGTCCTACATGGCATCTTCTTTCAATAGAAAGCTGTTTCATATACATGGAAAATCTGTTGTTTAGTGCAGCCACCTTCACTGATTATCTTAGCTAGATCTTCTAGATAACTTGCTGCAGATTCTACGTCAGCATCAGCACTTGCTACTTTACCTTGTACTTTTGTGTTATGGAGAAGGCTTCTTTCCTTAAACCTTATAAACCGACATCAGCTAACTTCAAACTTTTCTCTGCAGCTTCTTCACCTTTCTCAGCTTTCCTAGAATTGGAGAGAGTTAGGGCCTTGCTCTGCATTAGGCTTTGGCTTAAGGGAATGTGGCTGGTTTGATCTTCTGTCCTCCATATCAGCAATAATGCTGTTTGTCTTTCCTATGATTCGTGTGTTCACTGGAGCAGCACTTTTTCCTTCAATAACTTTTCCTTGGCATTCACAACTTGGCAAACTATTTGGCACAACAGGCCAAACCTCTTAATAAAGAGGTTAATGGAAATAAATATTTTGAAAGTTTCATTATATCTACAGAAATCAACCACTTAAAAAGACATAATGGGGAACTTCCCTGGTGGTGTGGTTAGGAATCCGCCTGCCAATGCAGGGGGCATGGATTTGATATCTGGTCCGGGAAGATCCCACATGCCGTGGAGCAACTAAGCCCATGCACCACAACTACTGAGCCTGCGCTCTAGAGCCCGCGTACCACAACTACTGAATCCCATGTGCCTAGAGCCCGTGCTCCACAACAAGAGAAGCCACTGGAATGAGAAGCCCGTGCACTGCAATGAAGAGTAGCCCCTGTTCACTGCAACTAGAGAAAGGCACACACAGCAACAAAGACCCAAAGTAGCCAAAAATAAATAGATAAATAAATAAATTTATTTTTTTTAAAAAAGCTAGACAAAGATATCACAAGAAAATAAATAAAATATTAAAAGACAATGGGAAACACTCATTTATAATAACAGTACTTAGGAATAAGTATAATACAAACTAAGCAAAATATTACAATATAAAAATGTCTCATTCCTGATCCCCCACTTCAAATGTGGAAAATAATAGAAAGGATTCCAGGTATTTGAGTAGGAAGAAAATCTCATAAATATATCAATTCTATTTATGTTAAACTATACATTTAATACCATGACTTTTTAAAGTAAGCTGATTTTAAAAATCCATTTGAATAAATAAAAGTTCCATCTTTGCTAATTTTTTTTCAAAAAATTAATAATAAGGTGGTATGAGCCTACCTTTTCAAGATATTAAAATATATCTAAAAACTATATTGTAGTACTTCACAAAAATAGACTGAGACATCTATGGAAAAGAATAGACAGTCAGAAAATACACCTAAGTAAATATGAGATTTATTATACATTAGAGATAGCATTTTAAATAAAATGACAAAGGAAAGGTTATAAGTAAATTGTTCAGAAATAACTTTAGAGCTACCTAAAAAATAAGCTGGATTCATCCCTCAAACCTTACACCAAAAGAATTCCACATTTCAAAGATACAGATATATTTAGATGTGCTAAAATAACTCATGAGATATTTTTGTCGTCATTAATAATATTGAAGTGGAGACAGCTTTTCTAAACATATTATAAGTTGCTATAATAATAAAATTAAACATGAATAATTTTGACCAACCAAACATTAAAGCAGTTTTGTCTGGCAAAGTGATTGAAATAACTGGGAAAAAAGTTCTATCTCATAGGACGAGTAGTAGAGTGATTTCCTTAACATATACAAGTTTCTTTTAAACAAAAAGCAAAAAATATAATACATACAAAGTAGGCTATAAAAAACTTCACAGAAACAAATATGTGTTTCTTATGCTTATGGAAAGACGATGCTTCCACTAGTAATAACAGAAAAGCAAATTACAACATATTGAGATATAAAGTTTCACCTTTCAAATAGGAATAGAATTTTAATAATTTGTAAAAGTCTTGTGTAGTTGAATGCTGAGGAAATAGTCATTTTCATATATTGCTAGGGCAATAGTAAATTGGCAAAATTCCAACTGGAGGGCACTTTAATAATGTATCCCCCAAATTATAAATGCATTCTCATTCATACATTGACCCATTAAATCTACTCATGAGAATTCAACCTACAGATATACTTCCATGTATATGAACTTGCTTTTCAAAGGTCATTCATTACAGCATTACTTATAATAGCAAAAAACTAAAACAACCAAAATCCACCAATAGAAAATTAGTTGTTATAATTTACTCATATAATGAAATAATTTAAAATTTAAAATCACAAGTTCTTTCTGTATTGATATGGGATGAGTTATATGAAATAAATTGTAAAACAAACTATAATATGTAGAACACACTACCTTTTGTATAAGAAAATTATATGTGTTTATCTTTGTACAGGTGTAGGGTTTTTCTAAAAGCTGAAAACCTTGCCTGGCCACCAGGTAGGGAAACTGAGTGGCTGGGTGTTAGGAAGGGAGACTTTTCATTATATACTCTTGTAATGTTTGAATTGTGTATAGGTGAATATATTACATATTCAAAGAATAAACGCACTTAAAAATAACTTCTTCTCTAAAGTCAGACCATAGTTATTTATTTTCTTGTTCCTCTTTCTCTCTTTCTTCTCTACATTCATTTTGGAATAAGTTAACATTATTGATTCTATACTGCCTCTCTACTCCTCTTGTAATCCTAAGAAAAATTATGTTCTTTTTTATGTGATTACTTATTCTTACTCCTGCTCAGCTTTTGTGTTGCTTTAGAATTGTATTCTCTTTAAAAGAAAGAAAGAAAAAAACATTTGAATTTTCAGCCTCTCTTTTATTATACTTATGCATTGAGAGTTAAACAAAAGGACTTTGGACCTTATCCAAAATGAAGAAAATTATGTGAAATATTGAAACAAATATCTTTTAAATTCACTTTAAATATTGTTGACATTTTCAGTTTTCATTCCATGCTAGTATTTTCCAGTGCCTAAAAAGCTAGAGTAGCCTAGCTGGAATTTCCTGCTTTCTAACAGAAGCCTAAGAGGAACCAATATGAAACTACTACCAATACTACTAATAATAACAACAGAAACAATTATTATAATAACCCAAACAGAAGCCCTAGAAATGAAGAGAAAGCATTCAGTAAATTACATTCAACCATGGTCAGGGTCTGATACATAGGGTAGCTATGTCTATTTTCCTAGTACTTGTAAATACTTAACTCAGGATTGAAAGATTAATGCATAACAAATTTTATTTAGGTTAATTTATCTAAGTTGATTGTTCATTTTCCTTTTATAAAACATTAAAATGTGTAGAAACTAAAAATTCAAGAATACACTATTTGAAATATTGACATATTTTAAGAATATAATTAATATAACTGAAGATAGGAAACAATAATTCTGAGGAATATTGTAAAAAATGTTCATAGTAAATTCTAATATATAAGGTTTGTAAATTAAATGCTCAGAAATTTACAACAGAGCCAATTTCTAAACAAGAAGAATACACTATTTGAAATATTGACATATTAATTTTAAGAATATAATTAATATAACTGAAGATAGGAAACAATAATTCTGAGGAATATTGTAAAAAATGTTCATAGTAAATTCTAATATATAAGGTTTGTAAATTAAATGCTCAGAAATTTACAACAGAGCCAATTTCTAAACAATATATAGTATTTTACAATGCATTACACAGGAAACATAATGAGGTGACACACTCATAAATTTATTGCTTCTGAGGTTAAAAATGGAATATCATGCTGTTCAACCCCTTCAGCAGTTACAGAAGTTAGTCTTTATTCTGAAGAAGATGTATTCATGTGTATCCAATGAAATATGACCAAGAAGTCTTCACCTTTATTTTGGTGGTTAACTCCCACTCAGTGATTTTCTCAGAACAGCTTGCCTTAGGTTATAGCAGTTTAATGGCATAGTTGGCCATTTTTACCATCTCCTTGAACTCACAAATGAGAAAATTTAAACATCCCACATGGGATTTTGCTCCAATTGCCCTCAGAATAAATGCATATTGATAATGATTATCATAATTACCATGTTAATATGAAAATAGGCAAATCTACTAAAATAATTAACAGTCTAAACTGGTAGGAGGATGAGGTGGTAGTTGAAGAGAGAGTAACCCCAATCTGAAATATGAACACACCACATGAACATAATGAATTGCATTAATGTTGTTAAAATGTAACATTCTATTTCTGTATTTAAACAATCACAAATTTTATTTTATGTCATCCATCTTTGTCATTGAGATTTTTCAGCAGCAGAGACTCCTGTCTGGAACTTTAGATATCTGCACTGATCAGCACCTCTTCTTCTGGCTATCCTTCGTAGTCCATCTTCTCAGTGAGGCTTTTTCTAAACCCCTATTCAAGATGACAAGGTTCTTCCACTCTCTCTGACCTGTTCATGGTTTACTTTTCCCCCAGCACTTATCACTATATGACAACATATACTATAATCTTTTTTTTCTTTATCTCTCACACCTAACTAAACAGGAAACTCAGTATGATCTGAGTCACTTTGACCATCATATTCACTGATATATTCTTAGCGCTGGAACATTGTCTGGAATATGGTGGGTTCCACAGATATTTATTAAATAAATTGATGAATATATGAAATAGAAGGAGATGAATAAAGAGTAGGAGTCTTTTATTGATAGATATTGTATTTTAGATGTTGATATTTTATAATTTTCAATTGTGACAAACCACTCTAAATTTGAACTATATCAGTGCTGCAAATTTTAGGTGAAATTTCAAAGGTAACTTAAGCATCTTGCTAAATAGAATGTGTGGATAGACAAAGCATAGTGTGGAAAGAAGTACCAAAAATGTAAAGGATTCTAGTACATGGTATGTCTACTATTTTAATTTTAGCCATTCTAATAGATGCATAATGGTGTTGTATTGTGGTGATTATTTGAATTCCCTATTGACAGATCTTTTCATTTGCTTATCATATGTACAATTTTTTTATTAGACTGCTGGCTCAAACATATTGTCCATTTTAACTCTTGTTTTTCTTGCTATTATTAAGTAGTAAGAATATTTCCATTTATACAGGTCTTTAAAAAAATTATATATATATAAATTATATATATATGTAATTTCAGTTTAGAAATTGTATACATATTTAGTTAGAATTATGAGGATATATTGGTTTTGATGCTGTAGTGTTAGACTTATAATATACCTTTAATAATACTTAATTATACTACTAATAATATTATCATATAAAGTATATCTTACAATGTATTATACTAATTATTGTACATCATATCAATACCTTGTACTACATGACAGTATTTTTTATATTATTTTCCAGATGTTCATTAATAGTGTGTGTATATACATTTATATATATATATAATTTTATTTTTATATAGTGAATGTATATCCTTATCTTACAAAACTCTTATTAGTTCTAGTAACTTACTTGTAGATTATTTTAAACTCAATACAAAAAAAGGTAGGAAGAAATATGAAACAAAATAAAGCAAAAGCAAATAGAATGCTTAAAATGTACTTCTCTTCTATTTCTTATGCTGGGTACTCATGGCTGCATGTTTTTTAAAAATTACACCTTACATATGGCTTACAACTTTTCATATAGTCATGTATGATTGACTATTCTTTTTTATAGAAATTGCATTTTCAATTCATGTCCATTTTGTACTATGCAATCTATTTTTACTGCTTGGTTTAAACACTTTACGTGTAGTATTAAAGAAATCAAATACCTCTCTGTCATATATATTGAAAATATTTTTACTCAATGTAGCAGTTTGCTTTTTAACTTGTATTTTGTTTTTATATTCACGTTCAAAATGTTAAATATTTATGTAGTCAAATTTATCAAAAATTTTCTTTATGCCTTCTGTAACTTTATGTCTAGCTGGACATGATTTTTCATTCTGAAAACATTTATTCATGCTTTGTGAAGTTTTATGACTTTTTTTTGCTCAAATACTTGATTCATATAGAACTAATTTTGGGTATAAAGAATATATTAGGAGATATAGATAGATAGATAGATAGATAGATAGATAGATATTCAGGCTGCTATATATATATCTGGGGAATGGTGGTAATAAGTTGCCCAATTTGTCTCAACAGCATAAACTGCACTGTATAAGTCCTCTTTTACTCACTATCATAAAGTGAAGTCTTGTATGTATGCCTATTTTTAGAATTTTATCCATTTAATTTATATTTAATATTATCTCTTCTCCAGAATTCAATAATCATAATTACCATGAATTCATGGAACATTTTACTATCTGGAGTATTGGCCAAATATGTTTATTTTTCCCTCTTACTTTGTAAGTTTCCAAAGCAAATTTGTTGTCATCTTAACTGGGAAAACAATTTATTGCATAGTACTGCGTTTTCAGTACTTTGTCAGTCTTAATTATTATTAATTCAAGAGTCAGACTCCCATCCTTTAGGCCAGTTTTATACCCAGAGCACAGTGGATCCAAGGTGCCTGGGTTGTAGCTATCTGTTCCAGTTCCTATCTAGCCCAATGAGAAAAGAAAAAAAATAAAACCTGTAATTTTATTGTAACTATATATTTTAATTAAAACAATAACTGTTGTTTTTTTTATTTTAAAGACTTTATTTATTTATTTTTAACTTTTTATTTTATATTGGAGTATAGCCAACTAAAAATGTTCTGATAGTTTCAGGTGCATAGCAAAGTGACTCAGCAATACATATACATGTATCCATTCTCCTCCAGACTCCCCTCCCATTCAGGCTGCCACATAACATTGAGCAGAGTTCCCTGTGTTATACAGTAGGTCCTTGTTGGTTATCCTTTTTAAATATAGTAATGTGAACAAACAGCTCATGGAGCTCAATATCAAAAAAACAAACAACCCAATTAAAGAATGGGCAGAAGACCTAAATAAACATTTCACCAAGGAAGACATACAGATGGCCAAGAGGCACATGAAAAGATGTGCAACATCACTAATTATTAAAGAAATGCAAATCAAAACTTCAGTCATGAAGTTTGCAAATGCAAATCAAAACACCGATCAGAATGGCCGTCATCAAAAAAATCTAGTTACAATAAATGCTGAGAGGGTGTAAAGAACAGGGAACCCTTTTGCACTGTTGGTAGGAATGTAAATTGATATAGCCACTATGGAGAACAGTATGGAGGCTCCTTAAAAAACTAAAAACAGAACTACTATATGACCTAGCAATCCCACTACTGGGCATATACCCTGAGAAAACCATAATTCAAAAGGACACATGTACCCCAGTGTTCATTGCAGCTCTATTTACAATAGCCAGGACATGGAAACAACCTAAATGTCCAATGGTAGATGAATGGATAAAGAAGATGTGGTACATATATACAATGGAATATTACTCAGCCATAAAAAAGAACAAAATTGGGTCATTTGTAGAGATGTGGATGGACCTAGAGTCTGTCATACAGAGTGAAGTAAGCCAGAAAGAGAAAAATGAATATCGTATATTAACGCATAAATGTGGAATCTAGAAAGATGGTACAGATGAACCTACTTGTAGGGCAGGAATAGAGATGTAGATGTAGAGAACAGACATGTGGACACAGTGGGAAGGGGAGGGTGGGACGAATTGGGAGATTAGGTTTGACATAAATACACTACCATGTTAAAATAGATAGCTAGTGGGAACCTGCTATATAGCACAGGGAGTTCAGCTCGTTGCTCTGTGACTACCTAGATGGATGGGATAGGGGGTGGGAGGGAGGTCCAAGAAGGAGGGGATATAGGTATACATATAGCTGATTCACTTCACTGTACAGCAGAAACTAACACAACATTGTAAAGCAATTTTACTCCAATTAAAATAAATAAAAATAAATGGTTAATACACATTAGAATAGTGCCCACCCCATCGTATGTATTATAATATGTAAGAGCTAGCTATTATTATTGCTGTAATAATTGTTATTAAACAAAAACTAGAAGAGTTAGTTGAGATTATCAGAAAATTTCAATAAAATTTTACACTTCCCATTTTCCATACAATAAATAAATAAATATAGCAGTGTGTACGTGACTTTGTTTTTTTAGAACAGTTTTAAGTTCACAGCAAAATTGAAAGGAAGATACAGAGATATCCCATATACCCTCTAAACTCACACATGCATAGCCTCTCCACTATTTATTGTTGTTTTGAGAGTGGAAAGAGAAGTTTGAAAATGGATCTCACAGTGCATTTTGAGTACTACCTGGTAATACTGAGTTTCAAAACTATTTTAAAACTTTTCTTATGAGAAATCTGAACATAGCTCAAGGTTAATTCACATACAAAATAATCAATACCTAAAAAGTAAACAGAATAGAAAGTAAATGGTTATGATGTGCTTACCTCTGAGTGATCTCTAAGTTCTAAAAAGACATTTGAATTTACCACTACTATCCCAAGACTGATCAAGCAAATATGCTATAACTTCATAAGGTTTTCAATATTTATGATTTAAATACTAGTTCTTTATAAATACCTCCCTCTTAAATTATCATTACTTTAAAAAATATTCTAAACAATTGACCAGAAAAACTACTTTCTTAAAGAGAATGAAAATAAGAAGCTATATTTCCAAGCATGAATATACCTACACCAGAGATAGTTGTACTTCTGTGCTATGTTTATACATCTCCTGGGAGGGATATTTCAGATTTCTTCCTTACTCTTTCTTTTGTTTCTCTAACAACTTAAGCACTTAGACTTTGGGGACTGGTAAGAGTACAAAATAGCTGAATTTACAACATGCCTAGATTTAAAATGACATTGCTGTTTCCTTGGTAAAGCTACATCTTACAGCTAGGTGAATTAGTTGTCAGAAAAGTGGCAGTGATGATCTATTCGTAAGCCAGGAGCAAGTAGCAAAGATCTAAGGAAAATACTGGTTCTCTGGAGAAATTGAAAAATTGATTATGCTTGCTAGTGTTAAAGCCAACATTCCCTAGGTTCCTGCTTCAACTGATGGGGAAACAAGAATCATGACATTTTAAATAAAATAGGAAGGTGAATTTGGATTAGGTAAATTATGTTAAGCATCCTGTGAACAAACAGTACCGATAAAAGAAAGGAATAATTGTTGAGATAAAATCTCTGTGAAAAATTAATTGTGCAGTCTTTCAATTTACTTAAAAAGCAAACAAAATTGAAATGTGTTTATATTAAGCTGTAAAATATTCAGCAAATATTAAATGTCATTGGAAATTATTACCAATTTTGTTTATTAGGTGATATTTACATTAGAAATAAATTATAATGCCAAAGCAGCAACATGGATACATATTTACTCCATGTGTATGCATGTGTATTTGTGTAAATCAGAAACAAAAACAATGTGTAAATATATACACCATATATTTTGAATATACATGATTGTGGAGAAGAAAAAATAATTAGAATGGGTATGAAGTTTGCAATTCACCAAAGGAGGTAAATGCAGTAAGAAAAGTTAAACCAGAGATTATAAGAATAAAGCACAGAAAACCAGGAATACTACAATGAAAAAGTAGTGTCAACAGTGAGAGGAAATTTTTTTTCTCTTTTTAGTCTTGTTTTTTTCATATATGGTCACATATACACAAAATGTATTGACATAAATGTGCATTTAAATACAAATACATGCAAATTACAGCAGCACTATATTAGCTGCAAATCACTTCACATAATACACTATTTCAGGTATATTATCATCACAAAACAACTCAGTAGTATAAAGCAATGATATATGCATATTTTGAAACTAAGTATGCTAGATATATTTTGCATCCTTCCAGAGCCACTCCAGAATCACATCTAAGAGTTAGTTCATATGTCCCTTGCCTTCCTGTTGGGTTAACCAATGAGAAATCATAAAGGAGGACTCGAGAGTTTGAGGAGAGAGAGGTCAAGGTATGCAGTTCCCTGTTTCCCACACTGTGAGTCTACCCTGTGCTTGCCGCATCCCTTCACAGAAGGGTGCTGTTTCTCCCATAATGACCTGTTCTACAGAATTTTCCTTTCTTTTGGAATTCTAAGTCTCTTCCTCATCTCTACTATTTGGAGATAGAGGTGATGATAGTTGTATTGATACTAACCTCAAATCTGAGCACTATTCATTATGGTTCCCCCATATACCTCCCAAACTTTTGAAATTATTTTTTGTGAATAAAGTCTTAGTTATTCAAATTTGTTTGTGCCATCTGTTTCACATTGGGCCCTGACTAATACAATGAGAAAATGAAGTTGATAATGAGAAAACAAAGTTGGCCAATGGAAACAGTAGGAGTAGCAAAGCTTCATATAGAAAATACATCTGAATATGTACATAAATATCTGCAAATTGTGTTGTTCTATATAAGTGGTAACTTAAAGAAAAAAGAATGAGAAGGACGCTATCAACTATCATTACAATGTTCTCTAATTAGAATATCCTGTAGGTGTTCCTGATTCTCAAACTTCATTTTCAGTGTAATTTAGAGGAAATTGTTAAGATTCTTAGGACCTCGCCATAGAAATTTTGGTTTAGCAGATGAGGAGTGATTCATAAAACTGCATTTTAAACATCACCACAGGTGATTATACTACAGGTGTTCCAAAGAGTGGGATTTGAATAAAACACATGGACATAAATAAGATTATATTCCTTAAGAACAAACAAAAAATAACACTGCAAAACACTTAGCTATTATAACTGCAATATCTCACTAAACACTTGCTTGAGAACTTTAGCCAAACCACTCCTGCCTTCTTTATAAAGTAATATAAACAAAAGACTAGAACAAAATGGTTTCAGGATAGGTTTTTAAAGAATATGCCTTTTGCTGGTCAAAATAGTTTATCTGATTTCGCGTATGACAAACCCTTTTTCTATGGTTACATGAAAGAAGCACTATATTCAAGATACAATAGATTTAAATATATGTCCTGAATTTTATTTCTGTGATTATTTAAAGTCAAGACTGGGGGAAAGAGAAGTAATTTGAAGACTGGTCTTGAAATCAACATTTGTTGATAATATAAAGATTGCATTAAAACATCAATAAACGGGCTTCCCTGGTGGCGCAGTGGTTGAGAGTCCGCCTGCCGCAGGGGACACGGGTTCGTGCCCCGTTCCGGCAAGATCCCACGTGTCGCGGAGCGGCTAGCCCCGTGAGCCATGGCCACTGAGCCTGCGCATCCGGCGCCTATGCTCCGCAACGGGAGAGGCCACAACACTGAGAGGCCCGTGTACCGAAAAAAAAAAAAAAATCAATAAAAAACCATAGCGTCTTATAAACTGTGAACTTACCTAAGTTAGTAAGCAACAATGAACTCAGAAGATTATATGGTTAGATTTATAGCTAATGTAGCCTCTTTTTTTGTGGCTATCTAAAATAACTAAAATATGTAAAATGACTTTTGATTAAGATTATTCTAAAACATTTAATAGATGTCTTGGCAACACTCCTAAAAATTTAATCTTCCCTATACAACTTGAAAATGTTGTCATATCTATATACCACCTTACTAAATATCCATGTAGTGTTTTTCTGTTAATGAATTTTAAATTCATTCAGTTTTTTAGACATGCTCTAGAAATAATATTCATCAAGCCATTGATTTGATATTTGTAATGTAAAATGGTTTGTCAAGTAAATGATTTACCAGTGTGACAGTTAAAATAATTCTCCATATTATCATTGTTATACATATTATATCTTGTCAGGTATTAAAATGTCTATATAATATTTTCAGATTCTATTTCTCTAACTCTGGGAATTTATCAGGTTCTTTGAAAATTTATAATTTCTTGTCTAGTTTTGAGTAGGTCAGTATTGCACTTGGCCAAATCAGGTACTATTGAATAAAGAGATTTTTCTTATTCTTTTGCAATTAATTGGTTAACTGTTATCTTAATTTTAGCTATTATTATGCCCCAAACTAACTGAAAATTGATTTTTCATTTTCAAGAAATGGCTAGAGACAAAATATTTTAAGTTTATAATAACCATATGCAGAAGACAAGATTGATGCCTACTAGTTATTTTTTTAATAACCAATCCCAAACTTAGATTCTGATTCTCCACCTTCTAGAGGAAGAATGTCTTACTGAGTAAAATCATAAGATTGACAACATTTAAAGAGAAAAGAATATCTTTTGTGTTTATATCTCAGAAGATGAGGAAAGATTCATTAGGCATGCTAGCTAACCATAGATGTTGGCACTAGAGAAGGTCCCTGGTGGTGAGGTTACATTAAACTGGAGTGTTAAGTGACAAAAAGGGATACTATCAGAAGTGTAAATATGCATTCCAGTATAGGAGGAATCTCCAGGTCACCATCATTGGCATAGGCTAAGGGATGAGGACCAAAGGTAACAATGAAAGTAAAAGATAACAAACAGGTCAGGAAACAAAAATTCAATGGAATAAAATTAACAATCTAAGGATATATTTTATCAGTTATATAATTGACATATTATATATTGAAAGCATGTTACAGGTGTGGGTTGGTTATTATAGACTCACCTAAGAATAGACTGCACATTCCTTCTTGAGCCCATCAAGTCTTGATGTAACTTGCCTCTGTCACTTCTCCAAATATATCTTCTGTCTTTGCCTTCCTAATTCACTACATGCCATGCCTGCTGGCATTTTTTCTGTTCCGCTAATATGCCCTATTCCTGTTTCCCAGACTTCAGATTTTCTGTAAACTCTGCCTAGAAAACTTGTGCCCTCGGATCTTCATATTGTTATTTTCTTCTTGTTATTCATATTTCAGCTCAAAATTCACACTCCTTAGACATGCCTTCCTGGTAATCATATTCAAATCCTAGAATTACCTAGGACCAAAAACCCACTGTTATATATCATCAGTAGTACCTACCACTCTCCAAAATTATCTTTTTATTTGTTTATTTGTTTTCTCCCGCAAGAATGTAAACTTCATGAAGGGGAGGAAGGGGATTGCCTGTCATGCTAACAACTCTACTTCAACATCCTAACAATGCCTGGTACATGGTAGGCAAAAATATATATTCACTAAATGTATCTATATTAGTCAATTTTTATTAAAATTTTCTGTAGAAACAAGCACCCCCCAAATCTCATAAGGCTATTTCTTGCTTATGTTTTATGTTTGCTGCAAGTTTACAGCCAACATGCTCCAAAAGTTTTTATTCTAGGACTCAGAATGAAGGAGCCACCTTCAGCTGGCCATGACGTTGTTGCAGAGGGAAGATAGGGAATGGAAAAAGAGTTCAGTGACACTTAAAGTATGTCTTTTCCATTCACATTCTATTGTCTTATCAAGCGACTTGACCAAGTCAGATTTCAACGGGAATTGTTGCAATTCACATGGCAATGGTCAGGGTTGTACAATTCTGGCAGCATTTTATAGGTGTAAGTTGATTAAAGTGTATTATGCTAGAATAAATTACACACTATTCTGTGCCTTACAGAGAGGGAAACCAGATAATTATGAATAATAATTCAATTTATCATAGTATTAGAATTAATAGAAAGTGGGTGTAGCAAAAAGCCATAGAGAACATTATTTTCTGAGTGAAGCTAAGTGAATTTTAGGTAAAGTTCAACCTGTGACTCAACTGTCAAGCACAATTAACATGTTGACCTAACTAACACTGGAAACTCCTTCTAAAAAATGTATGTATTTCATGAAACTAAGTTATCAACCATTCTAAGATAACACCATTATTTTATGTATACCTATGAAAGAAAAAATAGCCAATGAAATAGACACAATGTTAAGAAGCATTAAGCAGAGACAGTAAAAGGAGACTAACACATAGATATTAAAATCAATAAAAGATGGTGGTGCTACATATTAGAAATTAATTATTCAAATAATTAATAATTTGTATTCAATACTAATTATTTAAGCTTATGGTACTTTTCCACAAGCTGAATATGTATTTATTTTTGACTGAATAAAGAGATTAACTATGCAAATTAACAGATCAAATATACTTGTGGGAGCATATTTAATCTGCTTAATGTTCTTTAAAAATAATCACCTATTAATTTTGATCTATAAATGATTATTTCTAAGAAAATATTATCTACATGTCAACTGGACAGCTGTTGATACTTCAATTTGCAAAGAATACTAGGAAGCAAGATAGAAAATCTGGTTCTTATTGCCACTTAACGAGCAATACTTCTTTGCAAATAAAAGTTGACCTCAGTGAGTCTCAGTTTCACATTCTATACAATAGGAATGGATTAGAGCAGCTATTTTCAAGCTGTACTTCATGGAGTCTTACTTGATGGTATTCAGGGACCATTAAGGGATGGGAAATGTGGAGGAAGTAGGGGTAAAAAATCTCTTTACCTCTTTCCTAAATAGATAAGTTCATTTTTAAATCTATTCTATATAATGAAGTATCAAGTAACATTTCATATAAAAATTTAAAAAAGAAAATGTCTTTCTGACAAAAAGTTGAAGACTAGATAATTTCTATGAAAATACGTGTAAAAATTAAAATGAGAAATCACATATATAAATTTCATGATTCCTGGGCATGTCAAGTCTTAGAGACTGAAACAGACTAATATGTTAGGGTCTATCAGAAAGTGTAAGTTTTATACACTCAGGTTCACTTCACAGTGTCAACTAAAAAGTGTATAAAATGCTTTCTGATTATTAAAATATATAATACCGTGATTGCCAATTCTGGCAGGTCTGGAATTGTCCTGAGCCATTTTACTGAAGTGAGGCATGTATCTGTATGACACTAACCCCTAGTCAAGGCATAGGTTTACCGATTAATACTGTTGCCGTATAAAGAGCTTAAAAACCAGTTTAAGCTTAGCAGTATAGTTTATTCACAGTGGAGATAAATGACTCGCATGTGGTCTCAGTGAGACCCACAAGAGGGCGCTGCCATTGCAGTAGGTTACATAGAAAAATTAAGCCTATGTGACCTGCAGGGTGTAAGTCTGGGCTTATTATACTCTATTGTGGACTCCCTGATTCCATGGTACTCCATGCACAAGATAGTGATTCCTGACCCCCAAAAGAAAGCAGATCATGGTTCCCCTGCAGAGGAAGGATGATTGGAGATTGTATGCACATTATTTGAACCTCATCTATGAGCCAGCCTTTGAATTGTGATTATTTCTGTAATCTTTGCTATATGGTATCATTTTCCTGTTAATGCAGGATTTGTAAAGCTTATCATTTTAGTCCTGTGGGTCATCTTCTGCAGCAAATGAACCCTGTCTAACTGCCACCATTAATGTGTGTGTGTATGCACATGTACACACATACATACACCTACATTTGCTAACTCTTTCCTAAATGATTTACTACACCTTTCACCTACCTCATGTCATTTGGGAACTTATTGGATGACAATAAGAAAATTAATGGATACTGATGAGATAGGATGAAAATATGAATGGTATCCTCAACAGACAATTTACCTTCCTGCGAGAAAAAGAGTGTCCAGAGGCAGCAGATCACAAGCAAGACGTGTGGAGCCACACAAACCAGCGTTTGATACTGGTTCTACTTTTATTTTCTTAGTAATCTTAACTGAGGAGATTAAACTCTTCAATGATGATACATAAAAGGAAAAAAAAATAATGCCTTTCATGTTCTTATCATGTGTATTAGGAAAAAGTATATCTGTATCTACATCTATAGAGCTCTCTCTCTCTCTCTCTCTCTCTATATATATATATATGTACATTCTTTATAAATGCATATATATAAGTACATATGTACCTATATAAATAACTATACATCTATATCTATATTATATCATTATTAAAATTACCTGCATCTAGTTGTTACTCAATAATACCAAAAAAACAAAAAAACCCAAACCCAAAAACAACACTGATCTTAGTATTGAAATATTTAAACTACTTTGACATCCTTGGAACTTTCATTTTACTAAATAAATGTAAAATTCCTGATAAACCATGGCCACGCTTGATGAGAGATTTTTTTTTTTTTTTTACAAAATTTAGACAGTGGCCATAGAGAATTGCTACACTTAACTCAAAAACAAGACAATTAGAAATTAAAGACAAACAATAAGACAAAACAAAATTTGCATAGAAGAAAAAATATGTATTGTTAATTTTATATTATGTGATTGTATAATATGTAAAATGTGTCATAATCTCTACTTTTTCAAATAAACTTTAAATTTTTAAAAATGTGTATGATCACCTGAGAAGAGAAACAAAATTAAGTGTTTATGCATCACCATCACGGATCTAATTTGGAAAACATAGAACATAAATTATTTCTCCAATATATATGTGTTTGATTCCTATCCATTATTTTGCTAATAATAAGTTCATAATATAGAAATTGTCATATTAGGGACCACAGGGGTATAGAATTATAAATCAGAGATATATTTTGCAGTGGGGTTTATAACAGTAGGTGTAATATTCCTGTGCACTAATAATTAAATACATAATAAATAATTGCTAAGTAGTATAAACAAAATAGATATAAAATGTTTCAGGAGTTTAAATGTAGAAGAAATTAGTACTAGACATTCTGGAAAATATCACTCAGGAAATGGTATTTTGTGACTTCAATTTTTCCGTTTCATTTTCTAACTTGTTATTGTTAACATATAAAAAAGTTATTATTTTATACATTTATCTTTTATCAGGTGACTTGACTGAATTATGTTAATTCTAATAGTTCCTTTGGATAATTCTCTTGGATTTTCTAAGCAAACATTTTATCATCTGCAAATAATGAATTCTGCTTATTATAAATTTGTCTTATTGCATTGATTAAACCCTCCAGAACAATGTTTATTAAGAGCAGTGAGCATACTTATCTTATTCTTTATTTTAATGGCAAAAATGCTGTTTCTTTTGGTTTTATATGGATATTTATTTTCCTGTTAAAGAAGTTTCATTCTACTCCTATTTTATTAAGACCCTTAACTTGGAATGGCTCTCTTAAATTCCTTAACTTCTAGAATATTGTTTTTCTCCTTTAATGTAAAAATTGTATTAATACACTTCCTAATGTGTATCTAGTTTTGCCTTCCTGTAATAAAATATATTTCAAAAGGATACATTATTCTTCTGGTATACTACTAGGAAATTTTTTATAGTTGATGCAAGAATTATTTAGAATTATATATATATGTAATTCCAAATATACACACACACACACGTATAAGTTTTTTCTTTCCAGTTTTAATATATTATAGTCAAAAATGTATCTTACAAGAATTCTACTTTTTGGAATTTAGTAATATTTGTCTTTTAGCCAGTTGTTTTAAAGTCCTATAGACATTTAAAAGCAATGTATGAGACAAAGCTTTAAGTATATTTGTGTAGAATATAAGATTCTAAATCTGTTATATTAAAATTATTAATATTATTCAAGATGTTTCCACTCTTATTTATTTTTTCAACACTCAAAATAGTCTCAGAAATGTTAAGTAATTCTCACTATGATTATAGATACTTTTCTTATATTTCTTCTGGTTTCTGCTTTATATATATTTATTTCTTTGTTGTTAGGTGTACAGGGGTTCACAATGTCTACCTTCTTTGTGAATTGTACCTTTTTTCATTAAAAGTAGTCATTTTTGTTGCATTTAATTTTTTACCTTGGGGTCTGTCAGATGTTAGTGTAAATTAGATTTATAAAGGTCTCTGTGACTTCTATAGATTATATGAGAGCAAGATGGAGGCAAGGGAACCTATCAGAGGCAGTTGTTGATGTTAGTGCCAGAAACAGTGGAGACTTAACTAACTAAGCTTCGGGGGAATGTGCAGAATGGTTCACCTTTGAGATGTATTTCGAGGATAAAACAAATAGTCCTAATGAAGAAATAGATGAGTAGGTAAAGAAATAACAGTAATCAAAGAAGACTTAGATTTTGAGTTTATTGGTGTATACAATATTATAATCAAGATGGAAATATCTAGGGTAGGAAAATGTTTTCTGAAAATTCCATGGATTCTGTTTTTCAACTCTTAATTTTGAGAAGCTATTAGACATCCAGTGGGATTTTAGGGAGGAAATGTATAAGTTTGGTTTTCAAGGAAAAGTTTTGGCATCCTCCAGGAGCTAATCATGGCCTTCAGGGGACAGTGGGTAAGGAAAGAGGGATTTCTACAGTATTCAATTGACTAATAAAAAGGATTTGGCACAATAATGACCTTTGGTAACTTGACAGTGATAATTTCTGTAGAGAGGAGACATTTGCCTTATCAGAGAAGGTTAGTGAGAGAATAAGTGATGAATGTGGAGCCACTGAGTATGCACAGTTTGGGGGATTTTCCTGTGAAACAGAGGGGAGCAGATAAAGATAGTCTGAGGGGAGCAGACTGATGGTGAGTGCATATTTCTCATAAAGAAGTATATAGTAAAACTATGCTGATAGGTATGATAAATACAAGGGAGAACAATCATAGGAGCAAAATCCTTGAGAAGACAAGAGAGAACACCAAGTATTCAGTGTTGCTGCTTTCATTATATCAATGCAGAAAACATTGAAGATGGATACAGTGGTGTTAGCTTGATTTGGTAGATACGAAATGTGGCAGTTCTTAATAGTTTTCATTTCCGTCCTTATGGAAGTGCTTGTTGACAGTTTTAGGTGAAAGAAAAAAGATATGAAATAATTACTTGGGACAGTTGAAAATATAGAAGGATTTCCAGACAGTGATTATACCCGTTTGAGCTCTTTGGTCGTCAATGCAAAGTGAGAACAGTCAGCTCTATTCTTAGACATTTTTCCCCACGGCAAGTTAAATTGCTTGGGGAAAATCCAGATGGGTCTAAGAGATGACTGGGATGACCTGAGCTGCACCATTTGCAAAGAACTCATTTTAATGATTGAAAATGGACAACTTAATCAAGAGAACAAATCTAGGACCCAGCATTCAGGTCAGATATTATGCATTTAAGTGAATAATGAAATAAATGTAACAGTGCAATAAATGATACTGCTCTAACTGCAACAAATATGGAGAGAAGAATGATGGGAGAAATTAAAAATAAAAATTAATTTTCATGGACATAAGTTAAAAAAGAATATCCAAGCAATTTTAAAAATCATTTTGCTGGTTTCACCCTGATTCATACTTATTTTTAAATAGAAACAGAAAAAAAATAATTATGGTAATGTAAATTTTGGAACTGAAAACGAGAATCTTGTAAGACTGAACATGGAAAATACTTTTTAAATCATGTACAGAAAAAAATATTTTCATGATTACAGTTTGGTTGCTTGTGTGATTTCACAATTGATATATTAACAAAGTGATAAATAAGACAGGAATATTTTTAAAGCCAAAGATAATATTCTCATAAAATTCCCAACATAACTTGTCAAAATCAATTTCTCCTGAGAGCATATTTTACTCAGTTGTGTTTTTATGACCCACTTTGCTAATAGTTTTTCATCCATGCAATGAAACGCATAATCTCTAATTTTACATATTTTCCTATTAAATTATTGTTATTTTTAGACTTCTTTATTTAAAGTGTTAGATTTTTAACACTCCTATTAAAAACCTAATTTGCTCTGAACAAATTGGATTGGAAGATGCCTAGTTTTTAAAGAATTAAACAAACAAAAAAAGAAAAGTAGAAAAGGAGTTTAAAAGTAATAATTTTATTTTTGTGGGACCAGTGAAGGTAGATCACAAATCTCAAATCGTATTAGAAGTATAAACCAAGTGAGAAAAGGAAACATTTGAAGATTAAACAGTAAATTCTTGGGTGACTAAAGAGCAGCTATATTGTTGGTATTGGTGAGGATTGGAGGAAAAACAAAGATTACCATGTTTTTCTGAAATCAAATTATAGTTAGATGAGTATAAAATGAAAATATAGGCTATCGTTCTTATAAATTATACTTTTTGTATATATACAGGAATATATGTATATTCCTAGTTCCTGTATATTCCTAGTTCCTGTATATTTCTAGTTCCCAATCTTAATAACTATGTAAATTTTAGAAAACTTAACCTTGCTAACTATTTTTTCTCTAAAATGAGAATAATATTCCCTCCAAACATTCAAAAAACATATTTAGCAAGTACCGTTTATTATAGAATATTGTAGGCACTGGGACAATGTTGACAAAGCAGACATGGTCTCTGCCCTCCACTGTAAAGATAGATAATTAGCAATTATGTAAATGATTATTTAATTAAATTATGAAAAGAGATATGTGGGAAGATTATAAGAGTTTTAATAAAGGATAGCTGGAGAAACTAGTTCAATGTAGGGCTGTCTTAAGTGAAACTTTTCTAAGAAGTGAAATTGTACTGAGGACCAGAGTTTGGTTAGACAGCTCATTAGAGAAAATATGAATGTAGCCAATTATTATATTTTTTTAAAGTTTATTAAAAATCATTAAAATGAAATTGAAAAGAATATTTTTTCTCCATCTACCACAAAATATGATGGTACCCAATACTGATAAGAACTTGGAGATATGAGCACTTTCAGCCAATGCTAGTGAAAGCTTAAAATAGTACAAACAGCAGGCAATTTTTTTCTATTTTGCCCAATCTATAAAAAGTATCTGTCCTAAGACTTACATGTTTAGCATCTAGGCAATTATATTGAATAATGAATAATCAAAGAAAAATTTATAATAGAAATATTTATGTAGTTGAAAAATACATAATGTCTAGTTCCACAACAAGGCATTTAAACTATTATGATGCCTAATGTAGAATAAAGTATATCTATTAAAATGATTCTTTTAGTGATTCTTACTATATTTTCAATCAAAGCAGTTCAAATTTGAATATATTATGAATAGAGTAAACTTATTTTTATAAATTTTATTATAAAAATCATGGAAAGGCATTCACCAAATGTGAACTGTTGTTCTCTCTGAGTTTTAGCATTAAGAAGAACTTGTATCGTTTATTTTTACTATAGCTACAACAACACTTTCATAGATTAAAAAACACAATATTAACCTGTTTGTCTTGTTGTCTATGGAAGAATTATGACATATCTTGAAATAATAATTTTGAATATTTTCATTAATTATAAAATATATTTCATGAAACATAAATTTCAGATAAAATGGTTGTTTATTAAAGTGAACATGGCTGAAATATAATTTTTTCAGGTTGGATGGAAGTAAAATAGATTAAAAAATCAAATGTTAGAGGAGCACCAGTCACAGTTCTACCAATACAGAATTGGCAGGAATTGTTTTAGAAATGGTAAGTAATATTTTAATAAATATTTTGCCCTTTGACTGCTGCCTAATGCAAATGTTATCATGTTCTGTGAAAAGTGTGAAAAACAGTGTTTCTGTATCCAAAAAAATCAACATATTTTTCTTCAAATGGGAAGATATTAGATTAATTTGTACCATTTGCATATCTGACCTGCCCAAAACACAAACAAACAAAACCCAAATACAGATAGCCTATCAATTTACAAACATTCTATAAATTGTGTTTTATGTTATTCCAAACACTCCTAAGTCACTAGCACTGAAGCATGAACACATGCTTTGAAACAGGAAATAGTAGTGCCTTTTCATTAATTAGGATTATAATTTTTATAGAATTGCACCATCCAACTAGAATTTTAGTACAGTTTGGAATTGAAATATCACAGTTTGTGTTAAGACAGTGTTCAGGATGCTGGGTTAAATCTGGTAGTTCTTAAAAATGTGTAATGAATAAAACATATCAATTCAAACTTGAAAATTTACAACATATTTTATTGCCACTTTACATGGAACTTACTACTCTGTTCAGCTCAGACTCCAAAGTCTGCCACTTTGCAGACAAACATTATCCAATTTCTGCACCGTTGGGATGGTGGTTCTTTATAGGTCAAATATTGCTTCCATGCAGTGGATATTTATAGCGTCCTACTTTGCTGGAGAAACGCTGACATTGCAATACTGTATTTAACTTGTGAGCTCAGATAACAGATTGGGTTGATAACATTAGTTCCAGCTTTTCATTTCACCTTTCTTCCTTCTTAGTCCATTTCTGTGAATCATTCTATCTACCTAGTTGCACAAATGTCATGTCTATCAATTCAGGGAAATATCTGTTCCCTGTTTCTTTTCTCACCCTGGAGCATGTACTTTACCTTGACAGACGCAAAATGAAAATAAAGTGTGTCAGACTGTTCTCTAAGCAAGCTGATAAAAATGCATAGTGTTCTTGTTTGTGAGGTTTGGGGGTTTTATTTTCTTTTTTTCCTTCTAAAGTCTCAGAAAAAGCAGTGCATGCAGGCATATACTCATTAAGTTCAAAAGCATCAAATACTGATTGGAATATGAAGAATCACTACACACATCTGTCAGATATCAGTGCAGCCCTCTTAACCCTAAAGGAAATCTGTTACTGGCTCCAGTAGCAACATCTTAGTTAAATACATTTTAGAGTACATGCCAATTTGGCATATATAGCATCTCTGGTAATTTCCAGAATAAATATGCTGCAGTGAAGTATGACTAGCTGAAACAAAATAAATAATAATGATAATATTATTATACTTATCTGAATGTTATTGTCCTTTCACAAATTTCAAAACTTTCCGAAACCAACAATCCGAAACCAAAACATTGCAGTGTGTATATATTACAGCAATAGAAAACAATTTTCAAGATAAATAAAGGTAACTTCTTGGACAAAGTTCAATTGAATGATACAATATAAACTGAGATTGTCCTCACAGAGGATATGAAAGAATAATGAAGTTAACAAATTCACAGCTGACAGTTTCACCATCGACCTTAAATGAGCTTAGTTTGTTCTACAAAAAGAGACAGAAATATTCACAATAGTAAGCCATTAAAATAGGCACAATCAAAGTTGAAGTTTCAAAACTTTCACGTACTCCGTATGTTTGACAAATATTTACTTTATCATGTAAAAAAAAATTAAGTGGCATTTGGTAAATTTCTCTTTCAGCCAATAGATTTTCATATTTGTGGTATCTAGAATTCATTTATATGAATAAGTGACTCAATGTTAAATCCTTCATAAAAGTCACATGAGATTTTTAAAGCAGCTCAATAGAGGTATAAATCGTATGCAGTTCAATTCACTGTTTCTATTTGAGTGTATATTTAAAGAGTTTTACCAATGTATATAATTTTATTACAACTACCATAATTGATATAGGGAACCCCAAAATGTATATTTCTGTACTTTATTGATACTGATTTACCACAAACATCACTAGTTCACTAGTATATGAAAAATTGTTTAATATTTAATTTTCAATATTTAAGTATCCAATAAATATCTGATAAAAGTAGTTTCCACTACTAATGTAAGGTAATATTTTGTCAAGAGAATGTTAATTGTAATTTTTCAAAAAGAAATGTATTTTATAAATTATAATTTAAAAAAAAACTTTTCACACTACATAAGCGAGGAATTGCTTTTAACTTCTGTCAATGGGATCTGAAAAAGTATAGCTTGAAAAAATTAGTGGTTTTAATTTCACCACATAAAAAGACACTTAAAGGTGATGGTCCAGGGCTAGAACTAAAGAACTTTAGTGTCATTAAGAACCCAGACTCTTTCTTCACAGTCACCCTCATTCTATGCTTATTTGTGCACAGTCACAAGATGTCTACTAGAGTTCCGAGTATGGATGCTTAATATTCCGAGGAATAAGAAAATAAGATACAAAAAGGCAGTGAACAAAAGACATGTGCAGACTGTCAGCCAACACTGACCCCTAACCTACAACAAGCATGCATGAATGAATGACTCAATCAATCAATAATATTTTTTAAATTAAAATGTATGCATTTCATGACATCGTTGGTAAAATGAAAAGGCAAGGTACACACTTGGAGGCAGAAGATTTGTAAAACATCTAACCAATCATCTGGCCACAGAAGTATACAAATAACTCTTAAAATTCAATGAGACAAAAATCTCAATAAAAAGAGGGCAAAAAATTTTGAAGTCAATTTAGTATAAAAAGAATAGTTAATAAGCACATTAACATTTCTCAAGATCAGTAGGCTTCATGAAATGCAAATTAAAAACTCAAGGAGATACCTTTACAAACACAGAAGCATAGCTAAAATTTAAAAGAATGACGATACTAATTATTGGAAAGTATGTGGAACATCTAGAACATTCATTCATTGTTGGAGAAGTTCTAAATGGTACTACAGTTTTGGAAAATAATTTGTTTCTTATTAAGTTTAAAATGTATTTACCATATAACCTACCAGTTCAACATAAAACAAATAAAAACATGTTAACACAAAATTCAGATGCAAGTGTTCATAACAACATTCATCTTAATATCCCAAATCAGAACATCAGTCAACTGGTGAATAAACAACATTTTGGTGAAGGGATAATGATAGAATACTATTGGTATATACAACATATATACATCACTAGTTCACTAGTTCACATCACAATAGTTCAACGTATTTCCAGTTGTCAGGAGCTAGATGGGAAAAAAATTATATACTTTATGATTCTATTTACAAACAACTTTAGAAAAGGCAAAACTATAGGGACAGAAAGCAGAACAGTTTTTCCATGTAACTAGGGCCAAGAAGACAGTATCAACTGCAGTGAGCCCAAGAAAATTTGGGAGAGATGATGAAAATAAGCTACAGCTATATTGTGGTGGTGGATTCACTGAGCTGTGCACTTAATATGAGATAATTTTATTTTATGTAAATTAAACCTGATTAACAGTTTTAAAATGTGTTACATTTCTCCTTTCTCTTATTTTTCCTCCTCTTTTCCCTTCATGAATGAATCAGCCTAAAGCTACTAATTAGGGTTAAATAAGGCAGACTGACTCCTGTGCTGGTGTGGTGGTAAAGGTATGGCCATAGTGGCTCACAAGAAGTTAGTAAGTGCTTCTATGCCAGAGGGTGATGGCCAGACATAGCTAGAACAGGGTGTCAGAACCCAAGTGGGTCAAACTTCTTCCCTGGGGATTCTGCTAGGACCCAGTATCACTTCTCTGATATACCTTCCAAAGATGCATGAAAAGTATTCTAAACAAGAAGTATCAGAGAGACTCAGATTTGGGACATTATGCAAAACAAAACAAAAACACCAAACAAACAATAACAACAAAAAAACTGGCTAGAAATGTCAAGATCTTTACAATCAAGAAAAGACTAAAGATATAAGATAATATTCTTGTATGTGGGAAATATAAATAAAAATACTTAGGCATCATATGGGTAATTTTCTCTCAGATACTTCAGAAAAATATTTTAAAGTTTCTCTACTGCACTTTTCTCTATATTTGAGATAATGTCTAAATAAAATTGAACTATATTTTATAGAATTCCAAAAATTAACACTGTAAGGATGCTATAAAATTCTGAGAAAGATTAGATGAATATGATAGTGAAGAAACTATCCCTGATATTTAATATTTTAGTTTATTGAAAAGTAACAGATCTTGGTATTTAAGGAAAAAATTATACAAATACATTGATTATACAAATATTTTAAATCATCACCTAACTTACAATAAGTCAATAGTTTGATCTTTGAAACATGAATCTTATACACAGTATTTTTTTAAATTTATTTTATTTATTTTTATTTTTGGCTGGGTTGGGTTTTCATTGTTGTGTGAGGGGTTTCTCTAGTTGTGGCAAGAAGGAGCTACTCTTTGTCGTGGTGCACAGGCTTCTCATTATGGTAGCTTCTCTTGTTGTGGAGCATGGGCTCTAGGCATGTGGGCTTCAGTAGTTGTGGCATACGGTCTCAGTAGTTGTGGCTTGTGGGCTCTATAGCACAGGCTCAGTAGTTGTGGTGCACGGGCTTAGTTGCTCCGCAGCATGTGGGATCTTCCTGGACCGGAGCTTGAACCCGTGTCCCCTGCATTGGCAGGTGGATTCTTAACCACTGTGCCACCAGGGAAGCTCCTTATATACAGTATTTTAAAGATTAAAAATGTTTTTAAATTATTTCTCAAAAATTAAAGTTAATTTTAATGTCATTATTCAAATAGTAAAATCAATAATTCTGTGCAATTTATTTGCATTGAAAGATTCTTCCTGTTAACGTATGTAGAGTCTGATCTATGGGAGAATGTTTGAAATAATTTACATTTTATACATTTTTTATTGAGACATTATTTAATAGAGTATAATTCACACTTTAAGCATACACTTTTATGATTTTGGACAATATGTATAGTCATGTACCCAACATCAAATCAAAATAATAGGATAGTTTAATCACAATATCAAAATTAAATTATTTTCAACTAGCAAATTCCAAATATTTTAAACATTAAAATGCAAATATTCATTAGTTTAAGTATTTGCTCTCATACACATATTCAATATATCATTAACAGACAAAAGGCTTTAGTCCTATGTTTTAACATTCTTTGTATCTCTTTCTTTCCATCTTGACATTCTATGAGAATTTGTATTTTGGCAAGAGGATGCTAGGACCACTGAACTTAATAAAGATGACTTTTTCAACTCTAAAATAACTCATATAATTAAATAAATTTTAAGTAAAATTATTAATAACACATTTCTCACTTTTTTTTTTTTGGCCTTTATTTTCTCCTCGGAACAAATTATCAATCAAACCTAAAAATATTTTCTTTTTATTATTCTGTATCTCTTGGTCTTCATAGGAAAAATTTATGTATGCATGTATGTATGTGTGGTCAAACAGGATTCTTATAAATATGTAACATATAGTCTTAGTGGGATCCTTCACATATAATGAAATATTAATCCTCCCCAATAAAAGGAAAGGAAGGGTAAATTGTTATCTCAAAGTTAAAAAACAGTTGTTTCACCCATTTCATGAAAATATTTAATTCCATAATGATGTTTTCTCATCTTACATAGTTTCTTGATCTATTGCTATTATTTTACATTTAATGACAAGTATATTAAAAGTAAAGAGCAGTGTATACACAAATTTCTTTAATTATTTATATTAACAGGACAGGGCAAGCAAGTGAAGAAGAGCCTTTAGGAACAATCAGCCCCAAAGCAACTCGTTTCAGAAATTTGAAAAAAAAAAAAATTGATGTATGGGCTCAATAAAATCTTACCTGGCAATTAATAGAGTGAATGGTGAATGTAGTCTCAAGGTTGCACAGATATTTTTCTCTGATATGGATACTTTTTAATAATCCCAAAGCATTGATGATATTAGAATATTTTATGTAGCCTAGAATCCATAATTCAATTGCCCTTTTTTACTGCCCTGAATTTACTGTTTCTCTGTCACTGGATTGTAAACACTGTCCTTATTAAACACTGACATCTGACATACGTCCTTTATCATTGAGAATTTAATCAAAATCCAGTAGAGTTATACTTTAAATCTTTTCTAGAGAGCATTAATGTATTTTAAAAACAGCAATTAAATTAATTATTTGTGAGCAGATGTACAAAATCTCAAATTTTCCACCAGCATCTTAAAAATCAAACGTGTTTGATGTCAACAAGATTCTCTCTCCCTCTTTCACTCTCCATCATTCTTCTCCCCCCGCCCCTTCTTTTGACCTTAGTCATTTGAGCATAAGTCATTTATTGACTACTTATTCAATAATACTATAACTTATGTCCTCTTCTTTTTCCTCCAGCAGTTCTTATAGTTTAGGGAAACAAAGATAAAACACCACATTTCCATCACCCTGACATTTGTGGAGTATTTGCCACAAGCTTTTTTATAGGTATCTGTCTATTGACCAATTGTTAATTTTATATATACCATATGTGAAAGGTGGTATTGAGCTTTTCCCCATGAAAAATCACCATGAGATTTTCCATATCCTCTTAGAAGGTAAGTTTTACTGAAAAAAAAGTAAATATATTTAAGAATATTAAAAATATATATGACCATGGTGAATGTGATATGATTTAAAATGCTTCATCATGATTCAGTATTGCATCTTATTCTGAATACATTTTCTGTTGTATTCTGGCAAGAATATGGGAAGCAGTGAATAAAAAAATATTTTATATCTAATATTGAAGGGCTCAGCCATATTTTATGCAAATCAATCTCCTAACTAAGTCAAATTCCAAACCTCCTCTTCATAAATTTAATTATGTATTGAAAGTTGTAGGTGTTACCTAGGGATACTTAATATTCAGTTTCACTGCAATTATTTACATATTTAAAAATAATGTCTAAATATTCATGAAGCACATATATAAGTACAAGTCAAATGTGGATACACTGCATTTGATTAATGCCTCTAAAAAAAAGTTATTTACTGCTTCAGCTCAATGGAAATACTGACTAGCATTGCCAGTCAATATTGCTGTTATTCACAAGAGAAAAATATAGATCTTTACCATAGCATTCACTTCTGTCATATTAGAACAATTGTGGTTAAAGAGATTCTGGATAAAATAACTAGAACTTTACTAAAGTTTTCTATAATGTTATAAGAATAAGCACAATATTAATAATTCCCTTAATTTTCTGAAGACTTCTTATTATAAAAGGTGATGAACAGAGTAATAAAAAGTGATGCTTTTGCTTTTCATCATGGCATATTTAGATGGGAATAACTGATAAATCCTATAATTACAATTTTATTATATCAATTATGAAATGCTTTAGGATGTCATAAAATACAATTTAATCACTCACCCATACCTAAAAGCATATTGGTAAAGAATGCATGCTTTTGGATGTGGGACACTCTTCTTTATAAGGAAGGATACATGTTGACTCAATAGGCCCCTAATTTTTTTTCTATCTATGAAAAGTAGTTCCTACTCTGAAGGTAATTACCCAGTGATGAGGTGATTGTTTGACGTATAACAGACTCAGCAAATGACAATCACTTTGGTATTTACGTTTACTAAAAGAAAAATGATCCTTACAATGAAAACACTTTTTTTTAATAGTGAAGACACTTTAATGGATAATGTTGTCTCATCAATTTATTTATTTTTTATTGAAGTATAGTTAACTTACTATGTTGTATTAATTACTTCAGTACAACAAAGTGACTCAGTTATACATATATATACATTCTTTTTCATATTCTTTTCCATTATGGTTTATCACAGGCTATTGAATATAGTTCCCTGTGCTATACAGTAGGACCTTGATGTTTATTCATTCTATATATGCCAGTTTGCATCTGCTAATCTCAAATTTCCAATCCATCCTTCTCCCACCACCCTCCCTCTTGGCAACCAACAGTCTATTCTCTATGTCCGTGATTCTGTTTCTGTTTCATAGATAGGTTCATTTGTGTCATATTTTAGATTCCACATATAAGTGATATCATATGGTATTTGTCTTTCTCTTTCTGATTTACTTCACTTAGTATGCTAATCTCTAGTTCCATCCATGTTGCTGAAGATGGCATTATTTTGTTCTTTTTATGGCTAAGTAGTATTCCATTGTATATATGTACCATGTCTTCTTTATCCATTCATCTGTCAGTGGTCATTTAGGTTGTTTCCATGTCTTGGCTATTGTGAATAGTGCTGCTATGAACATCAGGGTATGTGTATATTTTTGAATTATAGTTTTGTCTGGATATATGCCCAGAGTGGGATTGCTGGAATTATATGGTAATTCTATTTTTAATTTTCTGAGGAATCTCCATAATGTTTTCCACAGTGACTGTACTAACTTACTTATGGTCCCACCAGCAGTGTAGGAGGGTTCCCTTTTCTCTACACCCTCTCCAGCATTTGTTATTTGTAGACTCTTTTTTTTTTTTTTTGTCTTTCAACTATTTTAATCCAACCACTCACCATTGCAGTGGATCAATTTACAGGAAAATATTATGTTTGTATATTTTTCCAGAGTGTACAACAACCAATTAAATAAACAAAAATAAAACAAAAGTGAGAAATGTGCTCAGTAATGGACCAGAGCCACAGAGTGGCTGAGACTCATCTACAGGTGATTATTTTCAAAAACGTTATTTTCACTTCTCATCCATGACAGAAAGATTGAAGGAGGGAGGATTTCATTTAATGTTTGTATCCAGTTACCTAAGAATCCCTCTAGATTTCACCCTATACAAAGTATTCCCACCAATTTTTAAGACTTCCTTCCTCCAACAAATTTTAAAATACAAACACAAAATAATACAATAAAAAATAAGTGTCAGGCTTCCCTGGTGGCGCAGTGGTTGAGAGTTCACCTGCCGATGCAGTGGACACAGGTTCGTGCCCCAGTCCGGGAATATCCCACATGCCGCTGAGCGGCTAGGCCCATGAGCCATGGCTGCTGAGCCTGCACGTCCGGAGCCTGTGCTCCACAACGGGAGAGGACACAACAGTGAGAGGCCCGTGTACTGCAAATAAAAATAAAAAAAATAAGTCTCAATGTATAATTTATATAATAGATTGAGCTAACATAGGACTTTTTCACTCAAATTATTTAAAAATGCTAGAAAAATTATAATTAAACATTTTAAAATACAGTTATGTTCAAATTTAAAGAAAACTTTCTATGCTAGAAATAAAGAACTCAAAACCAGAGCAATAAGTAAGCACTATTTTCTCCTTTTCTCTATGTGGGTTTCAGAACCAGATATACACATAAAGGGCTGAATGTGGATACAGGACTTACAGCCACAGTCCCAATGTGAAGTGCTGTTTCTGAGCTTTTTACATAAAATCATGAACCAAGAAAAGCTGACCCATCTTTGAAAAAAAGATTACAAAACTCTGCCACTGTACTAGAGATATGGCATAGAGGCCAACTACTACAGTGGGTGGGAAAAGAAAACAGAAATATGAAACCAAATCCTTTAATGTGTAAAGCTAGGAAATTCCAGTTTGAGAAATTAACAGAAAACTAATTCAGTACTGGCAAAACTCTTAGAGCACAGGGAGAGTCAACCATAAAACAATCCCATAGAGGTATCTTCACATGAAGGCATGTAGGACTTCCATGGAAACAATTTCTTAAAAGACAAATTCATAAGTCGAACTTACCAAAAAAAAAAATGAAGAAACGGATTGCCACAAAGCCAGGTCACAGATGCAATACACTGGAGAACTCATAGCACAGAAACAGCAAATAATAGAAAAATATGGAAGATATCTTAAAATAAGTATGCTTAAAGTGATCAAATAGATAGCAATAACAGAGATCTATGGCAAGAATAAGATAATATAGAAAACAACAGACAGCGTTTAGTTAAGTAGAACTAAAAGGAAATTCTTGAAATAAATATACGGAAAACAAAATTAAGAAGAACAATTCAAATTTAGGCTAAATAACTTACTAGATATAGCAAGAATTAGTGAACTGAAAGATAGATTGGTAGAAATTATTTTGAATGCAGCACAGAACGGTAGAATTTTTTTTTTTACATCTTTATTGGAGTATAATTGCTTTACAATGGTGTGTTAGTTTCTGCTTTATAATAAAGTGAATCAGTTATACGTATGCATATGTTCCCATATCTCCTCCCTCTTGCATCTCCCTCCCTCCCACCCTCCCTATCCCACCCCTCTAGGTGGCCACAAAGCACCTAACTTACCTCTCTGTGCTATGCGGCAACTTCCCACTAGCTATCTATTTTACATTTGATAGTGTATATATGTCCATGCCACTCTCTCACTGTGTCACAGCTTACCCTTCCCCCTCCCCTTATCCTCAAGTCCATTCTCTAGTAGGTCTGTGTCTTTATTCCCATCTTACCCCTAGGTTCTTCATGACACTTTTTTTTTTCATTTCTTTTTATGGCTGAGTAATATTCCATTGTATATATGTGCCACATCTTCTATATCCATTCATCCAATGATGGACACTTAGGTTGTTTCCATTTGCCGGCTATTGTAAATAGAGCTGCAATGAACATTTTGGTACATGACTCTTTTTGAATTATGGTTTTCTCAGGGTATATGCCCAGTAGTGGGATTGCTGGGTCATATGGTAGTTCTATTTGTAGTTTTTTAAGGAACCTCCATACTGTTCTCCATAGTCACTGTACCAATTCACATTCCCACTAGCAGTGCAAGAGTGTTCCCTTTTCTCCACACCCTCTCCAGCATTTATTGTTTCTAGATTTTTTGATGATGGCCATTCTGACCGGTGTGAGATGATATCTCATGGTAGTTTTGATTTGCATTTCTCTAATGATTAATGATGTTGAGCATTCTTTCATGTTTGTTGGCAATCTGTATATCTTCTTTGGAGAAATGTCCATTTAGGTCTTCTGCCCATTTTTGGATCGGATTATTTGTTTTTTTGTTATTGAGCTGCATGAGCTGCTTATAAATTTTGGAGATTAATCCTTTGTCAGTTGCTTCATTTGCAAATATTTTCTCCCATTCTGAGGGTTGTCTTTTGGTCTTGTTTATGGTTTCCTTTGCTGTGCAAAAGCTTGTAAGTTTCATTAACCAGGGAAGCCCTAACCGTAGACTTTTTAATGATGGCCATTCTGACCTTGCCTCATCAGTTTAGATGTCACCTTTTCCTGGAAGCTTTTCCTCATCTGCAAAGACTACATTAAGTCTACTTCCTTTAGAGAACTCTCTTTATTCTTATGTTTTAGACCACAGAAAGTAACTGACTGAAATGGTGTTGATCTAGAAGAGCTGCTAATAAAATTATAGGGAGGGATGGAGAACCAGATTAAGGTTGATCTAGAGAAAAAATAGTACAGAAATTGGGAAAGCAGGAAAAAAATTATACTTCTCCTAGAAGAACTGAAGTTTATCAATACAGATACATTACTGGTTCTAATAATTCCCCTGCTGTCAAGTAGAAAGCAAGAGTGACAAACAAACCCTGCCATGTGAAGTTGAAGGTTAAGGTCATTATTTCTAGAGAAGCAGGATAGGAGCAGGTAGGAGAGAAACTATCATAATCGAATCACTTTTCCTTGTAGCTGTTGTCATGTTATAAATGTCTGTGTGTGGCCCTGGCTACTTCTAACAATGAGTTATAATTGCAAATAAAATAAAAAACTAATAATTTTATACACATTATATATATGTTTTTATACAAATATTATGATTGGCTAGCCCAGAAAAACACACCTGAGAAGCTAAATAGGTCTTAAAATTGTCAGGTTTGATATGTGATTCTGTGGAATTTTGTTGACCTGCCATGAAATTAGAATATTACCTCTTTCGATTATTACTGAGTAATACCCTCTGTATTATCCAATATTTGAGTATTCTAGATAGGCTACAATTTTTATAAGTAATTTAGCAGTAAATATATAAAGTTATGTGAATGTCATGGGAGTACTTCAACATGCATTCAGTAACTAAAATCTTAATTAGAAAAGGTAATTTGGATCACACCAGCAAAACCAAGATATTCATAATTAAACAAAGGAAATGAGCTTATATGAAACAACATGTACCCTAATCCAAATAAACTTTTAACCATTCCATCAAAGTCAAACCACCTGAAATAAATTGATCTATCTCTGAAATATTTGTCATGAAACAAAGATGAAGACTCTCAGGGCAGTAAGCACTTTGTGGGATTTAAAATTTTCTTTTACTGTTGGTAATATCTAAGTATTAAATTTTTGTGATGTCATCTTTCAATTTTTGAATGATCTTGTTTTGCCATTTACTTTATGTTCTTTATCTCATGACACATCACAAAATTTTACAGATTAGAAAACTAAAGACCATGAGATTAGCTATTTTGATATAGATCCTCATAGATTATGAATGGCACAGTTGAGATTAACTCATGTCCATCATACTGTAAAGTGTCTTTCTATTGCACCATACAAAATATCTGCATATGGTAGAAATTATTTCAGAGAATCATAAAAATTTTACACATGTGCCTTGTTTCAATATGTTTTAAAATAGTTTAATATATAATTTTTAGATTTTTCTTAAAACAGAATGAGAAGTACACTCATCTGATATCACTTTATAGTTTTTTTTAAACTAGCTTTTTACCCATTCTTACCCATACCTAATTTAATATGTTTTTATTTTGTCACATTTATCAAACTTTCAGAACCATCCAAACTATAGGAAGATCAACTTGAATTATTTTTATACCCATATATCATTGGTCTATAGAATATAAAACTACTTTATGTATAACACCTAAAATTGATAGAAATAGCTTTGTGATCATAACAGCTGACTCTGTAGGCAAAACACTCAAATGTTGGCAGAAGGACTCTATCTTACAACTGAATAGTTTAATAAGCCTTGTCAGGGTCAGGCAACATGTCTTACATTGAAATAGAAAGCATCCAGAACAGAATCCTATTTTTAAAGTTTTCATTATACAGCAAATCTGAAGGTTTGGTTTGCATGGTACATAGTGATAAAATTCCATAAATTTCACTAATGTCATTTGGACAAGACTACAAGCTCATTCATGTATTTCTATATTGTATCAGGATACCTAGATCACATTAGATGCTGAATGAATATTTGTTGAATAAAAAGTTTGGTGGTTGGATGTGCAATGTATAACTTCCAAACTAGGAATGATTAATTCACTCCATTCAACAAATAATTGTTGAGAATCTACCTTAGCCAGGCATATTTATAGACATTGAGAATAAAGCTATGATCAAAGTAGAAGAAAAACATGTCCTCATGAGACTTATATTTTAGGGCATATGATAGACAATCCACAAGATAAATTGGTAAAATACAAAAAAAGTAAAACAGATAGCAATGAACCATCTATAAACTGTGTAGTGACAAGTGCCAAAAATTGGAAGCAAATATTAATCATTGATTAATTTTGGTACTCTTGCACACTTGGGTATAAGCAACTTAAAATGTGATGCCTTAGAAACTAGATGTATTAGAAGGTGATAATGGATACCGTAAGTGACAGATATACTTCTAACTTTCATCTGAATGGAAAAGTCAGAATGTTTCTTAGTATATCTATGTACTCTAAAAAAGTTCACAGTAACATCAGACATTTTCTTTAGATCTGATATGTCACGTGTGACAGTTTCTCATTTAACTTGCTTGCAGTCAGTACCAAATATGACATTTTGTTAATAAAAGAATGTTAATGAGAATTTCTTAGTTCTAATATTCAATTCTTTAGAGATTATTTAAAATATTTCCAAGTATATTTTATATGGAAAAGACTCTTAAAGGTTAAGTAATACAGATATTTTAATTGTGATTCAATCTCCTTTACAACAAGTGCTCATCTAGACAGAGTATCTAAATTATTTAATAAGGAAAGTAATGGAATTTTAAAATGTATAGCTCTTAGTTGTTTTTTGTTGTTGTTTTTTCTTCATATTATTCCAGATTCTTTGTTGACTATATGTAAATTAGTTAATTTTAAGATTAAGAAAGATTTTTAAAAGTCTTCTGCAGCTAACTTTCTTCAGCTTTCCCAACGCTTTGCCCTACTATCATTTTCCTAACATATTGGAAAGCCAGTTTTAAGGCTATAGAATTTTAAAATCTTTTTGTACCAGTGTACCTCTCTTAGTGCTGGATTTCAGAGACCAGCTTTTTATCTCCTTTCTTTGCTTTTCTTTTCTCTCTCTCTCTCTCCCTCTCTCTCCCTCTCTCTCTTATTTTTAATGGGCGAGAATCCCAGTTTCAATCATCTATTAAAAACTGAGTTAATTATATATCTGTATGCCTACATGTAAATTTGTGGATGGAGTAAAATGTTTCTAAAGAAAAGGAAATGGAACCCATCTTTGCCTTTACAGGTTGATTTTGAGAGAAGTAACACTTTTAACATGTATCTATTGCAATAGTAGTAGGAAATCTTTTATGTTTGTTGTCAGCTGTTTAGAGCAGTACTTCACAAGTATTTAGGCTCAGGACTCCTTTGCATTATATATATTGATATTCATTTTGTTAGATATTAGAACTGTGGAATTTAAAACATACTAATGGATTAATTCATTTAAAATAGTATTAAGACACACATTGCATTTTAATATATTTAACATGTTTTATGAAAACAGTAACAATATTTTCCAAAACAAAACAAAATGAAACAAAACAAAACATAGTGAGAAGAGCTACATGGTTTTGAATTTTTACAGATGTTTGATGTCTTCCTATACCTGTTCCTAAGTTCAGTCTGTTCGGAGAACATGTGTCAAATATGTAACCTCTGAATAACTCTACTGTACATTTTGAGAACTGCTATTTTGGAAACTTATTCATAATGATCTTGTACATTTATCACATGATTTGTTAGGAATATTAGAATTTTTTCAACATGATTGTGAATGCCATTCTATTTAATCCGACTATGTTTTCTGAGTGGTTATGATTGGCTACTAGAAAGATTGTTGAAAGACATGTTTTGTTATTGTTTCTTCTGGTTTATTATTTTGCCTTAAATTCTCATTTTCTGATACTGGTAAAACAACACAAACTCTCTTTTTATCTTTATATGTGCATAGTATATTTAATGCAATTGCTGATGTATTTGGTTTAGACCTATCACATATTTGTTTTCATGGTATACCTATTTATGTTCCCTTTTCTCTCTGTTTTTGGCTTCTTCATGTGAATATTTCCCCTTCATTAGCATTTGTTTAGGCATTCTTTTAGTGGCATCTCTAGAGATTTTACTATAATTTTTTAATTATAAAGATGAGTATAATATCCATTTCTATTATCTCAAGAGGCATCACCCCCTGCGAATCTAGATTAAGCTCTATTTAATTTATTGACATTTTACCCATCATTTTGAATTTAGCAATACGTTTTCAGGAAAAAGTGATACTAAACAGAGCTCATAAATCTTTTTTAATTGCTCTCTTGCTTATTATGCTATGAGTATATATTTTAACTCCCCATCCATTTAAGCTCAACAGGTGAATATTGTTATTTCATACAGGCAATATTTATTTACATTTACCACTCATATGCTTTCCCTGCCAAATTTTTAAAATTTTATTTCTCTCCTGTTTGTCTGAACTGCCATCTAGGAATTGTTTTTCTACTGCATGAATAACATCACTTTCATGCCAGTTTGTGCAGGTCCATTAGTCTCTTATTTTAGGCCCCATCCTTTAATCCCTATGTGCTTTAGCATGTTTATATTGTTCTGAACTGTATTTCAGTTCACTAATTCTCTCTTAGCTCCCTCAAATCACCTTTTAAACTCATTCACTGAATTCTTAATTTCAGTTGTATTCTTTTAAATTCTGGGACATTCGTTTGCTTTATTTTTATAGTTGCTGGTTCTCTGCTTATTTTCTCCATCTTGTATTTCATTTTCCTGGTCATATTATATATAATAATATTAAAATTTGTATTTAATAATTTTATTACATTATATTTCTTTGGTCTCTTTCTGCTGTTCAACTTTGTGTTCACATCTTTGGAGACAGTCCTGTGTTTTTATAGGTCTGGTCATTTAGATAGAGAGATGGATCTTCTTTATGAAAAATCCTGTAGATAACTCAAAGCTCTGTCTTAGGTTTCCCATTGAGGATTTAATTTTGCTTCAGGCTGTCAGCTTGGCTAGAGGCAAAAGCAATCATAGATCAACTTAATTTAAATTAATTATAACTGGGCTTTGATCCCTATGAAGAGTGGTCTATTTCTGACGTATGCTTTCTCTTAATGTTTGCCCACCATGGTTTCATCCAAAAAGTGGCAGTTACACCCTCCTTTCCACTATCTTTAGATGTAACTTATGTTTCTCCATTTTCTCTTCCCTAAGGCTTAAACATTCATCATTCACCAGAAGGGAAAAGTAATACCAAATGGGACTCACAATTTTGGTTTTCCCTACTTTTCAGGATCTTAGCTTCACAAGTTTTTACTAGCTTGTTAGCAATCTAATGACTTCAAGTATACATTAAACATTTGTCAGCATTGTGATACCAGGATTTATCTCAGGGATGTAGAGCTAGAAACACTTCACTCTCCCATACTTACAACAAGACAGAAGATGAACTGTATATTAATGACTTTTGTTGAACCCATCAGAGAACCTAGGTCCCAGAGAATGGTGAATAAAGGGGGAAACCTGAGCTTTTGCTTACTTGTGGCAGATGCCACCTGATATACAAAAGTCATAAATGTTAATGTTCCTACAAGAAAGTTTTAGAAATTGCTAAAGTTTAACTGTAACCTGTGGTGAAGCTCTTGCTATCCACAGACATAGGGAAGTTCCCACCCACTTGAAGGTTTTTCTTTAAGGGTATCCATCTGGCTCTTAAGAGAAGGACTGAGGAGAATTTAGAGATAGCTTCCCTCCCCCTATGTGGTGCTACTTGGTGGAGAGGAAAAACAGCTACTGCTGAAATTCATGTAAACTCATGTTCCCTATCTCACTTATGGAACAAAGAATTTATTCTGCTGGGGAAAATTTCCACAGCAGCTGTTGGAAGACCAGGGAAGCCACATTCTGCCTGAACCAATTTTTCTTATATCCGTCAGGTAACTAAGGCTTTAATCTGCAGGGGCAACAAATCCTAAACTGTAGTCTGAAGACACTGATGGACATCCACTGCAGTTGGAGAAAGGAAAGAGAGTCCAAAAAAATAAACTCAATCCCTGGAGGAGGGGAAGAAAACTCGTGAAGGCTATACCCTCAACTCAGGTTCATAGCCTGAGGCTCAAGATGTTCCAAGAACCCCAGAACATCATAGAATGCTCCACATGACCCTTCCCCTCCACCACCATACCAACAAGCCCCAAGGAAAAATTAATTGTGGAAGAGTTAGGAAAGCTGCAGCAAAGAGACACTTTCAGGGAAGCAGTACAAAGGAGAGCCCAAAACCCAATCAGGGAGACAAAATAATAATAATAAAAGTATTACTACAGGAATTTGAAGTATCTGGTAAGCAAAACAACAACAAATTCCAACTCTGGTAATCACAGTAACAAAAAACTTTACACACAATCTGACTCCTAAATAGATTCACACAAATCCTCATACTAAAGGCCTATGAAAAGGAAATGGACTGTTCTCCAAACATTAAAAATAAGTCCCCCAGTATCATTGTTTGATGGATTTCCAACTTTCATCAAGCAATTACCAAGCATGCCAAAATCAAGAAAAAATACTCTGAAGAGATGAATCAATTATGACAATCAGACACAGGTGTGACACAGGTTTGAGGACTAGGAACTACCAGGTAGAGAATCTTAAATAACTATGATTAATATGTTAAAGACCCTGATGGAACACACAGGAGCAGATAGGTAATTTCAGAAAAGTTATGGAAATTGTAAGAAAAAAACCAAATGGAATTGAGAGAAATCAAAAACAGTGTAACAGAAATAAAGAATGCCTTTGATGGACTCATTAGTAGACTGAACAGAACAGATAAAAGTATGGTGAATTTGAAGACATTTTGTGAAATTACCCATACAGAAAGTATCAGACAAACCTAACTTGAAAGACATTCTTCAAAATACATGGCCAGAACTCCTCAAGACTGCCAAAGTCATGGGAAAAATAAAAAAAGACTGAGAAACATTTACAAACCAAAGGAAACCAAGGAGACGTGAAACTAAATAAATTTGCTATCTTGTATTGGATTTCTGGAGCAGAAAAAAAGCACATTGGTAGAAAACTGGTGAAATTCAAATAAAGTCTGAAGTTTATAGTATTGAAACGTGTCAGTTTCTTAGCTTTGACAAGTGCATCATAGATTTAAGATGTAACAACAGGAGAAAAGGAGGAGTGCTATATGGTCTGAATGTGTCTCCCTAAAATTCATATTTTGAAATCTTAACCCCCAAAGTTGTGTGTACTAGGAGTTGTGGCCTTTGGGAGGATCTTAGGGCAGGAGGGTAATGCCCTCATAAATGGAATTAATGTTTTGTAAAAGAGACCTCACAGAGCTCCCTATCACCTTCTATCATGGGAAGACATAGTAAGAAGTTGTCATCTATGAGCCAGGAAGCAGGCCCTCACCAAGCTGCCCCACCTAATCTGGCAGTACCATGATCTTGGATTTCTCAGCCTCCAGAACTACTCCAGAAAAAAGTAATAAATTTTTGTTATTTATAAGGTATCCAGTCTATGGTATTTTGTTATAGCCACCCAAATGGAATAAGGCAAAGGTTATATGGAAACTCTCTGTCCTATTTTTTATACTTTTTGTAAATCTAAATTTGGTTAAAAATTAAAAGTTTATTAAAAATTTTCTAATTCTAATATTTTTGTGGAATAATTAATTGAAAACAACCTGAATCACCATTTCTTGCCTCAAACACATTTATAGAGGGTTTTTAACATCAGCCTGAGAAGTTTGAATTTTATGTTTGTAAATATCCACTGTGAGTAACAGGACATGATCAAAGCAAAATTTTTGAGACGAATCTTCTTGCTGGAATTTTGAATAAAAAGTAACTTTGGAATCCATGTATTAAGTTTTGAGGATATTTCTATAATTGTAGTCCTTCTAAGTATGAATTAAAAATGGGCTAGTAAATTGTGGTGGTGATGGGAATGGGAAAAAGTACACTGATAGTATTTGAGAAGGAAGCACTACTAGGACTTTGTGACATATTACAATCTTCTTCTGATAATTAACATTATCTGATATTAATAATAATTCTTCATGTTTCTAATAATTAACAGAAATAATAAAACAGGGCTTTCTAATAACATAATTTCAGTTAATTTATCTGTGTAGAACAGATGGCATTAATACCTTAAACTTACTTTCACCTCAGCATGTGTTATTTGTGTGCCACCTGAAGCAACCAATACACTCATCAAAGCAGTGTGTTCTATGCTTAAATAAAGAGAGAAGAATATTAATAGAATCAGCCCTTAAAATCAAATGGTATCCCACATAAAAAGTACCTTGTTGTTGTTAGCAGTGGTGATAGTCGCGGTGTGTGGTTGTTTAGGAATTATTTTCTTAGTAAGATCTTTTTTGTTTCTTTTTGTCTTACTTTTATACAATACAAAATTACTAATTACAAGGGTATGAAATACCCAATAATTGTTCTTTTAGAATAACAAGACCATGAATTTCAACTCATTCATAATCTGCAATTGAGACAAGAAAAGCATACATGGTAAAGGATGAATTCATATATATTTAAGAGATAAAGGAAGGAATGAATGAGTACTGAGAAAATTCAAAACTGGGAAACAATTCTTATTAAATAGAGGTAAAAATAATGCTTCCAGGAGAGCAAGTGAAATTCTATACATAGAGCTCAGTTAGAATCACATGATGACCTGTAGGAAAAATAAATTTGAATAACTTCATTTTTTTTACCTACTTTGCCCTTAGTAAGAATTAATAAAGGAAGTAAAACATATGAAAGACAAGAAGAAATTTAGGAAGAATAATAAAAATATAACATATTTTATAGTTTTCCTTCACTGTCATCTACTCCTTACTGAACAATGGGTTTTAACCCTATTTTTGTAATTTTTAGTATCTGTTTATGACACATTATGCTTATTTTTTCATCATTAAAGGAAAATAGTCAGATGGACAAGGTGTCCTTAGGCATATTTCTCAAGATTATTTCCCCAATTTAGTATTGTAAAATGTTCTGTATTTTAAGGCGACAGCTAGATTCCTACATTACAGTAATTGTAAAACAACAATTTATTTCCTTACAAAACTGTGTTACTTGTATATAGTACATGCGTTTGATGTATCTATCATGATAGCACATCTAGGCAAGATGAGCTACATCTTTAATGATAAACAATTCCTTAAAGCTTTGCAGTTTTTATTTTCTCAAGACATTTCCAAAAAGCTGTTCAGAAAAAAATACGTGTACCTATTAGGACACAATAAAAAACACTTTATTCACCAAAAACTGAAGAGTGTGAAGTGGGAGTTTGGGGTTTCAAAATTATTCTTAGCTTTGCTGGAATAAATGCAGACATTTTCTTTAATAGGTTATTAGTTCTGAGGCTATCTTGGAAACTGGAGTCACTACCATAAAAAAGTATTATGGGAAACAATATCTTTTTAGTCTTTTCAAGAAACAAATGCTCTGGTAGTGACATTTCAGAAATGCCTTTCTGAAAATGAATTAATTAAATGTTTTTCCAACTATAGTTCTGAGAAATGACAACAATGCTCTCTGGTTATTTAAGTTAATGGCATTTACATGTTTGCAGCAAAGCTCCTTTTAGGACAAATAAAATATCTAGTTCCATAGGTCTTCTAACACAACTGTTTCAACAGATTTAGAGATAGAATACCTGGTGGCCTATACATAGGGGTGTGTGTGTGTGTGTGTGTGTGTGTGTATAACATCAGCTTAAAAAGAAACTTCCATAGATTCTTTATAAATAATGTCTTGAAATATGGAAAAATAAAGACAAATAAGGTTTTATCCAATTCCATAACATATAAAAGATAGAAAAAAAAGAGGAAAAGCATTCAGAAGTACACCATGAATTTTAGCCTACATTGATTATCCGTATTGAAATGAATCCCATAAAGCAAAATCTAAAATAAATACAATTATTGTCTTAGTCATTTGGGGCTGCTAGAACAAAATGCCATAGACTGGATGACTTATAAACAACAGAAATGTATTTCTTATAGTTCTGGAGGCTGGAGATCTGAAATCAAGGTGCCAGCATGGTTGGGTTTTGATGAGAGCCATCTTTTTGCAGGCTGCCAACTTCTCACTGTGTTCTCACATGGCAGAAAGAGAGGAAGCAAACTCTCTTGTGATTCTTAAAAGGGCTCTAAACCCGTTCATGAGAGCTTCACCTTCAAGAACTCATTTAATCTTTATCTCTCAGAGGTCCCACCTCTTAATACCTTCACAATGGGGAGTAGGGTTTCAACATATAGATTTGGGGTAGGGAGATATAAACATTCAGTCCATAAGAATTATGGAAATTAATTTTTACCAAGATGTCATCCATTATTTTATTCATGATATAAATTTTCAATGATAATAGTGATATTTTAAAGATCATTTTCTATCTAAAATTACATGTGCATTTCAAGTCCTAAGTCTACATAAATATCTGCACCACTGATGTCCATATCCTTGTGGACTATTCTGATTACCTCAACCTCTCATTTTGCTTGAGTCAGAGATAATAATGGAACTGATTGCTGCCACATGTTGTCTCATTCTCAAACGGTAATTTGCATGAGTGTATTTTGAAAAATATGAAAATGTCTTGGGAGAGATACCTCAAACTTAACACACGTTGTCGTGATAAATAATCGAAGATTTTTCAATTATTTTCCACATGAAAAGAGCAAAAAGATCTTTTGAGTAATGAATAGCTGGTGGCATGTATTATACAAGCAGGAAAGGAGCTTACCTCTTTTGCATATATAAATTTTTGCATAAATCATAAAACTTTTCCAGATCTTCTGAAAATATGTCCTCTGCAGTAAAAGAGTTCACTGATGCAATTGTCTATATTATTTTAATTGGAAAAAATAAATCTTGGTGTTTTTTAAAAAAGTGCTAATTGCTTACATAGTTGTTAATAAATATAAACACTACATTCTGTATATATTGTTGGAAAAGGCAGGCATGTTGTTTGGAATTACACATATATTCAAATACCTGCTCTACTTTATTTATGACCTTGCAGGCATCATGTTAAAAAGTTACCGTTCTATAGACACTTCAAAATCTTTTAACTCTAAAATGAAAATAATGAATGATAAGTTTGTTGGAAGGAGGAACTTATCTGTGTGTGATAGAAGAAATTGCCTTTCTAAGGCTCAGTTTCCTAGTATGTGTTTTTTAAAATTGTTAAGTTCAGTAATTCATGTAAAGGGCTTGAGTGTTCAATTATTAATATTGACATATTGAACCATGCTTGGCATAATAGATGCTTAATGCATGTTAATCACTTATTCTTAACCAGTAAGATATATTGCCCCAGAGTTTTAAAATATGGAAAATAAGAATCATTAAATTTATTCCATGTAGTTTGGTAATATAATTTTCAAATATCTGGACTTGAGATTGTTTGCTTCAATATAATTTAGATTTATGAATTCCAGATGATGAATTTTATACTTTATACTGAAGTAATAAGGATTAAAAAATAAATGAAGAAGGAAAAAAAAGAGCACCAGAAAGAAAGCATGGATGAAAGAGAGAGAAAATCAGAAAGAGAGAGGGAGGGAAGGGAAAAAGAAGTGAGAAGGAAGGAAGGGAGGGAGAGAGGGAAGAAAGGAAGTTTAGCTTTGCAAAATGAGGTTTGTTTGGGTTTTTGTTTTTTGTTTTTCTCCACACACAGTCAGCATCTGAACAGTCAGAGCCATTTGAATATTTAAATGTGTTGTGAAGCTACAGGAGACCACATGGCATATAAAAGTAATGTACTATATTGAAACTGTCCACTGTAAAAAAATGCACAACCTAAAAATTGAAAATTATGTTTTATTTGTAGGCCTTGTTGAGGACTTAAGCCTAGGAGACAGCTTCTCAGATAGCTCTAAGGGACTGCTCTGAAGATGTAAGGGAGGAGCCAGGATGTATAGGAGTTTTTGCAACAAAAACCAGGTAAAGATTACTGTTAATTAAAGAAAACAAGACATCTCAAGTTAATGAATTTAGTGCATTTCTTCGTATGGGAAGATGCAAGAGTCTGGGCTTACTGAAATAATTTTTTTTATATGCATTTGAGTATCTAAGGCCAGTATCCTGTTTTTCTCCATCCTGAATCCCCTCAGGGTGCACAGTTGGGGGTGGCTACAGTGGCTGATGGCTTGATGGCTATAACATCCTTTGTTTACTGATATGGCAGGTAGAATTCTTCATCCACTAAGCCAATGGGAATTGATGGAAAAGACTTATTAAAGGCTACAAATTAATCTGAGACTTTAGTGCCCAAAAGCTTCAACATGAACTAGCCCTGCTTAAAATAATTCTAAGTGTTATACTGTTAGGTTTTGAAAGCCTTAGTGTTAAAATTAAGCATTAGTTAAGACATTTGTTCCTCATAACTAATATTTAACAAACAGCATAACATATAGAAGACATGAGCATCTTTGATTTTGTGTGATAAACTTAGACTAGGTCAGCCTTAAATGTTTATTCTGAGATATAAATAACTAATTATAACATATGTACCAATTTAATTGATACTGTGTTGATATTAATATAGTAACAAATAGAATGATTCAGTTTCTAAGACATAAGGTAATTTTTTTTAACATCTTTATTGGAGTATAATTGTTTACAATGGTGTGTTAGTTTCTGCTTTATAACAAAGTGAATCACCTATACAATACATATATCTCCATATCTCCTCCCTCTTGCATCTCCCTCACACCCTCATTATCCCACCCCTCTAGGTAGTCACAAAGCACCGAGCTGATCTCCCTGTGCTATGCGGCTGCTTCCCACTAGCTATCTATTTTACGTTTGGTAGTGTATATATGTCCATGCTACTCTCTCACTGCGTCCCAGCTTACCCTTCCCCCTCCCCGTGTCCTCAAGTCCATTCTCTACATCTGCATTGACATAAGGTAAATTTTAAAAGATTATTGTATGTTTTCCTTTTATCTCCTCAGTAACTCCTGCACCCCAGCCACTTTTACACTAAACATGCCTTTAATATATGTTTAATTTGTTCAGAGATTTAAATTGTTTACATTTGTAAAAATTATGGAACTAAATTGTCAACCCTGAAACTGTAATTCTTGTCATCATTTAATTTATTTGCAAGGATACTTCTGTGTGTGTGTGTGTGTGTGTTAAGAATTCATGTGGGAAATAGGGGAAGTGATGGATATTGAATTGAATTCTCAGTATGAAGGCTCCTCTGATGTCTTTTCATTGCCATCCATCTTAACAAGAAAAGAGTTTTCCTGTCTTGTCTTTTTTGAGGGGAATTATGCCATACAATGAAATTTATGTTCTATAATTTATTTCAATTTAAAATGCTGGAATTCTATGTGTTAAAAAATGTATATACATTTATATGTGTTAAGAAAGAATATATGTATATATGTAATATTTATAATATATATAAAATATATAATCAAAAATATATTTTTCAAAAGTATGAAATACATATACACATGTATAACTTTATACAGATAATTAGTTAGTAGAGTAGTTTGATATGCATCTAACAGACTTTTTATTATATCAATAAAAAGGAGATTCAGATGTTCTGCTTTTTTTCAGCCTTCAAAATATTATCATTAAATATCATATGGAAAGATTGTATGTGTGCATGGGATCACTTATTCCTAGTATATAGTGTATTCTATACAAATTGAAACAACAGCAAGAAAGATATTTAAATATCCTCATAGCTTTGGCAGACTGCCACTGGTTCTAGCCTGAATTCAAATTAGTCCATTGCTGAAATTTAAACTGGAATAAAAGAGTCATTGTTTTCTTTTACATACAGTTATCACTGATATTTATAAATTTTTAGAACAAATTCAATCAGTGCAAACACACAGGATTGCTATTATTTATTCAAATAAATATCAAACCATAATAAACAAATATGAGGCTGTAAACTGACATTCTACTTCCTCAATTCATTCAACATATCAGTTAATAAACTACAGTATTCTAGAATCATAGATAATTGAATATTGCCTTCTATGATGAGTTAAATCAACGTAGTCATTTTTAAAACAATCAAAGGAGATAGAAATGTGTTTTGAAGTTGTAGCAATTCAAAATTTGAAAATGATATATCTCAGCATGGCTTAATCTATATGAACCACTTTTTACTGCATCTGAAATAATATTATATAGCTAGTAATATTTGCTTATCTGATTAGCTCACTTCATAAAACTTATGAAATTTGTGAAGAGACCTTCAAGGCAGAGGAGTAAGACATGGAGATCACCTTCCTCCCCAGAAATACATGAGAAATACATCTACATGTGGAACAACTCCTACAGAACACCTAGTGAACACTGGCAGAAGACCTCAGACCTCCCAAAAGGCAAGGAACTCCCCACGTACCTGGGTAGGGCAAAAGAAAAAAGAATAAACAGAGACAAAAGAATAGGGACGGGACCTGCACCTCTGCGAGGGAGCTGTGAAGGAGGAAAGGTTTCCACACACTAGGAAGCCGCTTCACTGTCAGGGATGGGTGGTGGCAGAGGGGGAAGCTTTGGAGCCACGGAGGAGAGCGCAGCAATAGAGGTTCAGAGGGCAAAGTGGAGACATTCTCACACAGAGGATCGGTGCAGACAAGCACTCACCAGCCAGAGAGGCTTGTCTGCTTACCTGCCGGGGCAGGTGGGGGCTGGGAGCTGAGGCTCCAGCTCCTGAGTTCAGATCCCAGGGAGAGGACTGGGGTTGGCTGTGTGAACACAGCATGAAGGGGGCTAATGCACCACAGCTAGCTGGGAGGAAATCTGGGAAAATGTCTGGAACTGCCTAAGAGGCAAGAGACCATTGTTTTGGGGTGCGCAAGGAGAAGGGATTCAGAGCACCGCCTAAATGAGCTCCAGAGACAGGCACAAGCCACGGCTATCAGTGCGGACACCAGAGATGGGCATGAAATGTTAACGCTGCTAACACAGCCACCAAGAATCCTGTGTGCAAGCACATGTCACTATCCATACCTCCCTTCCCAGGAGGCTGTGCAGCCCTGCACTGCCAGGGTCCTGTGATCCAGGGACAACTTCCCGGGAGAACACACGGCATGCCTCAAGCTGGTGCAACATCATGCCGGCCTCTGCCACTGCAGGATCACCCCGCATTCCGTACCCCTCCCTCCCCGCAACTTGAGTGAGACAGAGCCCCCTAATAAGCTGCTACAGATGCCCTCAGGCGACCTACATGCAGAGGAGGGGCCAAATCCAAAGCTGAAGCCCAGGAGTTTTACGAAAAAAGAAGAGAAAGGGAAATTTCTCCCAGCATCCTCAGGAGCAGTGGATTAAATCTCCACAATAAACTTGATGTACCCTATATCTCTGGAATACCTGAATAGACAATGAATCATCCCAAAATTGAGGCGGTGGACTTTGGGAACAACTGTAGATTGGGGTTTGCTTTCTGCATCTAATTTGTTTCTGGTTTTATGTTTATCTTAGTTTACTGTTTTGACTTTATTTTCATTGATAGATTTTTTTATTGATTTGGCTGCTCTCTTCCTTTATATATATATATTTTTTTTTTTCCTGTTTCCCTGTTTCTCTTTTTGTGAATGTGTATGTGTGTGCATCTTTGTGTGATTTTGTCTGTATAGCTTTGCTTTTACCATTGGTACTAGGGTTCTGTCTGTCCGTTTTTGGTTTTTTCTTAGTATAGATTTTAGTGCTTGTTATCACTTGTGGATTTGTTTTTTAGTTAGGTTACTCTCTTCTTTCTTTCTTTCTATGTTTTTAATTACTTGTTAATTTTTTATTTTTAATAATTTAAAAAAATTTTACTTTAACAACTTTATTTTACTTTATGTCATTTTATTTTATGTTATTCTTTCTTTCTTTCATTCTTTCTCTTTCTTCCTTCCTTCCTTCCAAACTTCCTTTCTTTCTTTCTTTTTCTTTCTTTTCTTTCTTTCCCCCTTTCCTTCTGAGCTGCGTGGCCAACAGGATCTTGGTGCTCAGACCTGGTGTCAGGCCTGTGCCTCTGAGGTGGGAGAGTTGAATTCAGGACATTGGTCCACCAGAGACCTCCTGGCTCCACATAATATCAATCAGCAATAGCTCTCCCAGAGATCTCCATCTCAGCACTAAGACCCAGCTCCATTCAATGACCAGCAAGCTACAGTGTTGGACACCCTATGCCAAACAACTAGCAAGAGAGGAACACAACCCCACCCATTAGCAGAGAGGATGCCTAAAATCAAAATAAGGTCAAAGACACCCCAAAACACACACCGGACATGGTCCTGCCCACCAGAAAGATAAGATCCACCCTGTCCACAAGAACACAGGCACCAGTCCCCTCCACCAGGAAGGCTACACAGCCCACTGAACAAACCTTAGCCACTGAGGGCAGACACCAAAAACAATGGGAACTACTAACCTGCAGTCTGTGAAACGGAGACCACAAACACAGTAAGTTAAGCAAAATGAGAAGACAGAGAAACACACAGCAGATGAAGGGGCAAGGTAAAAACCCACCAGATGAAACAAATGAAGAGGAAATAGGCAGTCTACCTGAAAAAGAATTCAGAGTAATGGTAGTAAACATATCTAAAATCTTGGAAATAGAATGCAGAAAACAGAAGAAACAATTAACAAGGACCTAGAAGAACTAAAGGGAAGACCAAACAAACAATGATGAACAACACAATAAATGAAATATAAAATTCTCTAGAAGGAATCAATAGCAGAAGAAGTGAAGCAGAAGAACGGATAAGTAACCTGGAAGATAAAATAGTGGAAATAACTACTGTACAGCAGAATAAACAAAAAAGAATGAAAAGAATTGAGGACAGTCTCTGGGCGCAGACACCAAAAACAATGGGAACTACTAACTTCTGAGACTTCTGAGACAACATTAAACACAACAACATTCGAATTATAAGGGTCCCAGAAGAAGAAGAGAAAAAGAAAGGGACTGAGAAAATATATGAAGAGATTATAGTTGAAAATTTCCCTAATATGGGAAAGGAAGTAGTCAATCAAGTCCATGAATTGAGAAGAGTCACATACAGGATAAATCCAAGGGGAAATATGCCAAGATGCATATTAATCAAACTATCAAAAATTAAATACAAAGAAAAATATTACAAGCAACAAGAGAAAAACAACAAATAACATACAAGGGAATCTCCATAAGGTTAATCCCCATAAGCTGCTCTTTCAGCAGAAACTCTGCAAGCCAGAAGGGAGCGGCAGGACATAGTCAAAGTGATGAAAGGGAAAAACCTACAAACAGGATTACTCTACCCATCAAGGATCTCATTCAGATTTGATGGAGAAACTAAAACCTTTACAGACAAGCAAAAGCTAAGAGAATTTGGTACCCCCAAACCAGCTTTACAACAAATGGTAAAGGAACTTCTCTAGAGAGAAGGAAAAGACCAACAATAACAGACCCAAAACAATTAAGAAAATGGGAATAGGAACATACATATCAATAACTACCTTAAATGTAAATGGATTAAATCCTTCAACCAGAAGACATAGACTGGCTGAATGGATACGAAAACAAGACCCGTATATATGCTGTCTACAAGAGACACACTTCAGACCTAGGGACACATACAGACTGAAAGTGAGGGGATGGAAAAACATATTCCATGCAAATGGAAATCAAAAGAAAGCTGGAGTAGCAATTTTCATAACAGACAAAATAGACTTTAAAATAAAGACTATTACAAGAGACAAAGAAGGACACTACATAATGATCAAGGGATTGATCCAAGAAGAAGACATAACAATTGTAAATATTTATGCACCCAACATAGGAGCACTTCAATACATAAGGCAAATGCTAACAGCCATAAAAAAGGAAACTGACAGTAACACAATCATACTAGGCGACTTTAACACCCCACTTTCACCAATGGACAGATCATCCAAAATGAAAATAAATAAGGAAACACAAGGTTTAAATGATACATTAAACAAGATGGACTTAATTGATATTTATAGGACATTCCATCCAAAAACAACAGAATACACTTTCTTCTCAAGTGCTCATGGAACATTCTCCAGGATAGATCATATCTTGGGTCACAAAACAAGCCTTTGTAAATTTAAGAAAATTAAAATCATATCAAATATCTTTTCCAACCACAGTGCTATGAGACTAGATATCATTTACAGGACGAAATCTGTAAAAAAAATACAAACACATGGAGGCTAAACAATACACTACTAAATAACCAAGAGATCACTGAAGAAATCAAAGAGGAAATCAAAAAATACCTAGAAGAAAATGAAAATGAAAACATGACAACCCAATACCTATGAGCTGTAGCAAAAGCAGTTCTAAGAGGGAAGTTTATAGCAATACAATCCTACCTCAAGAAACAAGAAATATCTTAAATAAAAAACCTAAACTTACACCTAAATCAATTAGAGAAAGAACAAAAGGACCCCAAAGTTAGCAGAGGGAAAGAAATCATAAAGATCAGGTCAGAAATGAATGAAAAAGATATGAAGGAAACAATAGCAAAGATCAATAAATCTAAAAGCTGGTTCTTTGAGAAGATAAACAACATTGATAAACCATTAGCCAGACTCATCAAGAAAAAAAGGGAGAACACTCAAATCAATAGAATTAGAAGTGAAAAAGGAGAAGTAACAACTGACTCTGCAGAAATACAAAGGATCATGAGATGAATACTAGAAGTAACTATATGCCAATAAAATGGACAACCTGGAAGAAATGGACAATTCTTAGAAAAGCACAACCTTCTGAGACTGAACCAGGAAGAAATACACAATTTAAACAGACCAAAGACAAGCACTGAAATTGAAACTGTGATTAAAAATCTTCCAACAAACGAAAGCCCAGGACCAGATGGCTTCACAGGTGAATTCTATCAAACATTTAAAGAAGAGATAAACCTATCCTTCTCAAACTCTTCAAAGTATAGCAGAGGGAGGAGCACTCCCAAACTCATTCTACGAGGCCACCATCACCCTGATACCAAAACCAGAAAAGGATGTCACAAAGAAAGAAAACTACAGGCCAATATCACTGATGAACATAGATGCAAAAATCCTCAACAAAATACTAGCAAACGGAATCCAACAGCACATTAAAAGGATCATACACCATGATCAAGTGGGGTTTATCCCAGGAATGCAAGGATTCTTCCATATATGCAAATCAATCAATGTGATACACCATATTAACAAATTGAAGGAGAGAAACCATATGATCATCTCAATTGATGCAGA